>NC_090782.1:15855000-16190000 GCF_040054535.1 Antennarius striatus | reverse complement strand
GTTGTTAGAAAGCCCACTGTACCATTGTATTAATGCACACAAAAACTTGTCTCAAGTCAGTGTATTTCTCCAAAACGAATGGAAAATGATCTATGATCTAAACTATCTGTGCTGTTGTTAAGGCTTTAGCTGTGAGTTCATGCACAATAAAATGTGAATTTTTTAATTGAACAAACATTAGGAACAGTGTGAAATAAAATTATTATAAAGCAACTTCATTCTACAGTTAAAATACACATCTATTCGATCATCTTCACATTAACCCTCTGAGTCCTGTTAGCATAAACGCCCACTTGTGACTCCCAATTGTCATTAAATTTGACTCTTACAAGTTTGTCTCGAATTTGGTGATCTCTGCCCAGCCCAGGCTTTTGTTTCTAAATCTACTTAACCCTGGAAAAAATATTGTATACATCATTTAACATACAGTATATTGAATAAAGAAATTACCTGGACATTTTTTTACAAGGGCATTAAAAAACACATTCAGGTATTAAGCAGAGAGCAGAGACTGCAGGGTTACTCACTCTGAATAGAGGTTGTGCAACATATTTGAGATAAATGGTTACAATAGGTTTCTACCAGCACGTCTGCCAATAACTTGTTTTTCTTTCTGAGTTCCATGTTACCATAAAATGTTCCAGTTTCTCCATAAAACCCTTTAATTTAATTATTGAGCAAAGCCTTTTTCACAAGGCACAGCTCCTTTTCACAAGGGTTGGGCCTTTTAAGGCACGCATATAATTTCCTCATATCATTAAGTATCCACAGTAAAAAAAAAAAAAATCTCATTATAATAAGCAGTAGATAACACAGACACCCATTGCAGCAGGTCACAGTTTATCCACCATGAGAGAAATTCAACTCTGTCTCTGGAAGTTCAGGTTTTGCGTGGTCATTTTTGAAGGATACAAATGAGTATAGTGTTTGGATTTTGATAAGCAGCCTCTTTCTTATCGTGTCCTTTTCCTAGAAGGGTGAGATATACTGAAAATGATGGATCACAGTTAATTTAAGTTTAAGAGTGTGAAGCCACCTGACTCCATTCTCACATGTACTCAAGATTGATGATAGCTTGCCCACCTTTGCGTGCGGACTTATAATTCGTCAAAGACTTTACCATCTGCTAATTTCCTGATAATGTTTTCCGGGGCAGTTTGGATGATCAACAGCATGCAGTCTGAGTCATGTACAGCTAACAATCCTTGCTAGAATTTGAAGTAGAATGACACTCAAAGTATTTACATTATATCTGCCAAGACTGAATGTGATATATGTCTGCTCAGCATACCATACCCTTCCCCAAAGTTCAGTGCAAAATTTCATGAAAATCTGTCAAGTAGATTTTGTGTCAACAACCAATGGAGACAGGTGACAATCATATCTTCTTTGCAGAGGCAGTCAGACTTAATATAGGGTTTTCCATAACAAATCAAGAAAAAAAACATACATTTATTTTCATAGATTTTTTTTCTTTTGTTACGAATAAAGTAAATTTAAAGTCCCATGAACTATTGATATATTGCTGAAACACAGTGATCTTCAGTGTCTTTTGAAAATTACCACTTAGGTGTGATTGTGTGAGAGAATCAGGATCACTTAGTGCTAATCCATCTGAGAGTCATCTGTGCTTTTCTCTCACTCACCTCTGACCTTTCTCAAGCTCTCTAGTCCCAAATTCATTGCTGGTAAGAAGGGGTGGAGGTGGGGGATGGTGGGTGGAGAGAGAAAGGGAACGCTTTCCTGTGGATGTTTCCTGTGGTTCTGAGTATCCGTAAATGTTTCCGAGCCTCAAGGTCTCACGGGGAATTTCTGCAAACACTGGAGGGCAGGGACATTATTTGTTTCTAACTGACCACTAAAAGAGAAAAGGCAATCCTTAACCAAACTAATAGCTACCAGACGGGCTGTCTATTAAGCTAGGAGTCAAAGAGCATTGTCATCGCTTCAGCATCTGAGGTGTCAAAAACATTGCTTGGTCTTTCACATGGACTATGACCTCTACAAAACAAAGTAAAATCAGAGGTTTTTTCTTTTTATTTTTGTTAGAGTAAGTTTGAATTTAGTCTTGAATGACAAGTGTACAGGGAAACTGAAACTGTGCTTGACCCACCACAAAGCAGTCTTAAATGTCTTCAGAGGGGTCTTTAATGGTGGAAAGAGGGCAGGAAGATAAGTGAGTGGTAAGCATAGCTGAATAGTTTGCAATGGGCCCATGGGCATTTAAATTAAGACCCACTTGGACCCTTTGAGGGTGCCCGTGCGAGTTGTGTGAGACGAGATCCTGTCTAGATCCACATCAGGCAGGGAAGCAGAACAAGGAGGTTGGTATGTGAGGGTGATGGCTGACCCCCCACACACACTCTCACCACAACTCCTCATCTGTGCTCTACATGGGGAGAAAAAGTGAAACAGATATGGGGAAGTATTGGTAAGGAAAAGGGGTAGGGGTGGTGCAAAAGTCAGGGCACAGCACAGGACAACAATTCCATTTAGTGCTGCCAAAAAACCAGCTGTTTCTAGATGTTCCCGCACCTTAAATCCAGTAGACGATACCCCATGTCTCAACAATTCCTGCTGCTCTACGAACCCCTTCTTGACTAAATGTGTCCAGCATTGCGCACAAAACTTTCCAAAATTAACACTTTCGTATAAAATAATACTACTCGTTGACACTCAAAAACTTTCACCATTTATTTTTCGCAGATGCCAACCTTATTCTTACGGTGCTGAGAGTGAATTTCAGAGATTATCTACCGTTCGAACAATGAACAAATGGACTGTGGGCCACCCTTATACTCCTCAGCTCTCCTACTGAGCCCTGTCTTACACAAATAAACCAGCACAGATTCAATGACGACAGGCTTCAGGATCATTTTCACTCCATCAATGGACAAAAAATGTATGGAGTGTCCCTACACATGTGTTTAAATGAGTATGGGTGCACTGTGAGTTTAATTGCTCCCTATAAGCGCCTAGTGGTATAGTTCCATATATAATGGTCTACTGTCATTATAAAGCAAGGCTTTGTCAATAACAACTCATGATGATTATTTTCAGTACTTTGCAAGATGTATACACTAAAATTAGCTATTAAAAGATGTGTTTCACAAAAAGCAAAAATCATAAGCAACCATGACGCAAAATACAGTATGCTAGTACTGTGTACTTTTGAGTTTTTAATCATGTAGCAGGTTTTTGTGTAAGAATGCACTGCTGTAAGCAGTTCAATGCATGTACTGTATACGACAATAAGATATAGGATTTCCAGTGATTAATTTCAGGCTTTCTTTTTATTCCTCTGCAGCAGCTGTTTATTTTCAGGACCAGATTACAGTCCACAGAGGATTGAGACCTTCTTACATAAACCAGGAACTTTAATAAAGATGGATGCTTGCTTTTATATCCCTCAACACTGATGGTTTTTTGTGTTGATTTTCACTGCCCCTCTGGGAATATATACAGCGTATATTTCAGCACATCTCTGAGACGAACACTTGCAGCACAGCAAAGCGGAATCACTGACCCACTCCAAACTGTTTACATAACTTAATCATCACCATGGCTGTTGTGGCATGTAAAGTTTGTGCACTTAGGACTGGGTTGGACTATTATTTTAGGGCCAGGATAAATTGGAGTAGTAATCCCACCACTGTGGCTTCTGTATTTTCAGTTCCTTGTCAGCATCATAGTACCTTGTATTCTACATGGACCGTACTCCAGGCACTTAATACGTTGCTCATCATCGACTGCATTTGCAATTCATTTTGAATCGAAAATATAATCACTTTCTCTAAATACTGAGTGTAGCAACCAAAGGTTAAAGTTGACATTTCAAATTCTTAATAGACTTAAGGTGCGTTTTGCACAATGCTAAACAGATGTTGCTTGCATTCATTTTTCAGAATGCTGTTTAGTTATGCAAATGTGGTGTGAAAATCTGCATATTCATTAAATGTGAGCAGTTAAAATTCTTGTTGTGGTGTTGACACAATTCTTATGGGTCACAGATAACAATAATTATGCTGAAACAGATGTGTGTTAATGGTCTGTGTTCTTGTACACATTCAATAATATTTAAGGTATTTTCCCTTCCCTTTTCCACGTGTTAAACTTCTTCTACGGTTCCAGTGCAGCATTAAGTGACAATTGCGCATAATTTAACTCCCTAAACCACATATCAATAAGGTTACTGCATGTTTATGTCGGAAGTAATTTGCTTTGAAATCATTTGAGGGGTGCCTGCTGACAGAAGGAGGACGTTTAATCTTGCTGTGCAGAAGGGTGATTTAAGGTGGCCAAGTTAACCTCCACTCATAGAGGAAGTGAAAACTGTTTTGAGGTCAGGAAGCCATGAGGCACCTATACTAGACTTACCTTATGAAATCAATGTGAGTGGTTGGTGTGAAGTGTGGCTGAGAATGCTTCTAAGAAGGGGCCAATTAAATTTGAACACAACACTCACAGCAGCCGTTAGTATGCAGTTAATTATGGTGTGAGCACTGCTATGCTTCACTGAGCATAGCTGGTGGTCTTCATTCTTGAAAGCAGGGCTTTGAACCGTTTCATGGAACGAAAACGAAGACCAGAAACTTTTGGTATTTTGCCAGGAATTAAACCGAAAAACTATATTTTTTGAGGTTCCGGAACAGAATCGGAACAGGAAATAAACTGGTCGAACAATGAGGTCAGATATTTTTTTTGTTCTTAAAAAAAATATCTGACCTCATGTTTCCCTTCCTGTCATTCACTCAATGTGTGATGATAGTGGAAAGAAGTTGAGGCATATCACCAGCAGTCAAGGAAAAGACAGTCTCCCAACCTCGATTATATTCATAACAGTTAAATACTGCAGTCTGTTGATCTTCAAAAATGTTTGATTTAGACATTAACTCTTTGGCTGCCAGTCATTTTTATTAGTGTGTTCGCGTACTGCCAGCGTTTTGTAACAATTAATCTCCTTCGTTGGACTTCCTCCGACGCTCCGGACATTTATTGGTGTTTTTTTTCTGTTCTTGACTGATCACCAGATGTTTCTTTCAGAGCTTCACGTGTTCGCTCCCCGTTGAGCTTTGATATATGCAAACTTTGGCCCCGTTCAGACTGCAGGCATATCAGATTTCCTTCCATATCTGATTTTTAGGGATGACTGTTAACACTGTTTGTAGCAAGTGTCCAAATGCGGTCTGGCTCTGTTAAGACTGGGCCACATTATCGGTCTATCTCACAGGATTCTATAACAATGATGTCGGGGCGGATAGTCGTTCAGTGCGTGTAATGTGTGAGTCATATAATTGCAACGGGGCAACAACAACAATGACGACGAACGTGAAGTTTTAGCATATTGGCGACATCACTGTCACTGGTAGAGGTGGAGAAAATCTCACACACACCAGGCATCGCCAATTTCCATTTTTTACTGCTCTGTAATGCATGACGCTCTTCCTACTGGCGCCTTGCTCTCACATCCCAAATATGACGTCATGGTACGCCATATCCAATCGGAGTGTTTGGAGCTCTTCAGACTGAAGACTCATCTGTCCTTATATGACACGAAAGTACCTCCCGAATGTGGTTTCAATCCATCCTGTAAAAATCAGATTTCATGTGGTATGGAATTGTTCAGACTACAAACGAGATATGCAACATGACTGTGGATGGGCAAAATATCAGATACAGGCGACTAGTCTGAACAAGGCCTTAGTTGCATCATGAGCTGCCGCAACTTCTCCGTCTCCCTCTGATTCGCCATCCTGTTCCGTAACTGGATCAGTGTTGTTGTCCTGTTTACTGCCGGGACAAATCTACAGTATATAAACTAATTGCTTTAATTGTTTTAAAGTTATCTCCGGTCTTCACATTTGTCCATTTCTCTCACTTACGGAGCCGTTTTGGCTTCGTCAAACATAGCGGTTTATATTCTTTGATTGTGATGGACCTCATGTTGTTGTGTGGTTTATTCACCAGGATTGAACTCATGAAGCCGGCGTCTACCCGGATGGCTGGACCATAACGCCGAAGTGACCTTTTTCTTCGCGTTTGTCCGTCCAACACACACAGAGCCGTTACGGCTTAGTCGGACCCAGAGGTTTGTTTTCTTGTGACAGCGAAGAAAGAAAAAGAAAAAGAAACGAAGTTTGATGTTATTGTTTTATTGTGGAATTTCTGCGGGTTCTGGCTAGTTATACTATAAAAATGTATTATAATTTTTTCACATTTATTTATTTATTTATATTTTAATTTAATTCCAAGGTTACTAAATTATTCCAGTAGAACAATATGCCTGTTAACTCTAGTGACTGTGCCCTTGGCAATATATCAGGAACCTGTTCCTCTTTAAGATTGACAATTGATAGTCTATTTCATTTTTTTAAACATCTATTATTCCTCTGTAATCAAGATTTTTTTTGTCCCATTTATATCTGATGAAAAAACCAATACTGCTTCTATGCAAAGCTTTCTTAAAACTAAACCTACCTAAATAACTTAATAAGATAGTCATAAGAAACAATGTCCTCTAAGGCATCTATTTTCAGCAAGTACATGTATGGCATATGTAAAGAATATAATCACTGAATAGTAGATAGTGCAGATGAGTTTTGATTTTTTATTTCGTTAACCTCTGAACACATTTCTCTAACTCTGGTGTTGTATACAAATAACTATCAATTTAAAAACATTTATTAAAAAGCCTTCCATTTAAATAGAAGAATATTGTGCCAAATGTTGGTTAAGTTGATATATCATGCATTCTGGCACACTTAATTTAAATGTCTGTACATATGTTTGCTTCAGTCTCAATCTCATTATAAGCATAGTCTTTGCTGTCTGACACAATTTTCAAAAGTTACATGCACACTTTGTGAGTGGTGGTGGTGAGTAGTTATGACTGACTGCTGACACACACACAGGCTGACACACACAGACACATGCGTGCACACACATGCATACACACACACACACACACACACACAGACACATGCATGCATACGCTCACATACACACATTTGCACATAATCACACGACCGCAAACCCTTTTTCTGTCACACATGTTCGCTAATTTTTACATGCATTCTCCAGCCCACACAGGCACAACCCAGACACCCAAGTCAAACTGTGCCAATAGCACTGGAAATATGGAGCATATTTCCAGGATGCTCACAGTCTCCTCAAAGAGAAATCTATTTCACATGTTTTTTAACTAACCGAGGAACCAGCATTTGTGCTTTGTTTATCAGTCAGTATTATTGAATCAACTTACTTAGTATGCATCAAGAACCAGAGGAGGGATCAGACCCTGATTTACATAGATCGCTGTGTTTAAGATAGGTTCGAGGTGCAACCGTGTGTGAATATCATTAATGTGCTATTAGTGCTGAGGCAAGATAACAATAGCATTTCGCTTTGGTAATTGAAACTACAGATGAAGCTAATTGTTTTTTTTTAAATGAAGAATTAAGAAACAAATCAAGGACATACAAAAAAGACCAAACGAGCAAAGAAAAAAAAGTGTCCAGTCTCACTGAAAACAGATATTTAGAAGACTTCATCTTCAAAAGAGGCAACAGTGTTTTTTAGAATGTAATAACTAAATATTTAAAATTAATTACGATACTGCTGATGCAAGAAATCAGGTATAAAGTTTGTTTTACCCAACTGTCGAGGTAGAATATATTGAACCTCCATAGTATTTTCAACATTGAGACAGAAAAAGAAAGTCCATCTGTCCAACAGTCCACATTGCAGAGCTGCTATTGTGAGTTGCCCTTCACTAATCAAGTATGTCTGTGGATAGCCAAGCTTTTGATCCTGTCACAGGCGTTTACAAAGTCAGCAGCGTGTGTGGGCCACAGCCACAGCCTAAGACATGGATGTATACACACACACACACACACACACACACACACACACACACACACACACACACACACACACACACACACACACACACACACACACACACACACACTGGGGCACCTTCCCACAGTAACTGCAGAGCACATGGTGTTAGCTACATGACTGGTAGCTCAATCAAGGAGCTTTAAAAAAACAAGAGAAAGGCAGAAAAAATTGACAGGTTGTCAACTAAATGTTCTATCAATTGTATTTGTTTAATTCATTCTGTGACGTCCAATTGATGAGAGTAACGCTTTCTACTTTAGACCCTCTAACTACAGGAAGCCACTCAGTGTAGTGTAGATGAGATTGCTGAGAGTAGCAATGGTAATGATGGTGGTTAATAACAGAATAGGTTGTTAAAATTCCTAAACTATACAGTTGTTAATGTAAAAAAAACAAACCCAAAAAAACAAACATCATATTTGAATGATGGGACCAACAGTATGAAAGGTTTTTGGCAGACAAGTTGTGAGTAATGTGCAGCACATATTGACTGGCTAATTAGGATTAGATTTACAGTTTACATATACAGTATGTATATGTATATATGTACATTAGGGCTGTCACTTTGACACGTTAATTAGATTAATGAATTACGCTGCAAAGTAACGCGCTATAAAAATTAACACAATTAATCGTGAGTGTAGAGTCAATGCGCAAGCATTTTAAATTTGGCCCACTGAGTGACCCGTAGGCTGCAGTGACGTCACTTCCTACCTGCGCCACAAGTCAAAAGCAGGGTGACTGACAACAGAGATGGACGCGACACAGGAGAGCGAGGCAAGCCCACTCGGACCTTTGGGTGGAAAGTTTATTTCTAAAAAGAACAAAGACGGGACTACCAACAAAAAGGAGGACGAGCCAGCAGAGAAGAAGAGCCTCCTCCTGCTGTCTTCAGACCAGGAGGACCAGGAGCCTCTAGCCGCTACAAAGCTGAGCCGTGCGTTAGAATGCATGAATGTCCACTGGAGTGGTGCGCAGCTCACGCAGGAGCTGATGAACAGCTGTCCTCTCTTGCGCGCAAATACCTGGCTACCCCTGCCACGTCTGTGCATTGTGAGACTCTTTTCACTTGCAGGTATTTGGGGGCCTTTTGTAGGTATGACATTAAAATGCAATTAAGTAGATTAATTAATAACAAATCATGTAATTAATTAATTTTCTTAATCGCCTGCCATTTCCATCCTTTTTGCAAAGTCAACTACCACCTGTCCTTCTGCGTTCCTCTCCTGGATACCAAACCTGTGCATCACCTCCTCATCACCTCTAACGTAGCTAACGTAAATAACGTAGCTAATGTAAATAACGTAGCTGACGTAAATGACGTACCTAACGTAAATAACCTAGCTACGTAACTAACGTAAATAAAGTAACGTAAATAAAGTAACTAACGTAAATAACGTAGCTTACGTAACTAACACAAATAACGTAAATGACGTTATACTATTCATTTTGAATTGCTGTATTGAGTCAGCTTTAGTATTCATTTTGATTGAGAGTCTGCTTATGTGCCTACTTGAGACTCAGCCTTATTTTATTTCTGAATTGTATTTATTTTATTTAACTCTATTTGTATTGCTTTTTTGAGAAATGCCACTGGCCTAATTGGTTTGATGATGTGCTTGGCCTTTTTTTCTTATGAATTTCATTTATAAAGCACACTTAACCAATAAAAATGTGGATTTCAAATCTTCTCTTCATGGTGCATTCTATTGATTAGTCATGCACTGCAATTTTGTAATGTCCTAGAATTCAAATTCTTTATTTGGGGGCCTTTAGCAGGTATGAGATTAAAATGCGATTAATTAGATTAATTAATTACAAATCCAATCAAGTGAACAATATGGTGTAAGACATCGGGCAGCTCGGCTTTTTGTTGCAGTTACGCCTTTCGTCCACTGGACAACGCAGATATCTGGGACGAAAACGCTGGCCAAAGTTTTTTGAAAACGCCGTGACGGCGTTGTCGTGTGGACGCTGTAACCAAAACTTTTTCTATCCGGGGGACGTCTCCCTGCCACAAAAACTGCTGTGACGTTAGTGTGTGTGAACTGTGTCTACATGTACTCACTGAATGGACAGAATTAAAACCGGCTATTTTCTGACGTATTACAGCTCAACGTCAAAGTTGATGAACATGCTTGACAGTTGGATATTTGTTCGTCTGTTTCTTTCTTTGAGTTATAAAGTCCATGTATTTATTAGTCATTCATTCATTCACACTTACAGATAATTTGGTTTGACCAATTCATCTATGCTGCACACTTTTGGAGGTGAGAGCGACACGGAGTGTCACGTCTCTTGACAATTATCCTGCTTGTTTTCTCTTTACTAACATATCAGTCATTCCAGATCTGGTCCCACTTGCAATCAGTTCATTCTCTGCATCTGCCTTCCCTTCGTTCACCTGCAGCCCCTCCCCTAAACACCCACCACTCTTCATATACCCAGCTCAGCCCTCAGCTCTCTGCCAGATTGTTAGTGTTCGTCCTGACCTTCCAGCAATTGTATCTGCCAGTCATTCTGTTTTGTGTTAGATTCTGCCTGTTTCTGGACTCTGCCTGTTCATTTGCCGTCTGTCTGATTTCATCTGCTGTTTGGACTGATTTCCCGAACTCTGCCTGTATGATTAAACCTTTGTGAGGCCTGACCTGCCTGTTGCTCTTTCATGCTTTTGGGTTCCCCCTGCCAGTTATGCTCTAGCCCTGACAGAGAAAACCCATAGGTAGAACATAAAACCACAGAAAGTACTCAAACCCAGAACTTTCTTGCTGTGAGGCGACCACGCTACCCACTGTCACACCGTGTCACGCCTTGGTAAAAGGGAAAAAATAGGAAAAGGAAATTAAATGAACAATTTTGCTCAGTGCCATGGCGACTTGAAGTAATAAGCAGTTCTAGTCTTCAGCACTAACTCATTTATACATCAGTTCTAGGAGTAAAAACAAAGCAGATTTTTAACGAGAAACTAAACAAAGGTGAAAAAGAACACAAGTAGCAATCTATTTTACCATCCTTGTTCAAAATTTAATTGCAACCTTCTATTAAAGTGTAGCCTTTTGCAGTTCACACCCATTAAATATTTGAGGGGTGATCCAAGACAGGATGGATTGAGAAAAGGGGGTTGTCAAGTAATATTTGGTGATCATAACTGTGCCTTTGTCATCTAATTTGTGGTGCCCCCCATTGAGAATCAGTCTGATTGGAGATAATACCAACCTAATACAGCAACAGTAACTATGATAGTCATGTTATTCATCAACCACTATCAAAGTGAACCTATGGCACCTGTTACTGAGACTCAATAGCAGTAAGACCTGGTGGAGGAGCTGTCAACTGGCTCCTATGGGACTCTGAAGGATTGGATGAGAGAGCTACGGTCCAATAAGTGTGACCAGCTGGAGATGTGGGGTTCACTTGGACCTGCCCCTGTAGTCATCAACATCGTGCTGTATTCATGCCCATCCTTCATCCAGAAAAAAAAAAAAAAAATCTACATTACCTGCCTGACTCAACGGCTCAGGCTGCCTGAGCTTTCATTTTACCTTTTGACAGTTGTCAAAGCCCAGAACTATGCTGCTGCCATCTCTCCACACCTTTCACTGACCACACTAAGTGACTCTCTCTGGTCTCAGTTAACCATGGAGCATACCTGAGAAAGTGGTTGCAGCCTGCCCGGGCAAGCTTGACTTGGTCTTTGAGATACTGTCTGTTAATCTTACTTATTTCATTTTTGTCTTTTAGTAATTTTAATATAGATTACAGCCAATTTAAGAAAAGCTGATAAAGTATATCTGGCAGTGCAACTTACAGTGTAGGATTACCAATGTGATGAGCTGGCAAATATTATAATACACAACTTTTTATTTTATTATTGTGGCTCCAATATTAGTAAGACATAGTGTTCTTGCTGTGAAGTCTTTATCGTATTGTATGTACACACTGTTTGTGTTACTGAGAGCTGTATGACAGCCAGTCAATAAGAAATATATTTTTCCCACTGCTATTCCTGTAAGCAGTTTAAACATGAAATTATTTACATTTGAATCTCACCCCTCACTGGTTTGCACTTTTAGTTTTGCCACATTGCTTGTCTTGTCTGTATAGTACCACAGTGTTATGTATGAATTTTTGGTCGCGTAGAGCTTATTTTACATTATAGCTGTGTCTAATTCTATTCTGTAATTCTAGAGAATTAAACATGTCCTGAATGGCCCCTCAGGAAAAACTCTTGTGTTATGCAAACCATCAAAACAATCTCTGTGATGTACCTCAGACCATAAGAAACAATGTGGTCATTTTTCAGGAAAATCATAATAAAGAGTGAATGAATGAATTAAGCACAAAACATTTGCAGAATTGTCACTTCACTGAAATGTCAGAACTGCTATAGTAGACAGAATTGCTATAATTCATATATATATACAGTATATATATATATACAGTATATATATATATACAGTGTATATATATATATATATATATATATATATATATATATATATATATATATATATATATATATAATTTATGTGGGTAAAGAAACTTTTTCTGAAAATATTTTTCATGACTTTGATTTTATCAACCGTGAACACTGTGATGCTGTATATGTATCATGTGGATGTACAGGTGACCACTGAATCATGAAGCAGAAAATTGAATTCAGTGTTTAAAATTATTTAAAAAATGAGGACAAAGAAGTAAAAATGTATGAAGTTTATTATATGGAAGCAAGTTTTATGTATTTTAGACAGATGAATGAGTAAATTTAACAACCAGAAGAACAGAAGAAGCAATAGTGTCCCTTAACAGCTCGTTGACTGTGTTCTTTTTCCAGACTCACTTGACAGGGAGCAACAAGAGGATGTTTACGGTCCCAATAAGAATTCATATTCCATATTTCCTTCACAACTCCATCCCATTAATTATGCCAAACATATAGAGGCTTTTGAGGATATTTCCCTCAAAATTTTTCATTCCTTGCTGATAAACACAGTAGAGATAGACACATAAACATGCATGGTCCTATGCACAAACAGTAAATTCAAAATTTCATTTTGGGGTCACTTTTCACCCATTTGCTTTTCTCTTGATTTCTCTTTATTTATTTACGTCTTCTACTCCATCTGACACTCTCTTTCTCAAACCGCCTTATCCAGCCACATCAAGCAGTGGCAGGGAGGGAATAAAACTGAAGCAGAGGAGAGAGAGGGGGGGGGGGCGCGCGTTGGAGAACGGTCAAAGCAAATTATGATCAGAATGACCAAAAAACAAGAATAAACAAAAACAGCAGAAAGAATAAAAAGTTGTTAACAGTCCCTTTTAGAAAATAATATTCTTTTGTTTAGATGTAGGCAAAGCAGGATTTCTCCATGTCAACACCACATGGAAAATTATATTTTCAGGCAGACTCGAGAGGAAATGAGAGATGACAAGGGAACAAACAAAGATTAGCATGTTTATCTGTCATGCGAAGAAAAAGCAGTTTTCAAGATGCTGTGGAGGTTGTCGCTTGCAGTTTTGCAGAGGTGCACTAATTCAAATCAGCCCTATACTTCAATCTGCTGAACTATTCCCTCGAACAGACATTTTGCTTATGACAGGTGTGCCTAATGGGCAATTTCAATTCAAGTTCAGTTCAAGTTTTAATAATCAATCAAAATAAAAATCACGTTTTCTTGGTTTTAACAAATATTAATTATCAAAACTTGGCGATAAAAGGCTGAATCCAGAATTTCCGTAATGGAGAGCAATAGTAATAGAAAAAAATCTTAAATGTTATAGTCATTGACAATTTCAGCAAAATTAGTGACCTGCATGTCAGCATTCTGATGCTTTGTGTGTTTTACTGTATTTTACAGTGTGGTCCTTCAGGGATGAGCAGCATGCTTAGAAAAAAAGTAAAAGTGAGCTAATTTTTGTATTTTAGACTACGGTATCCCATATCGCTCAAAGTAATGTGCTGCTATCTCTATAAATCATAGACTGTCATATCCTAGATTTTTCCCATAGCTGTCCCACACAGCACCTGCTAGCCTAGACACACTCTCCAGCAACTAGTGAAAATATCCCGCATGCACAGCTTGACCCAAAACAATTTGCAAAGTACACTAGTGTTGTCTCTATCTGACCTCAGAGAACATAAGTGATTAAATCTTTGTTGATCAGTTTGCAGGGCAGCAGTGTCCTCAACTTTG
The DNA here is from genome assembly GCF_040054535.1 of Antennarius striatus. Lineage (NCBI taxonomy): Eukaryota > Metazoa > Chordata > Actinopteri > Lophiiformes > Antennariidae > Antennarius > Antennarius striatus. The sequence goes on along the minus strand of NC_090782.1, from coordinate 16,175,904 downwards.
AAAGTTGACAAGGCTGTACGCTTGATACTATTTGCAGACCTTCCAAGGCCTCTGGTTAACTTCTGCCACTAGAGCAGCAGTAGCTTTCAGCAAAAGATTCTACAGACTTTCAACACACGCTACCTAGGTAGAAATGCAGATGAAAAGCTAGACACATTAGAAACTTAAATCAGTTCATGTCTACATTTATGTTTGACCAAAGACGTACAAAGACCAGTTCTGGCCGAGGATAACCGTCTCAAATTTCAGAAGTCTGCTGGCAGCCCTCAACTATACTGTGAAGTGAACGTGAGGGGAAGGCCAAAATATGAGCCACCCTCAAACAAAGGGTCCATCTGTGAGCCAGGGGGTTAATCCTGTTTCAAACAAGCTGGGTTTGACCCCCGTCAACCTTACCACCAGGACTGTTAATGCTACCTCCCAAACTTGAGTACCAGGACTTCTCACATACACACTTGCATGGACATATCTATTAATTTGACTCATGCACAGAGGAAAGCACAGGCCCCCCGCAACATGTTGTCTACACATGGTATAGAGGTCTCCTCTACACCAAATGTTTGGTGTTCCTTATATTTCAGCAGCTGTCTTTGTAGTCAGGCAGTGACATTAACAGCTGAAGGCTCAATCCTTAAAAAAAACCAAAAAACCCCAAAACAAACCACTAGCCTTTATCAATACCTAGAGTTGATATAACTTAAAATATAAACAAAAAGCACACAAACTGTATGTAATGTGCAAATACCACCAGATTTTTTGTTATTCTCCACATTTCTGCAAACACATATCCATGCACACATAAACAGACAGGTGATCTGGCCTTTCTCATGGGGACACTCCTCTTTAATTCCATACACTTCATAACTTAATGGAAGGACTGGCAACTAATAAAAAACCCAAACATTCAAGCCATTTTGAAGGGGGCCCCATTACTCTCCAAATGTAATGTTAATGCCATTTTCTGGTGAATGTCAAGCATATTAAAAGGTCTTCTCTTGTAACATTGTGAAATATTGAGTTTCACAATTTCACTGATCCCGCTGAATCAAACACTTTGAAAGCCATGGACTGGTGAATGAAAAATGACCTTGAATATTGTGACCTTAGATAATTTTACCCAAATGTGTTATGGCAGAAGCTCCATCTAGAAGTGAAACAAATTGCAATTTTTTTTAGGTTTTCAAAATATTCCTTCATTGGAGTTCTTTTCTAACCTTGTCAGATCTGTCCATCCATTTTCTTGAAGACAAGTCCACCACAGCCATCTCATCTTGAGCCGCATTTCCACTTTGTGTGTGTTTGTGGAGTGTGTCCCAGCTCTAGCCACTGGCAAGAGATGAGGTGTGCCCCGGACGCGTTGCCAACACTTGGGGTCACATGAAAGACAAGCAACCGCTCACTCAAACAGTCGCACCAGTGTTCAATCTTGAGTGATCAATTCACCTTAATTGCTTGTTTTTGGAGGAAGCTGGAGAACTTGGAGAGAACCCTTGTATAACATACAAATTCTGCCCAGAAAGGACTCAAACCCAAAACCTTCTTGCTGTGAGGTGACAAAACTCCCCACTGTGCCACAGTGTTACCCCATTGTCAGATCAAAAAGAATAATTGCAGAAGGATTCCATATTATGTGCCTAATAGTCAAAGGCTAGTTCTAGATTTGAGTGTGATAGTATGTTGTCTTGAAAAATATTTTTTTGTGCAGACAATTTGTAAGGATCTCAGACTGAAGGTTTGCTTTAATGTGGCTCATGACTGTAGTATTTGTATTTCACGTTATTGTGTGCATATTATGTGATTTTATGCACACACATTTGACTTGGGCATTCTGTCATACAATCAGGGCTTTGAACCAGAATTTTTTGCCAATGGATTTGTTCCGAAAAGAAACAGTATTATAACGTTTCCGGTTTAAGGTTTCACCCATGAACTGATGTTCGTGAACTGGTCGGAAAATAAAAATATAGCTCTCAAACTGGTTAATAACGTTTCTTGTAAACAAAAATAGGTAGGTGGCTTTAGGACTTTTAAATTGAGAATTACAGCAATTTGTTTACATACTGTAGATTTGTCCCTACAGTAAACGGAACAACAGCACTGATCCAGTTAAGGAGGATGGAGAATCATAGACGGAGAAGCTGTGGCAACTTATGATGCAACAAAGTTTGCATGTGTCAGAGCTCACCGGGAAGCCAACACGTGAAGCTTTGAGCCAAGCATCTTGTGATCAGTCAAGAACAGAACGAATGTCCGGAGCGTCGGAGGAAGTCCACCGAAGGAGATTAATTGCTACAAAGAGCTGGCAGTACGGGAAAACATTAAAAATGACTGGCAGGCAATGAGTTAATGTCTAAATCAAATATTTTTTAAGACTGACAGACTGAAGTGTTTACCTGTTACGAATATAATCTAGATTGGGAGACTGCCTTTTCCTGGACTGCTGGTGATATGCTCCAACTTCTTTCCCTTCTTTCCCTTCTCATCACGCATTGAGTGAATGAGAGGAATGGAAACACGAGGTCAGATATTTTCTTCAAGAACAAAAAACAAACAAACCCTGTAGTAACCGGTTACTATTATTTTCATGTGCTGATTCTGTTCCGAAACATTAAAAAATATATAGATTTTGGTTTTGTTTTCGTTCCTGGCAAAAACACCCCCAAAGGTTTCTGGTTTTCGTTTTAGTTCCATAAATCGTTTCAAAGCCCTGCATACAATACCTCACATGCTTAATGAAACCACTTGTCAAATAATTCCCCAGTGTGCACTACAGATTACAATGGTTTTACACAATTTTAAATATTTTGAAAATCTCTTTTCATGAAAGTCACATTTATTCAAACTAATATGAGGCTATCAATTAGCTCTGTGGCTATTATGTCACTCTACCTTCAAAGTTGAAATACTGTGTGTTCCTGGGGACCACATTATATAGAACAAATCAGTTAATAGCTTCTTTATGGCATGCCTGTCAGGATTTGCAGTTGCTCCTTCTCTCTCTTCTCTTCTGTGTCACACCTGGGTCCCACCTACCTGGATGTGGCCATTCCTGGCAGCAGAGCAGCACACTTGTCTTCCATTTCCAATCTCCAGACCTTCATGAGGACCAGCTTTCCACCATTCATCACCAGTTAGTTTGTACTGCTAGTCAGTATCAGGACCGTGGCTCTCGTGACTCAACCCTTGACTTGTGGTAACTCTGTTCTCTCCATGTTACCAGTTCCGGTCTGCTGCCTGTTACCTGATCACCTTCCAGCCCACCTACCTGCCTCAACTACTTACCTCGTATCGACTAACCTGCTAAGCCTGGTCATCTGATCCACCGTCCCACCACATTCCTTTGTTAAATAAATCTCGTTTTTCCCTTACCCGACATGCTTCGCATTTGGGTCCTACAGTAAACCTTGACAATGCCCTAAACACCTAATTTAAAAAGCTTTCAAATCACAAATTTCCCCACTGGAGGACAATAAAGGTTTATTATTATTATTATTATTATTATCAATACTTACTGTCTCATTTACCATGACTGCAGATATGGATAATAAACACACATTCACATTCAGCTTGAATTGAGAAAGAAGAACTTTACTATTCTCAAAAAATGTAACCGTTCATTTCTCAGTAACTATTTATATTTATATTTATATTTATATTTATATTTATATTTATATTTATATTTATATTTAAAGTAAATCCACAAGGGTTGAGCAGAGGAATAGTTAATAATTTAAAGAAAAAATAAAAATGCTTTGCCTTTGATTGAAAGACACTATTGTATTTAGCTAAATGTCAAATTCTCGCTTTGAAATGGAAAGAGTTGCTTTGCAGCGTTGTTGCATAACTGCTGCTATGTAACAGTGTGGTGAGAAAAGAGAACAGCAAAGAAACAGGAGAATGGGAAGCCTTACTCTCGCCGTGCTCCATGCCCCTTTTTAAAAAAACAACAACAACAGGCTTTACAATAAAGTAAAATAAGAAAACAGGTAAATAGATCTGAAATTTCTTTTTTTGTGGGAGATTCTACACTTATTTGTTGAAGAATGCCAGTTTAAGGTTTTGTGTTGATGGTGGTATTTTTTTTTTTGGTTTTGTCGCACTGTTCTGTGAGTCCGCATGCAAAGACTTTTTGCCACAAAGCCTTTAATACATTGAACCATGAAACACATTTTGAGTTGGTTAAGTTTACACACATTGAAAAAATCCTCAAATATGCATAGGTTTTTGTAACTTCTGTCATCTGGTTGTACAGTACAGCTCCTATGGTAATCTCCTGGTGATGTGGATGGACTAACAGCCGAAAGTTTGGTTAATCTCTTTCAGATTCTAAAGGGTTTTCTATCTGGATGTAAGGGATGTAACTAGACAGGTGCTTACTAAAAGCAAGGTGCTCTGACTATATGCAGCAAAAAAAAAATGTAAAAAAAACCCCCTATGTCATCATTTATAAACAGTCTTTATCCTTTGCCACAAATTAAACAATGTTAGACTGCACATCTGTCATTTAACAAGGTATTGTTCACTGTCTTAAATCTTTATTTATCCCCGTAGGGAAATTATCTTTCCACTCTGTTTTTCTGTTTCCACACACACACACTCACACACTCTCTCTCACACACACACACACACACACACACACACACACACACACACACACACACACACACACTCACACACACATACAGGCCTGTGCACACACACACAAGGGGGCCTGTAGGCATGCAAATAGGGAGAGGGTGATGGTAGAGCGGCAGAGAGCTACGTTGTGTTGTTTCTGTAGTACCAAAGTTGCTGTTTCGCTTCCACATATTCAAAAAGAGAAGGTTAAATGACCGTTATTTTTTCTTTTCCTTTAATTCATTATGCATAAAGCACTTCATGGTTCAGATCTTAATTATGCTGTAGAATTTCTGCTAAGCTGTGAGTCACAGAGCAGCATCCAATCTCCAGATATAGCCTTCTGGCTCTTCCTACGTCCCAAATCAAGACTAAAGATTAGGTAAAGGTGATGGCTTTTGCAGTTTTTAAAATTCTTGCCTGAAGAAATGAGGCTTGCAGAATAAGCAACATTTTTTCAAATAACTTTTCAAAGCTTTTGTTAAAGAAGCTTTTAATTAATGTCCTAAATTCCAGCTTGTAAATTTCTGCAGCTTGGTCAGTGGCCACAAAACCTTCAAACTCTGGTACACCGATATACCCTCCAGAATCAGCTATGAAAGTTGCAGAGCTTCACAATAATAATAATTGGTAATAAAAAATAGAAAGAGTATAACTCAATGACCAACATTTCACATATGATATTCTAATCGAATCTGGAAAACTGCTTTTTCTTCGCATGACAGATAAACATGCTAATCTGTTGTGGCCCAAACAACAACAACAACAACAACAACAACAACAACAACAACAACAACAACAACAACAACAAAACACTTGGTTAGGCTCAGGAAACAAAGTTGTATTGTCAAGTTAAGCCTTGTGACTTACATAAGTTACATAAGCAATGTGCTTTAAAACTGACATCTTTAATAGTATCCATCCCAGTTAATCATCAGGACGAGTTTATTGTGTTTTCTGTCTATCATACTTCATGGTGATGACAAATGACTAAGCTGGCTAGACTGCAGACTAAACAGATCGCAGTGAGTACAGCTTGAACCACAATGTTCAACTTTGGTAAATAATTTGAATCATAACACAGTATCATAGTATCAAGTAACATAGTGTACTCATGTTAAACATGGGATGACTGGCATGACTGGCTACATGCCCGAGTGGATACTGAAAATAAATAAATAATAAATAAACACATGCCCAACCACGTATAAAGGCAACAACACAAACAGATAACTCAAGTTCAGGTTTAATATTGACAATAGGGAGACATTAAAGAAATGGAATGCAGGGGTTTTGCCCAACAGAATATGAATGTGCTGGAGCAATGTGCTGCCACATAGACATGCCAAAAATATGGGAAGATGCAGCAAAACAACTTTTTTAGAAAAACACAATTAGCTGGAAGAGAGAATTTAGTGTACTGGACGTGACTCGGACAGACGTTGGACAAGGTAATGTATGGAGGTGAGCTGTGCGGTCTTCTCACTGAAGCTATCAGTCTCAAAGCTAGTTAGGACTGTGTTGTGGTGCCGTGTGAAGGGTTTCCCATGTGGGTCCCATTCACTTGTAGTGAGGTATGATGGAGGGAGACCTGAGGAATCGATAAGATAATACATAGAATGAGGAAGAGGTACTATGCCGGGATGAAAGTGGGAGTGGAAATCAAACACATAGTGAGATGGATGTAGCTGGGCCACAGCTGAATCTGGAAGTCCTTGTCAACCAGGCTTCACCTGGTGTGATTTACCGATACCGCAATGTAGGAATTCTGCGTTGGTAGTGGAAATATGAAGTGCAAAAACATCATGTGGCACCAGTGGTACCGTGCGGTACCAGTGCGCATAGCAAAGTTGATGGTGGTAGTCGGTACGGTACCGCGACCTCGTCAGCCTGCACGGTACCGCTAATGACCATCATTCATTCATCTTCTAACCCGCTCAATCCGCAAACGCAGGTTGTGGGTGAGCCGGCGCCTATCCCGGCAGTCTAAGGGCTTGAGGCAGGGGACACTCCGGGCACGACGCCAGTGCACCGCGGAGCCACATAGAAACAAACAATCACTCACACACACACTAACTCCTATGGTCAATTTGGGACTGGCCAATCAACCTGAAGCGCATGCTTTTGGAGGTGGGAGGAAGCCGGAGAACCTGGAGAAAGCCCACGCAGACACGGGGAGAGCACGCGAACTCCGCACAGAGCGGGACTTGAACCTGGGTCTGCTGTGTTGTGAGGCGGCAGCGCTAACCACTGCGCCACCGTGCTGCCCCGCTAATGACCAATAACGACTAAATGCACATGAGAGTAGTAATGTTCCCTCTAGTTTTTCTTGTGTCTGGGCAAACACACAAGCTTCCTGTGCGCTCTGAGGATCACTGTGAGCAACATCAGATGTGCACTCAGTGGCCACACAAAAGTATTTGTTCAAAACCTTGGATTATAGCAAGTTACATGGTTTATTATAAGAATCAAATTACAGCAGCAATTTTCATTAACTTTTAATATAAGTGATTTGGCCCACTTGAAATGAAAGACAAAAATCTTATTCTTCATGAGATGTGTAGCACAGCAGCCCTGGTTCACATCCTCTTTTGGGCTTTGATCCCTTTTATAACCTTAAAGCAATCCACATCAAATCTTGGTAATGCGATTCCCACTGTGCCATGCACAGTGAATCATGCAGGACTCCTATATGCATATACCATCACAAAGTACAGACGAAGAGCCTTTCAAAATCACTTTCCTACTTAGGCAGAAAGGTTGATGTGTGGGAGATAACTGAGCATGAGACTGAGGCAGTAATACTTTTCTGTTTAATGTTCTTGTTCATGGGACTGTTGTGTAACTCCAAACCAACATACAGTATGTTGCACACACAGTATCCTTTCAAAGAGGCAGCAAAAACATTTACCACATTGGAAGAATGTTTTCTCCTTAGGATTTTAAACACAAGTCCATTTCCAATTTTAGTTCTTACAAAGTGAACATGTTTTTCACCCAGCGCTGAAAAGAAGAATCATCTTTGTACTGGTGATGTCATAATTATCTTTAAGTTTGGAGCTGTCAATTTGTGTTGTGCTCTCCTGTCAATTGTGCTGGAGCAAAAACATGGAAGACCTTGCTTTGGGAGGATTAATCAGCACTAAGAGCCTGAATATTGTGTTTGTTAAGTTAATGGAAAGTTTTTTTTTTTCTAACCGTTTATCCGATCAGGATATGAAGTCATCATTGGAAATAGTTGCTATTGCATAGAGTCCCTGCCATTCATTTTCATTGGATTAGGTTTTACCACAACACAGTTTTAAGACGCTATATTTTATGAAGTACTCAAGGCTCTGGGTCAGGGTGAAAGTTATGTTATGTTCCACTTTTTTTGTGAAAAGCCAGGTGGAAGTCACAAGTAAGTTTCATTTTAGTGTTTTCATTTCTATTAAAGTTATATAGGTTGTTACTGTGTGTATGACTAAATTGGACTTTGTCACTATAAAGTACTGAAGCCCTCCATTCCTGTTTCTGGATTGTTTTCTTTCTTTCACATGGAAAAAATGTGTAATTTCCTCCCTCTGTCTGTGGCAAGATTAGTACAACTGGCCATTTTCACATGCTAACATAGCTAAGATCCCAAAGTTCACCATTAATTTTAATACGTTTACTATACTTGCAACAAAATATTTATTTTAATGATTATATTAAAGAGAAGATTAAGTGTTTTTTCTGGTCCAAATATTTGAGTTAAGCTTTTGTAAACTTCTATTAAACTAAGAATATAACAAGTGGACAAAAAACTCCATGTGGTCTAAGTGTGAAAACACATTGTCTGTTTTTGTAACTCCACCAGAGACACTGTGACAGAGAGATTTTAGCGAGAGCTTATTGTGCCATTGTACCATCAACCCACTGACCACAGGTCTGATTGCATGGCCGAGAGTAGCAATTTCAGGATTTTGGAGCAATTTATTTAGCGGTTTTAGGCCAGATGTTTTAGTGTGTCCCTTCCTGTCTTGAGATGAACCTCATAATATAAAAACAATGACAGTACACACTCATAAGTTACAGTAAACGTTTAATAAAGTGTATTAGCATTTTGATAATGGACTGTGGGCCAGAGCAGTTTCCATTCTCTTCTCACTATGGTTTTGTAGAGTCAATAAGAGGGGTAATTAGAGGGGGTAATCATTTTACAGTCAAATGTAAAATTGTAAAATGTAAAAATGTAAAATTCTATATTTTCATAATGGAAACAGTGAATCCCCAAAGAGTGGATCATCTGACGACCAACAATTGGAGTTGTATTCTTCACACTAAAAACTAATGCAATAGATTCATTTTTATTAATTACTAATTACTGAACACTGTATTGGGATCTTGTGGCCTAAAGTGAAGCACAAAGTCCATTGTGCACCCATTACAAAGAACCCATTGTTCCAGTGGCTTGGGGATTTGTACATCTCTCTGATGTCTATTAAGCACACTGATTCCGTCTAAAGTGACTCCTGTCATTAAGACACATCACCCGGAACACACTGACCCCAGCACATCATGAAAACATGCCCATTACTCCTCTCTCCAAACTCTGCCTACTGATTCTAATTAATTAATTGCATCCCAGGTGACTTTATTTTGAAATTGAGAGAAGCAAATAGATGAGGGAAAAAGACTGCCTCCCATGTGCACCACCAAATTAGCAACAAAAGCTACCCTGGAAACAAAAAAAAGTCTAGTTCATTACTTGAGTGAGAGTCAGCTTCATGTAGCTAATTCTTAACTACTGCTCTCATGTGCAAGACCAAAATACTCAAATTTTTTCTCTCAAACTTGTCTGTCTGCCATCCACAAAAACCGTTGCCAAAAACACACATTGGAACTAACCTGCATCAAATTGATAGCATATTAGGTATTCAGGAATATATTTTTTGGAGGAAGAAAAAATAATGTTTTGAACAAGTCATAATTCTGATAAGTACTTTATTGAATAACAACATGCACTGTCTTACATGAAATAGGAGTACATATCTCATTTATTTGAAAGTTAAAGTACTGGCACATTCTGTCATGTCCTCAGTTTGCTTTCCTCCTTTCTCGGGATTCTCCATTCTCTCAAACTAGAAGAACCTATCAGCTTAATCTGCTGATGTGAAAATGTTTGACTCTGCACTTTCTTCATGCACCATGTTTAAATAATGATGTCTATCAATAATCTTGGATAGCATCTTTTATCTGTGTACTTCAATTTGAGCTGAATGTGACGTTGCAGGAGTTTGCAAAGATTCATTCAAGGACGTTTCCAGCCAGAGAGAAAACATTCTGTGAGGGAAAATGTTGACAGGTCTACAAAGAAAAATAACTGGTCAAATGTTTGAGAGGTATTTTCTTAATTCATCTAAAGCACTTGTCAGATTGCTACCATTTTTCATGACTGTATGGACATTAATCATATTAAAAGAGACATTTTAAGGGAGTTCCATCATGAAATAAAAAAAAAAATTACCAGTACTACCAGATGTTTTGCCATTTACAGATATTCACTTATGAAGCACAAAGGTAATCCAGAGGAATGAGTGCTCAAAAGGACCCTATGCAACAATAGACCATAGCAGAAAATGTTGGCCTTTAACGGTAAGGGCAGAATTTTCAATAATGGAAATAAAATCCCAGATATAATGTAATAGACGTAAATAAACTTCAGAGAGTGAAGCACTATCACTGCATGTGATATTTAAATATACATTTCTTCTTGGGGGTAACCATGGGTGGATACATATATAATATGTTTAAAGATAACACTGAAACCTATGTTATGGGTATCCTGTTCAATTGTTTTGTTTTCTCTTCCAGTAAGTTGACTGCTTAGAGTTTTACCTGGTTTATTTAAGCGCAGGTTTTTATGTATTTTTTTTTTTTAAGTAGGTTCAAGGACTTGACTTGTGGTGTAGTCAATGCAATCTACTCTTTGGCCTAAAATGCAAAGGAAATGACCACTGTGTTTTTCTGTGTTCTTACAAAAATTGCTGAATAACCAGAATTTGAGTTAGAATATGCTTCCACTGAATAGATCTGCTTGTAAAAAAATTTTTTGTGTGTGTTTCTAAGCTCTTTCAGAGGTATACAGACCAACATGTATGCGACACCCTGTGCAGATATGGTGTTTCTACACCATGTCTCTCCTCATGGACTGGTGCCACACGCTTTTCACACCTCTCTATGAATCCGCAAAAAGTCTCTGATGAACTGATAATGTCTTGGCATTCTCTTACTCTGTGTACTTCTTAATCACCTCCTCACCTACATTAGCACTCAGAGGGATTCTGGCAGGCTTTTATCAAAACAACTCAGTGCCAAGTTACATTTAATACGTTGTAGGAAACCTTTTGTTTTTGTTCCATGGCAAGTGCTAAATTAATGAACTTGGTGTAAACAAAGTAGCCAACAGGCCGCCTTTTGCCATCTGACAAAATTTCTTATTCTGTGGTTCCATCTTTATGCTGTATAACAAGGTAGTCGTTACAAATCTTTAAGCCTGTATATGGTACCTGGCACATGAGTAGTAGCTTAGTCTATCGAGGCATGTTAAATGGTGCAGGGACTCCATGCTGGTAACAGACTAGTGTATCATAAGTGGTGCAACATCCTATGGAAATACATGTCTGTTAATATTTGCAATACGCTGACCCGTAGGGAAGGAGTCAACATTCTGCATGACCACTATGGGAGGTAAGTCAGAGGTCATGGCACACTAAAATGCTCCCTAGAGGCTTATATGAATTAACTAATGTCCTGAAGACCACCCCTGTGAGTGTTTGTAATCATGACAGCTTTACTTTTACAGGTTGTCTCCTATGTATGTCAGGTTTCCTTGTCTGTGAGTTATTTTGCTATGATTCAGAAAACTCCATAAATCCAGATGTCCTTATATTTGCAAGATGTTCTGTCTAATTTTTTATTCACATTGGCAGCATTGTATGTGCACTTTTCTGTCACTGACTTCCCTTTGTAATTGCAGCTGTTTGTTTTCCCCATAAACACATCCTGGAAGGTAGGGGTCACTGACCGGGGACACAGAAATACTGCACATACCACTGAAATAATGAAAGTTAAATTAAAAATGCGACCCTTGGGTCCTGGAAACATGGCATTGAGAAATATAACTCCAAAACCTTCCACTGATTTTATGAAAATGGTAGAGTAACTGAAGAATTGGCTCCAAATCAAAATTCTGGAGTTATAAATGATTATTGAGTGGCAGTAAAACAGACACACTTATAATGTACATTATAATGTACATTGCCCATGTGGGCAAATTACTTTTTTCACTCCTATACTGTATATTCCACATATATACAAACTAGAGTGCACGCAGGCGCGCACACACACGCACTTACACACTGTAAGATTAAAGCTTGTAAGATTAAGATTAAAAAAAATATTGAGAAGCTTTATTGTCATCATACAAGGAACAATAAAATTACAAGGTTAGAATGGAGTGTTGGTCCTGAGCCGCTGCACCCTGGGTGCACCGTCAAGCGGTTGGTGGGGTTCGGTGCATTGCTCAAAGGTACGTCGGCAGTACTCAGGAAGTCTTGAAACAGCTACCCTACGTTCCTCAAGCCAGGACCTAGTAGACTGAGTTGCCGCCCACCTACCCCCCAATTAAACCGAGCAATTACAAATCCCTTATACAGTTTAACTTCCAAGCCAGGTTTGCTGCCAAAAGCTGAGGGAGAACATCACAGGTGCATTCCTGACAAGCAAGAGTGAACTGACTATAATAGCTTTACTGTATATTGTGATTTTAAAAACTTGAGATTTGAGCTTTTCAGACACAATTCTTGCAGCTTCTTATATTTTATGGACATACATCAACTTTGGGATACACTAAACCATTGCCTATGTAGGGACCCTGTAGCGAGAACAGAATCTTGCTCTAAGAGGTTCACATCCCGGGCACATATTTATTTGCTCATTCATCACTTGAAAAAGACCTCCGCATAACTGATGTATTTTTTTTCTCTGCTCCACTCCCAGGTTCTCCTTTTTCACTACAGTTGGAGAAACAGAGGATTGATTCTCTGCCAGTTCAACATGTTGACATGCCGCAGGTACTTCAATTTAGCTGATGGAGACAATATGCATGCTAGTGTTCTCAATGGTATTTCCATACTGAAGTTCCTTTAGCTATAATGTAAGCTCAAGTTTGTGAAAGGGTTTGCATATGGATTAACAGCTCACTGCACAAATAGAGTAGTGCATTTAGTTAGTTTAGAGGTGTTCTAGGTCAGGGTACTTTACATCACCAAGAGTCTTGTGGGACTTTGTGTTAAAGAGAGGAAACAGATGTTACTTGTACCCAATTGGAACACATGAAGGTCTAGGACAGAGAAGCTCAGTGAAGGGTAAATGTTAGAGATTAATAATGAGATTTGATTCCTCTGGTCATAACAATAGTATTTGTTTTTCATATAAGTGGAGACTGGAAGCAAATTCTGCACTGAACAGGATTGACAATACTAGTTGTGAAGCATTTGCGTAAGAAATATCAATAACGTCACAAATTGTTGGTTAGGGTGTCAATGAGCAAAGCACCCTTCCTCCAACGCCACTCATGTTAGCTATTTTCAATAGTTATGTACTACTGTACTGCCTGTTTAAAATGAGATGACATAATGTGACAAACTATTAAATGATTAATTCAGATTAACGTTTTTACAGTAACGTTAATCTTGTGCATAGTTTCATTCAGCAATTTAATTTCATCTTCAGCCAACTATTCAAGGCAAGTTAGAGATAAACCAATTGCAAATGATAAAATTTAAATAATTATATAGTGTGTTGTGACGTTTCATACAGTAGCGTTATGAAACATCAAGCACGTTGAACATCTACCAGGGGAGAGGCAGATTTGTGACTCATTCTGCCTTTATAGCCTAAAATGCAAGCACTTTGAAATTTAAACCATCTTACATCCTAGCATACTAACGAACTGCGGGTTATTCTGCACCACCTATGTACCAGAAATCTGTCGTATGTTAATAAAATGCTATTTAATTTGTTGCTGAAATTTTATTCTTGAAAATACACTTTTTTATTTCCTAAAACAAATCTGCAGCATCGAAAATCCATGACAGATTATCACTGCTGTACAGCATTGACCAAATCAGCAGCTCCTGTCCTTGAATATCAACAGAATAGAAGGGTTGCTGCTATCAGTGACAAAAATTAATGGCTTCAGCTTGACTCCAGCTCCTGAGGTTAAGTCTATGTTGTCAACATGCCTGGGCATTCGGGAGACAAATGACGACAAAGAAGACACATATTGACTTCCACTGCAAACAGTCGAACTTTGTAATGACCTATCTGGAACCAGCTGAGTATAAGGAAGTGAAAAGAGAGAGTGTCATGTTGGAAGTTAGTTATGTAACAGATGTAAATGTGTGTAAATCCTGCTTTTGATACAATAGCTATTAGTAATGAAAAGAAGAATTTACCTCTTAAACAAATTGCTCGAATCTTTCCAAACAAATTCATATACAATCGTTGATGCGCGAATTCGTGAGGGCGCACTGTATGTCTTTACCTATTCTTGCCTGATAGGGATTAAGAGGTATTTATGATTAATTAAACTGTCTTAAAAACACACAGCCTACAAGGACAGCCTTTCCCAAACATCCCCACTCGAGAACACTTTTGGAGCAATTACTGCCAGGCCCCATGGTTGGGCCAAATGTAATGATTCTTAAACGAAAGCCCAGCTGACATGCTGTGTAATAAGACATAAATTGAAACTAAAGCAGAGCCTTCCAATGCAAATAGGATCCAAGGGAGACTTGTGTAATATGTGGGTGTTAGGCGATGATGGAGCCAACTTATCTTTAGTCATCATGCTCTTAACTGAATAACATATCCTATGTTTATATTTTAAAAAACAAAAGCTATGAAAAAATTGGAAGTTTTTAAGAGAACAAATTGTACTTCTACTATATTTGAATCCGTCTGCATTAATGGTGTTACTCATGGAAAAAAAAATGCTACACTACAATATTTATTTATAGTTGCATTAGATATAATCATCCGAATAATAATAGTGATTGTTATTATTAGTGTTTGCAGTTCCTCCACAATGAAACACTGTTTTTCCATGAATGACAAAAACCTCAAGCTTCAAGAGGAATCTTAACACATCTGTTAAACATTTCTGCCTAACTGCACAATTTATTGTGCTCTACATTTTCCTCTTCTTTCCCTTCTTCTTTTTTTTTAAAAATTCAGCTTTGACAAAATGCTTCAGGTTTCAGCATGTCACCAAAACATGCTGAAACCTGAACCATGTTTTGGTAATAGATATAGAAATGGTCTACTTTGTTAAATGATGAACATTCAAAAGTTTGGCAAAACTTATTACACATTAGATGCTTATTTGAAAGCCTGAAAAAGCAACCAGATAGTGATGGCCTCATAGCCTTAAAGTAGGTTGGATAACAGGTGCCTGCTGGTAATGTAGAGCTAGTCCCTGTGTCCCAGGGTCCTTGGGAATTGCTCTTTAAAAGGAAAAGGCCATTGGCAGAGTACAGGATGTGCTCAATCGCAGAGTCTGACCCGGTAAAAATGGGAGCTGCATTGCTGTCACTTGAGGGCCCTTCCCCTGGGATAAAGTGTAATTATGAGAGTGAAGACCCTGGGGCCACATCGCTCTAAGATCCACCCACTAATCACAAATCACACAAGCCTGATGTAGGAGGTGACTTCCCTCAGAAACTGCACTAAAAACCTTTTAATGGATAAAGGTCAGACACAAAGACACACTCTTCAGTCCATGAGTTTTGAATACACTCTACATCTTTATTATTTCTGTCCTGCAGCTGTGCTTATAAACTGTAACTGTCTTTAATCAAACTCATTTTGTCATAAGTTCTCTTGTATGAGGTAACTTACAAGCAAACATGTTTTGAAAAAAAAAGTCATGGAAAATGAAATTAACCTGACAAATGTGAGTATTTCAAATCATCTCAAAATAATAAAGAAATTAACATTAAGTGTACGGCTCTCCCATTCAATTGTTTAAGTGTATATGGGCATAAAAATTAATTAAAATGTGTGTATTTCTGTTTTGTGATCAATTCAATGACTGTATGTTTTGTAAATTTTTTTAGATTTTTAGATTTTCTTTTGGCCTCATTCAGGAAAATTCAACTTGTGTCGACCTTAAAAAAAAACCAACCACACATACATATAATGAGCCAAAAAAGTTAAGTTAAGTAAACTTACAAAGTTTATAAAACATTTTACAGCACTTCACAAAATTCAGTCAAACTGATTAAGATTATTAAGCAGCTATAACAATATGAAAATATATGCATATGAAGTTTGTTTGAATTTAACAAAAAAAAAAAAAGATAATAAATAATGCTTCATACTTTCATGTGGTTCTGCGGTGCACCAGCATAACAACCAGAATGTACCCTGCCGGTTGCTCCAAGTCCACTGGGAAAGGCTCCTGCAACCCCGCAACCTGCAACAGCAGAAGAAACACCTACTGACGATGCATGAATGGAGAAACATGCTTCCACTTGTATATCCTCATGAAGCACACTACCCTTTCATATACAAACCTACAATTAGTGCATATCACCTACCAGGTGATTTCCAGAATCACTGTCATTGTTGTTGGGCCCACTTGCATTGTGTCATTTACAAAGTTGATGATTAGGTTGGTACAAACTTTGACAGAAGAATGGTGAGTCAACAGTAGGAACAGAGGTGAACTTGAGCTTAATTCAAATTGGTTTGCTGTATGACTACAGACACCACCAATCTGCGGCCTCTATATCAATAAGTCAGAGACCCCACTGCAGGTATTTTCATCTACATTCAGTAGGTTTTGGATTTTCCAGTCATTTCATGTGATGTGCTATTGTTGATAACCAAACAAAATTAAATTAATAGGATTATAAATTATAGGTGTTTTATCTTTCCCAAATGTGATGGAGTGCGCTGGAATGCTGTTGATATGACTTCTTCTGGAGGTGCTGTGTGTGACTGGCCAATCACAGAGCGTGAAGACAGTCAGTTCTGAGGATTTTCCTTTAGCTATGCCAGCTGGGATAGGCTCCAGCTCCCCGTAACCCACGCAAGCGGATGAAGCAGTCAGCAAAATGAATTAATCAATTCATTGTGAGTTTTACTTGTATTGTGCTCGTCAAAAATGCGTTATCCGTACCGGATACTTGTCTGAAAGAAGTACCTGGCTCAACCCTAACGCAAACAAAACGCATGTGAATGCGAGGGGAGAGGGCGGTGTTGATAGAAGCAGCTCAGAGTGGGGAGGGGTGTGGATATAAGGAGCTGAGAGCTACGCTCATTAACACAGAGCATTTGGGGGCGGAAGTGATTTTATCAAAATTCAATCAAAGATATTAAGGACCACGGATCACTTTGGGGCAAGACATTTCAAATACAGTGTAGTTGGACATCTGGCAGCTGAATGGTATGAATTAAAAAAAGCCTAATATGGGACCTTTAAGAACAGCATCTTGAGATTCACAACACTACTCCAAAAGGTGGCTACTTAATTGTAGCCATTTTTTTGTGATTCCATTACTTCTAACTTCAAGACACTGGGATGATAGAGAAAAACAAGTTAACCCAGTAAGGTATTACAGCTGTCTACAGATGAGGTGAAGAAGGCCTTCACATCCTTCACAAGTATTTTAATCCTGCTTTCCCGCAAACCAGAAAGACTCAGATAATGTCACTGTGGCTGTGCATCTGTTTCCAATTGAATACAATTAACTGGGCTAACTTGGGAATTTTATTTTTTTTCAACATACTTCATTTTTCTCCCTTTCTTTTTCTTTTTCTGCTGTCTGGCATCTTCTTGGCCCACAGTTCACTAGAAGATGCTCACTCTTTATATGTCACTCCAATCAAAACAGTGTAAAATCTCATTATGATTTTGCTTCCTTCCTTGGGTGGGCCACTTTGTAAAAGCCGATTCTCTCTTGCTTGTCCACCGCAGGACATCAGTTGGATCATTATAATCCTGACAGCAAAATGAAACAGCTGTTAGAAAATACACCAAAGTGAAAAACAAAATAAATTTGGGGAAAAATAATTACGGGGCTATTTCCCTCCAGAAACTTCAGAAATTGTACTTATTTTTGAAAGAGATTAAATTCTTCGGCCTACACCTTGCAATTTCCAAATTTAAGTACATATCAGTAATTATTCAAAAACAAAAAATGAAACAAAGCAAATTAAAAACAGAACAAAAATATAGGGCTCATATAACTTTAATCTTCTGCCATGTTGAGATTAAGATTTTGAAGCTGTACTACATCCTCCAAAACAACAGATGGTGTTTTGAATAAGTTTGACTCATCAGTTCATCACGTTAAATAATATCTGATTTTGTTTTGTGCTTCTCTTACAGGTGGCTCAGCTTCAATTGAGTGGCGGGCTCAACCTTCTGATTAACATAACTCACTGTGGTGACTGTTGTATTAGATTGTTGAAAGCATTTTATTTTAATTTTAAAAAACTGTTGAACGCCACAGATAGTGGTTGTCTGGGGCTCTATTAAAACCTTTCTTGCATTTTATTTGGTGACTGTGCACTAACCATTTGAAAAGAAAAAAAAAACTGCTTTCTCCAATCCCATTGCTTCACAAGGCCATAAATCCCAGCATAGTGTAGAGTGCCTCATACTTGGATGAAATAGCAAGCAGAAAAGGCTGGAAAACTTTCCAAGTGTTTCCCAAGTGTTTCCCAAGTTTCTATTGAGCCAGGTTACAAGCCTTGACAATGACCGGAGTTGTTTTCTCAAGAAGGTTAACAGGCACAACTGATGCAAAACCAGAGACAGTCAAAGGGCTTAAGCCCGCTAAACACATTAAGAATGACTAGTGACAGCTTTATAAGTTTGTGGCATTTCCAGGGCATATTTTAAAGCAAAACTACACTTACGTCTTCCATTTTCTGATAATCATATGTCTGCTGCACCAGAGAATGCCTCGTTTCACTGCAACTTTAGTATCTGTTATTTCACAGTCAACAGAGTTTATATTTTTTGTATAGCCCAAGGCCTTGTTACCATCTGTAGAACAGACACATATAATAAAAACCACCACAATAATCCAGATATAAAGACAGCCAACGCTGAAACACTGCAGATATGTGCCTGTAATGCCAGTGGCCACACTGGGACTACTGTTCTCTTATTATTCATCTGTCTCGTCTATGGAATACACTGGACAACCTCCTAATCTTAAGGGGCTCAGAAATCAGAAGTTGCTGTTTTATAGCTGCTTTATCAAGGTTTTCTTTTTTTTTTTTTGGCTTAAAATAAAACAAAGAGAGCAACTGCTTGACATTATTCCATGGTGGGATATGAAACCAGAATATTAAATCGTTTAAATACCACAGCTAAATTATATGGTCAGAGTAAAAGACGTTTGGTTGGAAATAATATAATATATTTTAATGCATCCACATGAGAGAACATTCAGATTTAGGCTGAGTTGAAGGTACCAGATAATGCTGGTAATCAAAAATATGTTTGTCAAACCTACATCTTAAGAATGGCTTCCTAAAATCAAATGACCATCAGATGATGTATGTAACCATCATATGATTCTACCATGCGTAATTACTGGTTTAAATTCATCTTAGCAACTTTTTATTTTTTATATGAAGTGTAATTTTTTAATTGTCTCATTCTTCCTGCTCTTTTATTGACCCGACTGCCAAATATGCTTTTTTTCTAACAGGACAAAAACGTTTTAAGGACAGATTTGCACTGTGTAACGTTTATAAGCAAATGTTAAACTTTCTAACTATATCACACTCTTACTACCTGAAGAACTGACCCAATGAATAAATGGTTATGGATGAGATCTCCTAAAAATTATTTCAGATTCCTGCATCTTGGGCAATGTTAGCTAAATGTTAGCTTGGATTGGCTCCAGCCATTAAACTCCTGAACGGGAGTCATTAAATGATAGATGTTGTCTACATGTTTAAAGTACACCTGGTTTTGTCCTGCAAAAAAGCGGGCTTATTTGGACTGCCTCTTCTATCTAGTACATAATATAACAATGAAATACTTTTGATGTTGTTGAGAGACACAGGATGGGAGGATACATGATACTTTTGGACGATAGTTCTTCAGCTAAAATGCAGCTGTTTATTTGGTTTGGATAATTAACTTAATTTTTTTTTAAACTTTGATAGCCCACCGAGGACCTGCACCCCGCTCGGAGTTTGTATGTTTGTCTAAGACTAGTAGCTCTAGGCTTTACACATAATTGTGCGTAAGTGATATATTTCATTTAAAATTAATTAGTCTTACTCATAACAATTGATTATTTGCCAATGGAAAAAGCAGACTGGGGGAGAAGTCTAAGTGTGTGTAAGAAAAAGAACAGTCTGATGGCAGCTGTGATGCTTTGGTTTCCCCACTCCTCTGTGGGAGAAGATTAATAGTTAATAGAAGGTCTTTAGGCTTTGGAAATACTCCTGGTGGCCCTTACCACTGCTATGGGAAAACCAGGAATTATTGTCAAAGTTTCAGAGCTTGTCACAGAACAAGTCCTCCCCTTCCTCTTCCCAATTCTCTAAATCGTACTTCCATTACATAAGTAAGAAAAACACTGAAAATGTTTGACAGACATGATGAAATCTCACATACGTTTTATAAAGTGTATACATATACTAATTCACTTTTAAATATTGCATTTCTTCCTATGGGCTTGTATGATGTTTAAATAGGAAGAGAGAAAGTCAATTTATCAAATATGGCACAGCATATTATCTCCAGTAAGGCAAGTCAAATTAGCGTAGCAATTAAGTTAGGCTCAGTGCCACAATGCAAAACACAAGAATCATTCAGAATTCCTCCCCCTAAGCTATTAGCCTCGCTAATTCATTAAAAACTCAAATCAGAATGTTGGATCAATACTTTAAATTACATGTACTGCAGCTTACCCAGTTAAGTTACATCTCACTTCTTAGGTTTATAGCTTGCACCCTGCCTCTCTCTCTCTCTCTCTCTCTCTCTCTCTCTCTCTCTCTCTCTCTCTCTCTCTCTCTCTCTCTCTCTCTCTCTCTCTCTCTCTCTCTCTCTCTAAATATATGTGTGTGTTTAACTAGATCACAAGATAATCTTTGTTAATATTGAAAGTCTAAATTCTTAATTTAGGAGTATGTTGTTTATAGCTATATAGCTATATCCAGTATATACATATATCTCACCACCTATATATTTGAATAAACTCACTTGAAAACCTCACACTGTCACGTGTCTGTAGTTGTGGCGACTACAGATTAGTAAAGCTGATGAGCCATACAATGAAGTTATGGGAAAGAGTAACTGAAGCTAGTCTAAGGGCATAAGTGAGCATTTGTGAGCAGCAGTATGGTTTCATGCCAAAAAAAGAGTACTACAGATGCAGTATTTGCGTTGAGGATGTTGATAGAGAAGTACAGAGAAGGCCAGAGGGAACTGCATTGTGATTTGTAGATCTGGAGAAAACTTATGGCAGGGTGCCCAGAGAGGAACTGTGGTATTGTATGAGCAAGTCTGGAGCGGCAGAGAAGTACAGGTATGTTAGAGTGGTGCAGGACATGTATGAGGACTGTAAGACAGTCCTCATACATGTCCTGTGTGAGGTGTGCTGTAGGTGTGACAGAGGAGTTCAAGATGGAGGTGGGACTTCATCAGGGATCAGCTCTGAGCCCCTTCTTGTTCGCTATGGTGATGGACAGGCTGATAGATGAGGTAAGACAGGAATCCCCATGGACTATGATGTTTGCAGATGACATTGTGATCTGCACTGAGAGCAGGGAACAGGTGGAGGAGAAGCTAGCGAGGTGGAGGTTTGTCCTGGAAAGGAGAGGAATGAAGGTTAGCTGCAGTAAGACAGGTTACATGTGTGTGAATGAGAGGGACCCAAGTGGAAGAGTGAGGTTACAGAGAGAAGAGATCAAGAAGGTGGAGGATTTTAAGTACTTAGGGTCAACAGTCCAGAGCAATGGAGAGTGTGGAAAAGGTGAAGAAACGTGTACAGACAGGATGGAACGGGTGGAGGAAAGTGTCAGGTGTGATGTGTGATAGAAGAGTTTCAGCTAAAATGAAAGGAAAGGTGTACAAAACTGTGGTGAGACCAGCGATGTTGTTTGGTTTGGAGACAGTGTCACTGAGGAAAAGACAGGAGGCAGAGCTGGAGGTAGCAGAGATGAAGATGCTGAGGTTCTCTCTGGGAGTGACCAGGAAGGATAGGATCAGGAATGAGTACATCAGAGGGACAGCACATGTTAGAGGTTTTGGAGATAAAGTCAGAGAGGCCAGACTGAGATGGTTTGGACATGTCCAGAGGAGAGGTAGTGAATATATTGGTAGAAGGATGCTGAGTTTTGAACTGCCAGACAGGAGGCCTAGAGAAAGACGAAAGAGGAGGTTTATGGATGTAGTGAAAGAGGACATGAAGGTAGTTGGTGTGAGAGAAGAGGATACAGAAGACAGGGTTAGATGGAGGCAACTGATTCGCTGTGGCGACCCCTGAAGAGAAAAGCCGAAAGGAAAAGAGGAAGAAGACTCCATAGGAGCTCATACTTACACTACAGTAGGATTTCATTCAGAATAGTTAGATTAACTGGGCATTGTTGTGGAGTGTGTACTGACTATGCACAAGTAATGACAGGTCACGTCATTACTTGTCATTATGTGCAAAATGTTGCTGCTGTTTAGAAGGACTGTATCATTCATTTTAAGGCCATGGTGGCAACAAAAACTCTAGTGGAACTGCACAAACCCCTGGATGTGGCAGTTAAAATCGTATACCTCATCAAATTATGTTCAATGGACGCCTATCTCTTTCTCCATTGTCTATATTGAGATTGGCACTCACTTTCAACAGCTGCTGCCACTGTCCCGGAGCGAAGTCCTCATCCACCTTTGTCTTTTGCATAAAGAAACATTTTCCTCACCAATATCAACAGTTCATTAGTGAAACACATGGACACAGATTGGGTTCCAAAGTTGACCAATCTTGCAGATATCTTTGACTGGATGAACAAACTGAACACCTCTTTACAGAGGTGGCAGAGGGCAGAGGGCCGTTCATGTTTATTTTCTGATCATCTCAGTTCATTCAGGACAAAAGTTGTGCCTGTGGTCTTCTCATGTTAAACGGGACTCGGTGGAAGTGTTCCCCACATTGGAAGATTTTGTGGTGAGCACAAAGCTGTAGCTGAGCTCTGTCCAGTTGATGGTGATTGTGCGCTTGAAAGAGTTTCATGAGCAGAACTATTTGGAAGAGGAGACCTTGGCAAATCCATTCTCTTTCCTGGTGACACCCTGTGATGGACTGATACTGCAAGAAAAACATCCTCTAGAAGTTTGTTTAAATATTCTAATGTTTAACCTAAATGTTTTAACAAAATGTATTGAATGTTAAAACAAATAATATTTTTAATGTTTTATACATTTTTGGACAGCAAATTTCTGTCATCACAATGCTAGCTTGAAGTTAAACTCATTGTGTGTTACACTGTTATGATTAAGCGATTCTTTAATTTTTTTGTTTTTGTTTTACCATAAGACAAAAAAGGTGTAGAAGTATTTGTTTCCAACTAAAGTCCAACAACCTTGGAAATTTTCATGATGATGATGTAGGGTGTTTCATTTAGTAAAAGCTGGCAGTGGCTAAAAATCCTTTTTATTTTTTTTAACTTGGTAATAATACAGGAGTGCTGTGTCTGCTTGCACTGGTCATTCCTAGGTTCTGCCTCACATTGCTCATAATTACTCTAGGGACCAATTATTTCCATGCTGAAAGAAAGTGCACTTTTTCCATTTTTCCAGCATACTCACTGGAGGCTAACACATACCCCCACACTTCACGCTCAGACTATCATGTACAAGCAAAGAAATATCGTTATCCATGTGTATACACAACATCTACAGTATATACAGATAATAAACACAATGTAGTTAGTCTCCTGTGTGTATTACAATGTTTGTGGTTTTGCAGTGGTGACTGACACAATATCGCCACTAAATGTTACTGTTGTATTTGAGTTAATTTAGGAGGAAAATTAAGTCCCACAAGACATCAACATGAGACCAGTATTTACTTTTTTGTATTCAGCAAGAAATTGACTTCATGAAATGTTGGTGACAGTTGAATTTTGTGGCTGAAATGGGGTAAAATACTATGATGGTACAGTCTTTCCTCAAATGTATAAATATCTAGTTGCAGTTGTTTGGCCTCTTCATAGTGTAGTCATTTTATCAGTTGGTAATTTGTTGCTGTGTATGTTTGGCCACAGGAAAGAGTAATAACATAATAGTTAACCTGGTCAGTTGAATTGTAAATGGTGAATCTAGATGGACATTAAGGGTAGATTCAGTCACTGCTAGAATGTTATGTATTCCACAAAGTAATGGCTCTAGAATGATGACACCATCAGTGTTCTTAATAAACTTTGCTTTCACTGTGCATAGGATCAACTGGATAGGGATAAACAAATGTTGAGTAAAAATCTTGTGAGACTTGAGGCATGGCTGTTTAAATTCATAAAGTAATAGAATAATCTGGTTACCTGAAGGAGGTTTACTGTGTTTTTTGAGTATGTACGGACACATCCAGATCTCTTTGTCTCCACTGGATCTTTTTGTGTGTGTGTGTGTGTGTGTGTGTGTGTGTGTGTGTGTGTGTGTGTGTGTGTGTGTGTGTGTGTGTGTGTGTGTGTGTGTGTGTGTGTGTGTGTGTGTGTGTGATGAATATTTTAGATTAATATTTAATTAATATTATGTTTAGGAAACAATATTTAAACTTCTGGCATATTATCTCACATGTAAAAAGCATCCATCATATCTAATTTACTGTGAAACTATTGGCTTTGAAAAATACTAAGGAGTTAAGAAGAAGCAATGAAACAGCCATATGCTTCGCTGCCATTTCCCAGCACAGCAATTAAGGTCTGTCTGTGATTGGGTGGTGTACCTTTTTTTTTTTTACCAGAGAATGTTGTTTTAATATGTCAACTTGACATTTTAGATTAAGTATGACAGCTCTTTCAAGTGATTTTTGCTCTCTAAAAATATGCATTACTTCCATTTATTGAATTGTGGGAAAATCTGGAATTTATTTTACTGTTAAATTTTTTTCCTTCACTTAATCAGTCTGTTTGGAGTGGTGTTTTCTATATTTCTGGCTGTTTACTTGCATTTTATTGTGTGTTTCTGCCTGACTAATGTTGCCTTTTTCCTTGTTCAGCAGCCAAGCATATGCACATTCTTATTCCCACTTAAATATTTTAGTGGTATTGAATTTTTTCTCATCACACAGAAATAAACAGCCATTTATAAATCACTTTTAAAAAAAAAATCACTATTAGTAGAAGAGGTGAATTGAGGATCACACTTAGCCTCTTTTATAAATGGAATGCATGCTTTTATTTTGATTAAACAGTGTAAAATTTGACAATGCAATAATCTAAATTACTTCTTGCCAAGTTCTTGTACTTAGTGCTCTTCTATCCCTGTCCTCTCTGTCACTTCATCTTCCTGTGCTATGGGTGATTATGATTGCCAGAGCAAAGATGGACTAACATGTTTTGCAGTTGGAAAATACATAAATATACAAATAAACCAAACAAAATATTTATGATGTAAATGAAGGTATAGGGCAGATTGTAATTCGTAGTGGTTTATTTAGTCACTGCAAAGTAATAAAATCATTCTAGAGTCAGCTACACTAAAAGTGTACTAAGTCATGACTCTCTCTCTCTCTCTCTCTCTCTGCTCACTCCTCTCACATTCTGTCTTCTCATATACCCCTTCATGTTGTCAACCAAATGACAAAAGATCTTCTGCTTTTTTTTTTTTTTGCTGTCCAACTTTTTCCATTTTTTAAAAAAATCGGGCATTATTGATAAAATGTAAACTGATGTTGCAATGTTCTGTATCACATCAATAAATCTATTGACAATAAACAGAGCTGCAGAGCCAGAACACTTGAGAGACAGTCAACACACCACCACAAAATGAGGTGTGAGTTATACTTTGACAAGGTTCAACGGAATCTGGTGTTGGTCAAGATGAAAAATTCTGCTGGAATTATTTATGTTTTCTCTTTTAAACACTCAGCTGCCTTAGACGTCCTGTCAATTTGATCTATGATCAGTATGATGAAGTCCTTCTTGAGCAACTGCACTGCAGGCCAGAATTTCACTGTTTATTTTTATCCATAACGCACATCCCAGTGTTCAAGTGCCTTGTATCAACAGCTGTACATTAAACAAATAGCACATTTTTGCCTGCAATCGTGGGAAAAAAAAAGTCTTTGGTGCTGTAAATATAGTTTATGATGTAATTCTGAAAAGACATGTCAAGTTCAAACAGTCAA
The DNA here is from genome assembly GCF_040054535.1 of Antennarius striatus. NCBI lineage: Eukaryota > Metazoa > Chordata > Actinopteri > Lophiiformes > Antennariidae > Antennarius > Antennarius striatus. The sequence goes on along the minus strand of NC_090782.1, from coordinate 16,149,886 downwards.
GATTACTCTTAAACGTGAAAAAAGTGTAGTCTTTATTGTTATAAATAAGTATTGAGTCAGAGTTGAACTCAGACATTGCATATATTTGAACGTACAACTGTTCCAAAAGTGTCCCCCCTTCCTTTGAGAATTTAGGACTTTACCATTCACTCTGACTTGTCTGACTCACTCATTTTTGATGATGTGACTGTGACAAAGTGCAGAGTGCTGCCATGTCACCCGTGTAGCCCTTACCATGACTTTAAAACCCCAACAGTGGTGAAAAACAAAAAAAAAAAATCAATTTTGTGCACCATGGATGGTGACATTAGCTGTTTTCAATTCTTATATGAAGTGAGTGATATTTACAAAGAAAAGTTGCTATGTAAAAGATTGAAGAGAGAAAAAGAGAGAAAAAGAGAGACAAAAAAACAATCTTCCACTCTGGCATTTTTAGAAGTAGCTTGAGGCATTGCCAAAGAAATCCCCTTAGACATAACAAGGTTTTATGACAGGGAACAGCCCTATGAAACTGTCCGTGCTTGATGTTCTCCAGTGTAGCCTTTGCCATAGAGCTGCAGTTTTGTTCATATTTGTGTCTATACCGAAGTTCACAGACACACTGATTGTTATCTATGAAGGAAAAGCCATTTTAGCCCCACATATAACAAGGTTACTGTACTGTGGTTGTCAGCTAAACGGTGATGGGTGAGGTCACAGGCAGCACTGTAATCCCAAGTCCTGAGCAGAAACAAAATGACGCTTTGAAATGGGCCAAACTTCCTTGATGACATAGGACAATTGTTCTGCAAGGCTTTCTGCTTGCTGCTTGGCCTCTATTTCTGACTAATGTGAGGAAAGTGCTCAATTGACTGATCACAGGCTAATACTTTGTCTACAGTGTCATGACAGAAGTTGATAGCAGCCACTTGGCAATACAAAACTTCAAATGAAACACCACGCATGATCTGTAATGGATACCCTTTTGAAAAATTACACAGCTAAAATAAAAGCACTAACAATTTCCTGTGGACTTGCCTCCTCTGTTCTTATGAATTACATTTATGTTCAAGGTTTCTCTCAAGGTTCCCTTGCTGCACATGTTTAATATTCATACAAAGTGAATCTTGACTTTAAATTGTTTTCAGTCTATGCTATTTGCCATGCCTTCCAGTAAGGGGGATGATCACGACAAATGTCTTGTTTGTTTTTTGTTCACATGACAGTAATTTACATTCTTAGTAGTGATGACATAAATTATTTAGCTCAACTTACAACACACACACACACACACACACACACACACACACACACACACACACACACACACACACACACACACGTGCGCATGCGCGCGCCATAATAAATTACAGTGGTTAAAATTTATTTTTAGCTTCCTGTCCCTCAAATCTCGACTAATATCTAGATTGCAAGTGGTGAAAAATAAATACACTCTGTTTTTGTCACTAGCTTTTAAATCCTTGCCAGTGCTTGGCTTGTGCAACAACATTTATTCTTTACCTCCATGCAAATGCGATTTTCTTCATTCAGCTATGTCATATTTTTTTTCTGAATCAAACTCTAATAAGTTCTTTTATCAATCACCAGTCATAAGTATTTCAGACTATTTGAAATTGGTCAACTACTTTTTTGTCTTGTATTATTTTGTTTGTGTTTTTTCAGCCTTTGTCTTTACAACAGCCTTTCGCTGGAAGACTATAGGCTTAACTACTTTTGTGTTCTCAAGGCGGGCATGCTTCAACACAAAGCATTTATCCCTCTTCCCTCTCAAGTGGTTGATAGGGATTGTGTTTGCAAAACAGGCAACTAGTAACAAGTACATCCGCTTGCCTCTGAATACACATCCTACACAGGCTTTTCCACTTTTCTAAATCTCACAGATGCACAACTCCACAGTCACATGTCAGTACAAAGCCAAACAAACAACAACAACACAGATTTGTTCAGTGCGAGTTATCTCTTCCTCACAGTCCCATAGTTTGTCCTTTAATAAATGTAGTTTATTCTCTGTGGAGAACACCTTTTGTTGAAATGGGTCGTGTTAACAATAAAGGAATCACAACAGAGTCTGTAAAGCAAAGACTTTTTTTTTCCGTCTTGGCATGATTTATAAGAGTTACTACTGCTTCATATGTTGCATTTAAAGTAAACTTCATGGCGGTCTGCCAGCATCTTGTGGCTGGATTAACAGGAAACTTTACAAATTAATGTATGCCTGTTTTAAATTGTGCAGTGTGGAGAGCTGAGCCTACTGACTGGACTACAGAGCTCAGATACCGATTCTTGTCAGTGTACAACAACAACGTATACACTGGGCTAACATAGCAGGATAAAAAAAAACAAAAAAACACTCCACTGCAGAGAGAGACCATGGGCAAAACTATCACAGTGATTAACTGTAATGATTGGGGGTGGAAATGGGTGTTTAGAGGGTTGTGGATAGGATGAGAGCCACGTCAGTGCAATCTGAAGAGGCGACGCAGAGCATGCAAGTCTCCGCCAGCAGGGGTAATAGTCCCCATGTGTAGTGCACTGGGCCATATCCCATGGGGCAATGCACACACAGGAGGCCACTTGAAGTCTATCTGGATGTAGCTGCAATCAGACTCTGAACAAGCACACAGGGGAGTAATCTGTTCCAGCTTTTGGAGTGTGCCGGGTGTGTGTGTGTGTGTGCCTGTGTGTGTGTGTGTGCGTGCGTGTGCGTGTGTGTGTGTGTGTGTGTGTGTGTGTGTAGGGTGGGTGGATATGGTTTTATTTGAGTCTATTCCCACTACACAGTCACACAGATATGCTTGTATATCTACTATTCCAGTACACATCTTTGACACAACCATCAGATTTGTAAGCAGTGGCGGCAGTCTGTGGCATAGCAGTATCATTAAAATCCCCTCAGCGAGTGACTTATAGGTGGTGTGTTGACTTCCAAGGATATGTCATGGTTAGTAGGTAAGGCTTAAGATCCAATAAAGTTTTTGCGTCAAGCTACAAATATGCAGAGACAGCTATAAGCATCTAAACGGTAGCCGCCATGGTAGACTCGAATCTTGCATTCTCCCTTGAAGTATTTTATGGCATATTAGAATTTTACAACTGCAACAACATAAGGTAAGTTTTTACTCAAACTGTCAACTCCAGATTAACAGTAAAAAAAAGAAAAAAGAAAAACTCGAGACACAGTGCATTTCTAGTATTTAAAAGCACTCCAGGGGGGTGACACCCTCATCCTGTCAGACAAGATTAATTTTCAAATCAACATTCACAGTATCAGTGTTATACTATCCTTTCTTCATGGAATAGATGGAGAAGAATTAGCAAAAAGAGAGCGGGTATAATCAGTAGGCAGTGACCTAGAGGAGGTCACAGTGAGCTTTGGGAGTTGACTAATGAAAAGTCCAATCAGCACAGCAGAGGACGATTAGAAGGAGCCCCAGGCTGTGATGGTGAGATGAAACTTAGAGAGAACCAGAGACAGAAGATGGAAGGGTGAAATGAATGAGAAGATCAGTCAGAACAAGGATTCAGCAGATGATCCACGCACACGCACACGCACACGCACACACACACACCTTTAACATGATACTGATTAAATAAATTATAGACCGCATTTACTTGAGGTCAAGTTAAAGTAGTTAGATGGAGTGACTGCTTTGCATGAGTGTATGAGTGTCCCTTATCGATGTGGCATGTTCATATTCAGTGTTGTATTGCCAGTTGATGCTAAAGCAAGGCTTTTTTGTGTTTGGATAGAAGCAAAAATGATTTTTATTTAATCAAAAATTCATCAGGTGACACATTTTAACAGAGAAGTTTTGCTGAAAACTGTGTTTCTTTGTAACATTTAAAAGAAAACATCTTGAGGCAGTGTGGGAACTCCATTTAAGGTTCCAAAAACATGTTTAAACAATTTTCTATTGTTGGTAATGAAGTAAGAGTTAATTCAACACATTTCCACATTCAGACCTTGCTGCAGCCCAGCACAACTCCAGCTTTACTTTTGGATATTTAAAAGCTCTCCCACAAAGATTGATGCATTTGTGACCACAACAAAGAGATACATTACAGTTTGACTGCTGCACACTACATCAATTAAAGCCACGTGTGAATGATCACCTGTAAATTAACAATAGTGAAAATAGTTGTTATGTCAAAATGAGCAGAATTTGAAATCAACCTTTTTAGGTCACAAGTCAAATTGACTGCCAGAAGTTAAATGTGCTAATCAGTCCGAATTTCCTCTGGCCTGGATGGTTTCATTTTTGCAACAACGTGAGTTGACGCTCCCATCAAACATGGTACTTTTTAGACAATGTGGTTGATTGTAACAATGGAGAGACAGCAATCAGTTCAACACATCTTCTCCTTCCCGTTCACCATTCCCTGACCACCCCCACTCTCTCCCTCACCAATGATGCCCAACCACAGTCCACTAATACTTTTTTCAGACATGACCGTTAATGATTTGATTACCAAATATATAGTATTATAACATTTACATTCTTTGTACCTGGGGTACAAAAATTTGTCATTTTGCTTAGCTTGTCATATTGAATGACAAGCTACCCTTTAGCATCTGTCTCTCTATAAAAAGCCCTCAAACTGTGAATGTTTTCCAAAATGTGGTTAAGTTGTTTGCAAGCTGCTCAACATAATTTCCACACATATCAGGGCTTTCCCAATCTTCCTGTGCAAGATCTCATTTTGTCTCAAATGGGCTTGCCAGTGATACCTTAAAGCCTGGGGCACCTCAGGTAGATTCTACATGCAATCTTCTGTGGTTGGAAGAATTGTTGAAGGATGTGTCAGAAAATAACATTTTGATCACCTGAATATAAAGAAAGGTTGGTAATTTATGTTAACCTACATAATCTGAAACAGTTTTACTGTGTAATTTAAACAAAATACTGCTATCTCATATTGAATTTTCTTTGTCTCCTCCACATCAACTTTGATGTGATACATAAATTCCCTCATTTGGCATACCGTGCGCCCTAGTTCTTTGCGGTTAATGCATTCCACGAACCACACACAATTAATGAATTCTGCGATTGAGCGACAAACTATTTATCTTATTATTTACGGTAATTTAAACGTTTATGACCCTCCCCATGCTGATATTAAACCACCTTCTATCTGTATTACCTTTTCCCAGACTCTTATTCCACTGTTTAAAGCACTGTTCCGTCTCACGTTAGTCTGAGACTTACGGAACCGAGCGCACTTCCAGATGCCGTCAGCCAATAGAATGCGATTATGGTATCACGTGACTGCCTACCAAAAATCCGCAATGAGGTGAAGTCGCGAGCGATGATGCGCGAATGCGCGAGGGCACACTGTATATACCATTGTAATAAACAAGCTGTCATTTGCTCTTATTACTTTTAATGTGAGCAGGAAAGACACAACACTATTTTAATGTTACTATTTTCATGCTCCACAACCACAGATATGTTTCTACATTCTGCTAGACACAAGCCTGCTTTCAAACCTTGAGGGTACTGCTGCCTCATAAATCTGTCTCAGATTCCCAATGCAGCTAGGGAAGTTGTTAGGTAATACTTCTGTAGAATACTGTTCTGTCCCTCAACGATTACAGTTGACGTTTCCTCAAGGTAAGCAGCTGAGTGACCAGACTGGTGACAATCCTGTCCGTGAGATTTTACAGATTTTTTTTTTGTACATCTGTGGTTACGCAGAATCTCTTACATTAGAGGTGCATTACTCCGGGTGACTAGTTTTGAATGATGATAAAACTCAAATGTCTGAAAGCTAACATATTGTTCTAATTATACTAAGACCCATAAACAAACACAAACAGCCAACCCTTCAAAGCTCTAGATCTGGTTGCATTTCTTTTTAAATTGGTCCAGATGATAACAATAAAATTTAAAAAAAAATGCACATGAATGAATAACACATAAAAATGGTCATATCTGTTTTTGATTGCATCTATGATTTTATAGATTCATTTTTCAAGGCTTTTCACCTTCAGAGTATTGCTGCAGCTCTGCGCACACCAAGGGTTGGTGACATCCCTCATTCTACTTCTGCACATTCTCCTTAAGCCACGTATATTTTTTGGCTTCTGTCACCTTCGTAGAGTCATTGAGTTTCTATGGCAATTTGGGCTCAAGGCAAAATCAACTAAACTGTGGCCTCTTCTTCCTGTGTTTCAGTTCCTTTCCATCTTCCTATTGCTCCCTGTGCTGCTCAGCCAAGGCCTTGTGTTGGTATTGATTAAAGACGTGTCTTTTTCTCTCCTGCCAGCATTTTCCACAGCTCTCCGTGAGCTTGCAGCAAACAGCAACGTAGTACAGTTGAACGAAGAGGTGAATATGTCTGAATGTTACAGAAAGCAAGTTCTCAGTCACTGCCATCCAGTCAGTCATGGAAATGTTCCAGTTCTCTCCCAAAAGTCAGATTAAGCTTATTATATAACACAGTGTGGTGCCTGCTTCACTTGACATCTCCACTATGCCCAGATTGCTGCTTCTCCTACTCCCCCCTCCTCCCTGCTGTGGTGTTTGGTTTGAAGGGGTCCTGGGAGGCAAAGCCAGTCTGCTGACTGCCTTGGTGTAAATCAGGGGCGTAGCCAATAGAACCACATCTGTAACAATAAAGTCAGGTTAATGGGGAGTCATCCTGGAGGAGGAAAGTTTGCATCTGGGAACATCTGGCGAGACATTTGTAACTGCCAGCAGTAATGCACACTCATTTTTCTCACTCCTTGTCTCTCATTTTTTAGACTACTGGCTGCCAGTCTCATTTCATTGCACTGGGTCTTTATATACATTTCACAACGTTCATGTTAATCTGTCCATTATTCAAAAACGTATTTTGTGTTCTTTTTTCGTTGCCGATCCTTCTTGTGGTTTCTGTCTCAATCATTCTCTCAGCTTCTATTCTTTTCTATTTTTCTCTATTGTTTTTTTTCCCTTTACAGCACAACCACCTACACCTTAGCGAAGCCTGTTCACTTTTGCGAACTTCTTTGAGAATTGTGTTTCCAACACTGCACAGACATGTGTTTGTTCTGATGCTTAGCTGTGGAAAAGCACAGGCCAACACCCAGTACATCAAGGCAATCAAAATCTAAGGACATACCAAACTGATTATCCACACATGGTTACATGTGATGCACTTCTAACCTCAAACACAGTTAAGAATTGAACACAACTTAGTCTATATGTTCCAGTTATTAAAATGAATATAGTAATATTTATTGCACTCATTTATTGCATTTATTTATTTACTTTATTTAATTGTTTTGCTTACAGATTCAAATGGAAAACCAGCCAGACATTTATTGGTGCGGTGTGTATGCATATGAATGTAATCACAATGCTTAATGGAGGAAAACAACACATATAGTATAGATCTTAATTATCTCTACCATTTGCTGAATGAAACAGTCGTTTATGATCCAGTGTAGTAAAAGCAGACTCATCATAGGCCAAAAAACACAGAATCCCTGGTAATATTCCTTATTGTTGGTTTTATTGGTGACTCCAGCATATTTATTGTTTGTGCAGCGGCCTGGGGCGCTGCTGGTTTGGCTGGTGAGCAGCTCAGACATATGTGTCCTAGCACATGAGGCCAGATGCTGGCTGTTTTTAATGTTGGTGCCATTAGCTGGCTCCCATGGCTTTATTTGGATGTTGGGCTGGCTGCTGCCTTAGGGTGAAAGCCATTACATTTAACATGGTGGGATAGCGAGGGAACATTGGGGGAGAAATGTATTGCATCCACACCAATCACAATTGTTATTGATACAATCAATTAATTGCTGTATGCCAAAAGTAGCAGTTATTGTAATATTAGTAAGTTGGGTTTTTTTATTGGGCAATTAATGCTTTTAGTATTTGGAATGTAAGATTTCCAGTCCCCAATCAGTTCAATCCATTCTGACCAATTACAAGAATGGCGATGGTTTGGCAAAAAGACTGACATATGGGGAGAATCTTCTCAATTAAAAAATAGAAAAAACGGGGGGAAAATACAACTGTGTCATATTACTTACCTCCAATAACTAGCAGGAGGAACTATATATATTCTCCATTTTTTCATTACTGTGATGGTAATGTTGACCTGTGGAAAGATAGGCAAAAGAAGAGCAGGACTAGTAAAATATATTCTGTCTGTGTCAATTGAGGAGAAGTTGTTTACTGAGAAGTCAAGACTGTGTGAAAAATGTCTGCAAAAATTCATCACTGAGCATGCACAGCAGGAAGGGAAGAGAAGTAAAAAATAGTAATGGCACTGTGAGGGAAAGATTCAGTCTGTGTACGGGTTAGGGTTATGGCTATTGCTGAAAATGCCATGCAACACAGAAACCATGCTTTCGACGAAAGACTGAATGTTTATGATGACCTCCACTTTTGAAAATGGGCTCTGGTAGCATTTAGGCATTATCAACAATTTGAGTCTAGCCAAAGAAAGAATGGACAGTATTTCAAGAAGTCTGCAAAGTGCAATAGGTAAAAAAACAAACAAAAGGAAAACAAAAAGTGTGGTACTGAAGAACATGGCAAGGTAGGAAACCATGAACCCGCAGGTAACCCAACACAAAACACTGCATTTCTCTCTGAAAAAATTATATAGTTACAATTAAATGGGAAGACAGGGGAGTCTTTGAATTTCAGGAAATTAAAATTTAAAGGACTTGCAATGTCAAACATTATAATAACCCCTCGTTGAAAGTATTTTTTAACCATATTTTTGTTATTTTGGATATTTCAGTGTAAACACTGTCCTGTAATACCCATTCTCATGCAATGTTTCCATGATACAATGATTCAAAATGATGCAGGGATGGGTAGTTACTCTTTACACTGTCAATTGTGGGTTGTACCATGGGAAGCCTGCAGCTTTGAAGTTTTGTAGTTTTCTAATTAGAGAAGCTCAAACTTCTTTATGTGTGCCCCCATGGGCAGCTTACTGCAATGCGTGATGATGGTGGTAGTGTTGGTCAAAGAGGGTGCAGGCAAGTTCTCTCAACTGCATCAGATGTTCTTCTAAAACCTCTAAAGTGGGGGACCCACAAGTAAATTAGCCATAGCTGTTACCACATGGGCAAAGTTCTGTCAATTGAAGTAATGCCGACAAGGAAGCACACCGACATGTCGGAGGGGAGCATCTTGAATCCAAATGCTTTTGAGCAAAATTGCATTGATTTAAATGTTCAGATTAAATGGGAAAAATGTTTCTGGAACGTGTAGATAAACACATTACATGAAAGAATAGTGAGTTTTATCCATATCCAGATGGTGTGGGTTGAGTACCAAAGAAGATCGTTACTATGTCGATATAATTTAATTGAGCTATTTGACGCTTATTCATTAGCATCAGAGATCTTATTCCACAGGTCTCAGTTTTAATTACTCAATTCAATTAAAGGCACTAATGAGACACATTTGCAGCTGTAAATGACACCCCCTCTAATGATAGCTCAAAACAAGAGATCAGATTAATTGACTGTTTTTAGAATATATGATTCTTTATTGCCTAACTACCAATTATTCATGAATACTAATTCATATGAATGTGTTGTGCCTTAACTATTGTGTGAAGTTTGTTTTATTAGTAAATATCATTTTAATTATGCCATCAAATATTTTAATAACTTCGCTTCAGCTTTTCTATTATTCTGTTTAAAACATTGGTACTGCACTCCCATAAAATGTTGGACTAACAGTGACCAGTTCTCCTTGTAGTTTTCATCTTGATGCCTCCACCCAGAAGTCACCTCAACAGTGCACAATTTGGTTGGGTGTTTGTTATGGATGTAGTAAATATAGCTGTCCTTAGCCTGAAGCATTGATGAACAGTGAGCTACAAAGCTGTCTTAAGCTCACTGTTTCCTTAATGCCAAAACTCCAGAGTCTTTGCAATAAAAATTTTGCCCAAGGCATTATTGTCTTTAGTGACATCACCTGAGGCAGATTTTGTACAGCTCCATCTGGAGAGAGAAGAAATATGCATGTAACTCTTATTACATGTAATGTGATACTTCCCAAAACTTGAAAGCATATGCTGATGGGGAAAATTGAATAGATCATCAGGAGCCATCATTTCCCAGCAATATTTTTGCATGCAAATTTATCACATCCCATGAAAATCACTGGTATCAATAAATCCTAGGTGAGCAGAGGAGGATTTTCCAATTTCTGTGATTAGGATGGCAAAAAAGAAATGGCAATGGAAAAAGGGTAGGGGAAATAAAAATTATTACTTGACAAATATAACCAGAATGAAGCGGGAAAACAACTCATCCATTACACAGAAAATGAGTGTCAGTGACTGGATTGCACCTGAAATGGAGCTCTAGTATAACTTCAGTCACTTTTCATACTCATGTTATATTTCATTTCTCATTCTATGTTGTTATTTATCTTTTAACACACATGTGTCCAATTCAAGGCCCGGGGGCCAAATGTGGCCCACCACATCATTTTATGTGGCCCGCAAGAGCATAAATGGTCAGAGTTTCTAAAACTAAATAGGTCAAAAGAGTGCTTTGACTAAAGCTACATTTCCCACAATGTAGTAATTAAACTCATTTTAAATCTGACAAAAACATTTTGAACAAAGTTCAAATAAACTTGTGATTGATGTTATTTTTCTTTATTTCCTTGAAAGTTTGATCCTGAATTGATGGAGTTCTGTGGGTTTCATAAAATGACAACCATAACAGAGAAAGAAGCAAACAATTTTTCTGTGTAACTGTAATGTTTGTAACTTGAAAAAGTATAAATTCAGAGTTATTTAACATTAAGGAGTAGTTAAATTTATTTTACATTGCATTGAGTTACATTTAGTTATATTTATAAGCTAGATCTGGCCCTTTGAGAACAGCCATTCTGTTGATTTGGCCCTCTGTGAAATTAGTTTGACACCCCTGCTTTAACATTTGTTCAGTGTCATTTTCCTGCTATCATAGTCTGTAGTTGTCATGATACTGAATGTCCTGTATTGTTGCTGCAGTCTTTTTGCATATGGCTCTCTCTTGTAGTTCTTTCATGTTGCTGTTTTGTACAACCTCCACTTCCTCATTCCACCCAGTCAAAGATTGAGCAACTTCATCATTAATCAGGGTCATCAGGGTCATCATCCATCAAATCTATGACTTCCATACCGGATTGGTAAAGGCCCGGATTAACAACGACCACCATCGGTGCTGTTCACCTACAGGGTGCCGGTGGAAATTGGACTACCGTTGGTCGAATAAGGAGAGGAGGAAAGTGTTAGTAAGAAGAGAGAGAAGAGGAACCCCAAGACTATAGGACTGAAAGTAGGGACGTTGAATGTTGGAACTATGACAGGAAAAGGTAGAGAGTTGGTTGACATGATGCAGAGGAGCAAGGTAGACATACCGTGTGTCCAGGAGACCAGGTGGAAAGGTAGCAGGGGTAGAAGTTTAGTAGCAGGGTTCAAGTTGTTCGATCATGGGGTACATAGGAAGAGAAATGGAGTAGGAGTTATCTTGAAGGAGGAGTTTGTTAGGAATGTCCTGGAGGTAAAAAGAGTGTCAGATAGAGTGATGAGTCTGAAGCTAGAAACCGAAGGTATGATGTTCAATGTTGGTGGGTATGCTCCACAGGTAGAATGTGAGCTGAAGGAAAAGGAGAAATTCTGGTTTGACTTTGATGAAGTGGTGCAGAGCATACCTAGAAGTGAGAGACTTGTCATTAGTGCAGACTTCAATGGACATGTTGGTGTATGGAATCAGGTGATGAGGAGGTGATGGGCAGGTTTGGTATCCAGGATAGGAATGCAGGACAGATGGTGGTTGACTTTGCAAAAAGGTTGGAAATGGCTAGACAGTGTGCCCTCACACAATCGCGGATCAATGATTGTGACTCCACCTCATCGCATATTATTGGTCAGCAGTCACGTGATACCGTACACGCGTTCCACTGGATGACGGCATCCGGAAGTGCACTTGTTCCGTCAGTCTCGGACTTTCGTGATACACAAAAGTGCTTTAAACAGTCGATAGGAGTGTGGGAAGAGGTAAAACAGATAAAAGGTGGTTTAATATTAGTATGGGGAGGGTTTATAAATGTTTGAATTATCGTAAATAATAAGATAAATAGGGTGCAGTGGTTAGCGCTGTCGCCTCACAACACGGCGGGTCCAGGTTGGAATCCCGCTCTGTGCGGAGTTCGCATGCTCTCCCCGTGTCTGCGTGGGTTCTCTCCGGGTTCTCCGGCTTCCTCCCACCTCCAAAAGCATGCGCTTCAGGTTGATTGGCTGGTCCCAAATTGCCCGTAGGAGTGAGTGTGTGTGTGCGTGTTTGAATGTCTTTGTATGTGGCTCCGCGGTGCACTGGCGTCATGCCCGGAGTGTCCCCCGCCTCACGCCCTATGCCAGCTGGGATAGGCTCCAGCTCCCCGTGACCCGCTGCGGCGGATACAGCGGCGGTACATGAAAATGAATAAATGAATAAGATAAATAGATCGCAATCGCGGATTCCTCAATTGCGTGTGGTTCCTGGAATGCATTGACAACTAAGACCGAGGGCACACTGTAGTGAATACTTTCTTCCAGAAGAGGCAAGAACAGCGTGATCTATAAAAGTGAAGGTAGGACACACAGGTAGACTACATCTTGTGTTGATAGTGTAATCTTGAGCAGAACAGTGAGTGTAATCTTGAGCAGAACAGTGACTGCAAAGAAGTGGTAGGCGAGAGTGTAGTCACGCAGCATAGGGTGGTGGTGTGTAGGATGACTGGTGGTGAGGAAGATGAAGAGGACAAAGGCAGAGCAGAGGACGAAATGGTGGAAGCTGAAAAAGGAAGAGTGTTGCATGACTTTTAGGAAGGAATGAAGACAGGCTCTGGGTGGTCAGGAGGTGCTTTCAGATGACTGGACAATTACAGCTAATATTATCAGGGAGACAGGTAGGAGAGTACTTGGTGTGTCATCTGGAAGGAAAGTAGATAAGGAGACTTGGTGGTGGAATGAGGAGGTACAGGAGTGTATACAGAGAAAGAGGTTAGCTAAGGAGAAGTGGGACACTGAGAGGACAGAGGAGAGTAGAGAAGTACAAGGAGATGTGGTGTAAAGTGAAAGTAGAGGTAGCAAAGACCAAACAGGGGGCCTATGATGACTTGTATGCTGGGTTGGACAGTTAGGAGGGTGAGACTGATCTTTCCAGGTTGGCAAGACAGAGAGACAGAGATGGGAAGGACCTGCAGCAGGTTAGAGTGATTATGAATAGGGATAGAAGTCTACTGACAGTTGCCAGTAGTGTGATGGGAAGATGGAAAGAGTACTTTGACGAGTTGATGAACAAGGAAAATGAGAGACAACAAAGACTAGAAGAGGTGGCTGTTGTGGACCAGGAAGTAGCAAAGATTAGTCAGGTTGAAGTGAGGAGGGCAGTGAAGAGGATGAAGGGTGGAAAGGCAGTCGGTCCTGATGATATACCTGTAGATGTTTGGAAGTGTCTAGGAGAGGTGGCAGTAGAGTTTCTGACTGGGTTGTTCAGCAGGATCTTAGATATTGAGAAGATGCCTGAGGAATGGAGGAAAAGTGTGCCCATGTTTAAGAACAAGAGATGTGTAGAGTTGTGGCAACACAGAGGAATAAAGCTGATGAGCCATACAATGAAGTTATGGGAAAGAGTAACTGAGCTAGACTAAGGGCATTAGTGAGCATTTGTGAGCAGCAGTATAGTTTCTTGCTATGAAAAGAGTACTGCAGATGCAGTATTTGCTTTGAGGATGTTGATATAGAAGTACAGAGAAGGACAGAGGGAGCTGCATTGCGTTTTTGTAGATCTGGAGAAAGCTTATGACAAGCTGCCCAGAGACGAACTGTGGTATTGTATGAGGAAGTTTGGAGAGGGAGAGAAGTATGTTAGAGCGGTGCAGGACATGTATGAGGACTGTAAGACAGTGGTGAGGTGTGCTGTAGGTGTGACAGAGGAGTTCAAGGTGGAGGTAGGACTGCATCAGGGATCAGCTCTGAGCCCCTTCTTGTTCGCTATGGTGATGGACAGGCTGACAGACGAGGTTAGACAGGAATCTCCATGAACTATGATGTTTGCAGATCACATTATGATCTGTGGTGATAGCAGGAAACAGGTGGATGAGAAGCTAGAGAGGTGGAGGTTTGTCCTGGAAAGGAGAGGAATGAAGGTTTGCCTTTCCCTCCACAAGATGCTAGCCATGAGTCAAAATCTAATATCTGCTGTGTGCTTGGATAGGTGTTTGTAGCAGTATGTTGTGATCTGAAACAAAGTTGTTCGACATAATAGATGAAACTAGGATTACATAGAGTTGGATCAGAGAGGAAGAGGTAATGCACAGCACGAAACCTGAACACCCTTGGTTCAATCAAGCACGGGTGCTAAATACTATGGATTTGCAGTGGGAGAATTGTCTTTCTAATGTTTTTATCAGAGATTAAAACCTCCCCCCCAACTCTCTTTCTCTCTCTCATTCGGTCTTTCTGCTGTTTGTTCTTGTGTTTTGGCCATTCTGATCATCATTTGCTTTGTCCGTTCTGTGTGTGTGTGTGTGTGTGTGTGTGTGTGTGTGTGTGTGTGTGTGTGTGTGTGTGTGTGTGTGTGTGTGTGTGTGTGTGTGTGTGTGTGTGTGTGTGTGTGTGTGTGTGTGTGTGTGTGTGCATCTCCAATTTGTGAATGACAGTTCTTGCTTGTATTTATGTGATGTAACAATGGCAGTGTTGGTGCCAAAAGTAGATTGAGAGTCATCTGAAGTTTTTATGTTGAAAGGGAGTGCTGCACTCAGAGATCTTGACCCTTGGGAAAACACAGGAGAAGTAATGAATCCTGTTATTTCAATTATTGTAACAGTAAGGACAGTGAGCGAATGCTACTGTGTGTGACTTGAGCTGAACCAAGTCTCTGTAGTTTGAAATAAATTTCAGATGAATAAACTGCTCATGTTGGCAAAGAAACATTGCATCTCAACACTTCATCAATCTCAAGTTACAACAGATTTCTCACGGCCACATCAAAAGCTGCCAAGTTCTCATCCATGAATTTTCCAACCATAACTGCTTTGATGAAGAGACAGTCCTGTTCTTTGAGAAAATGATACAGTACTCGCAGAGTTGATATAATACATCAATATAACAAAAAGAAAAATATTGCATCTTGTTTGTCCTGCATTTTACATAAACTAAACCTAATATTAATACCATATGCTCCTGAATGAATAAATGAATGAATGGATAAAATGTTCATTTTGAATACATAAAGGACATGACATTTATTTTAACCCACATAAGTCAGTTTCATTTTACATGTATTTATAACGATCATAATGATAAACAATATCATAGCAAAATTATTCATAATGATATATGACTTTTACTTAAGTTTACTGGTTAAGTGGTGGCAGGGGTGGCACTAGCCCTGTCCACTAAGTCTCGGGCTGGGGACTGGAGAATGGCTGGTTCAAGACCCATGTTGGGCAAAAAATATTTGCAGTGTCAGCTGGCAGTGAGGAGGTGCCAGTTCACCTCCCAAGCACTACCAAGGTGCCCTTGAGCACGGCATAATCCTCTTTATAAGTTAATCATTGGTGCACCCCACAAGAGAGCTGACCACCACTCTACCTCTCATCGCTATTTGCATGCCCTACAGGCCCCTTGTCTGTGTGTGTGTGTGTGTGTGTGTGTGTGTGCGCGCGCGTTCATGCCTGTACTACACATAAATACATGTTTTTTTTATTTTTATTTATTTATTTATTTTGTAATTGTCATGGGTTCTCTCAGTAGGACGGAAACTCTGGACCCTGGTTTTACATACTATTGTATTTTATTCATTATTCTAGCAGTTACAGCAACAAAACATTCTACCTGAAGAGCATCACAGAGACATCTTCCTGACTCACCTCTCCAGCTCGCCGTTCTGGAGAGGTCTCTCAAACCTGAGCCATACCCGCCTCCTTAATTTTTCCCCACAGGTGCTTTAATTATGTCCTCACACTCACAGACAGAAAACTCTAATAAACCAGCTCCCACTTTAATATACTATATTTTAAACTCTATTGCAAAGGATGTAATGATAGGGAAACTTTATCAACAGAATAAGAGTGAGCATTATGCATAAATTGATTGGCCAAACAAAGATCAAAATAAAGTACGGTAGTCATTTAAATACACAAAACTAATTCCCCAACCTATACATCTAAATAACACAAAGAATACACCAACTATACAAATTCTCTATTATGCAACATGATATAAAGTGTGTGTGTGTGTGTGTGTGTGTGTGTGTGTGTGTGTGTGTGTGTGTGTGTGTGTGTGTGTGTGTGTGTGTGTGTGTGTGTGTGTGTGTGTGTGTGTGTTGTGAGTGACAGTTACACAGACAGGGCGGCAGGCCCCTGATAAATTCCCTTAACAGTAATCTGTGTGGGATGCTGATGTAAAACTGCAGAATACAAAGGTTGCTAGAATACAAGAAAGAAATACTGAAAGGTTTTAGGAAATGTTTAATCATAGTGAAATTATCTGTCCGTGGAGATTACTGCAGATGCAGATGCATCTAGAAATAAGAATTTGTAAATAACTGAAACCAAGATTTTTAGGTTAAAGCTAGAAAACTGCATAACAGTGATGCTTTTTTATTATATAATTTAATAGTCTGTGTCTACCTATAACCAAAGATTTCACAGCAGTGCACCAACTGGGTTACTGTTGATTGCCGATGTGCTCAGGCTGAGCTTGAGCTTTACAATTACAAATTCATCCTTTTCTGGCTCCAGTTTTACCACCCAGTGTCCTTGGGCCTGGTCTTAGAATGGTTAGTGTGTTTCAGTCCATCCTATAGTGCCAGTGGCCCAAGCTATTTTAATAGGTGTTACCTAAAGGAAGGCAGGCCATTGCTTTGAGGATTGGGTTTCTCTTCTGCCTCCAGAGATGGCATTATAGTGAATACCTGAACTTTAATCAGTGAGACAAAAAATGTTCAAAATACCACCAGGTATGTTAGCCATTAGCCATGGGACCTTGATGAAATTCCTGTCCAAGGAAAGACTGCAGTACACCTGGTTGTCTGCATTGCCAAAAGAAAAGTGTGGACACCAAAATAAAACACCAAAAGAAAAGTGGACAGAGCGAACACAGATGCGAATATATTGTTGAGGAGTAGGTGCATCTGTTTTTTTTTGTTTGTTTGTTTTTTTTGCCTCAATGCATGAAACAAAAAGCAACAAGTATGAAATAAAGACATTGTCTTCTTTCTTTTTTTGTTCTTCTCTTGCACATCTATCCACCAGGTTAATATTAGAGGAGTAGCAATCATGTACAAATTTCTCAAATATTTCATTACATTCTGTACATACAGTAAAAGATCAGTAGTGAGACTTATGCAAACACAGAAAATCATCACCATCACTCTGAAGGAAGTAAGATGGTGTGTAAAGATGTTTGTCTCTAATTTATTATTTTGTTTGTCTCAAGTTTATTATTCAAGATGAATGAAGCTTTACCACCTCTTGTTCTCACAGATTCTTTTTAATTCAACTAACTCTAGTCTGAACCTTTTCATATCACATCACTTTGACTAAACACAAACAGTGGGAGGGAAACAAATATCACAGAGACATGGTTAGGTTTTGTTGACAGTGGGCAAAATAGCATCCAGAGAGATGAGTAATACTGTGAGCTAAGCCTCACTTGTCACATGAATTCCACATGATAGTAATCCATCCCCCTCTCAGCCAGCCTGTTTGAAATCATCCCTCCCTCAAATATGGACAAAGCTCTAAACAGAAAGAACCGACTCAGATTCTATTGTTTGAACTTTATTTCTTGGCAACTCTCCGTGGCAAATGTTGTCTGTAAGCAATTCAAAACCCAGAAATCCTGTAATGTAATGCCAGCAAATTCCATATAGCATGCTGGGACTTATTATCCAGGTGGGTCTGTGATTTTTCATGTAAAATGCAAGCAGAGAAACCGGAGAAGCTGAAGATCTAACACTGATGAAGTGGTTGCTACTCTTCAATGGAGTGTTTGCATTTGATCATACAGACTTTGCATTCATATGGACAGGGATTACCCAAGTTTATTTTGTAGTGAAGATTTACTCCCTACTGTACATACACTGGATGTGGGAAATTAATTTCATGCTTAACTCGAAGTGTGTAAAACCTGCGTACAGCTGAGACCTGTATTGTCCGTAGAGGATTTTGCTCAATTGCCACAGCAGAAACATGCATACAGTTGTTCTGCCTTTGCAGTGCGTATCATAATTTTTCTCTATTTACAGCGCTTAAGCCGATCATATTGGAAAACCACAAAATTGGTTGAGAATGTTATTTTTATATTTATTTTCTCAACATCATCCGAATGAAAACCCACTTGAAAGAAATTTTGACGATGAAGACCAAACAAGCCTGTAAGTGGTCACTTTCCTGGTCACAGTGTCCATTACCTGCCAGAGATAACGTAGGTGTGTCTTACCTAATTTACAGTGTGAAATGTAAAGAAAAACAGAAAAATCCTCCAGACCTTTTTTATGATACAAATAATGAGCTGGCAGTGATCACAGATGCCTGAGCAGTTTTCTTTTTTGTCTCTGTGTGGAAAGAGAGGAGAAGCATTTTATTTCATCATCTGGGGTTTGTCCAGCAAAATGACAAATTCTTTCAGAAGACCCATCTCCCTGAATCACCTCAGACTTTGTCTCCAGTATTCCAGTGTTGATGTGGTATGTGAAAATATATCTGGAAAGTGTCACATCTGCATGAAAGAGAAAAGTGTGTGGGGGTGGGAGATTTCATGGAGCAAGAAGGTCTGTAATTTAATCTGAAGCTCTTGAGAGGACAGTTAGAGTTCACTCTTTAGGACAGGCCATTACTAGGGCTGACTATGGATATGTATATGTATTATACTGTATATGTGTGTATATATGTGTATGTGTGTGTGCAAGAGACAGAGAGAGAGAGAGAGAGAGAGAGAGAGAGAGAGAGAGAGAGAGAGAGAGAGAGAGAGAGAGAGAGAGAGACAGAGAGAGAGAGAGAGAGAGAGAGAGAGAGAGAGAGTGGTACAGCTGCAGTGTTTGTATGTTCTCCTCGGTGTCTTTGTGGGTTCTCTCCAGCTTTGGTGAATTGGTGACACCAAATTGTCCGTAGGTGTGAGCATGAGCGGTTGTTTGTCTTTTGCATAGTGCCACAATGAGCTGGTGTCTTACCTGGAGTGTACCATGCCTTTCACCAGTAGTCACCTCGGTTGGGCACCAGTCGACGCATGACCCGCAAGGCAAAAAAGTAGCTGTAAATGAGGCAATTACGATCACCTCGTCTAATTAACACAATTAAAACAAATCTACTTAATAACTTAATAGTTTCACATGTGTCTATGTCTGGAAATCAATTCATATGAATATTTATCGTGTTTATCCTGCAACAGTCAACGTTAAGCCTTGTACAACTGACACATTTACGAAACTATACCATTACATTGACTGACCTGGATTATCAGACCACACATGGAATGAGTTACTTCAGAGGAGTGACTCGTCATTGTTTAAGAATGAATTTCAAAATATTTTAATATTCTTACTTTTGAGGGCCAACAGTGGATGTGGACTGTATTTCCATTGTTCTGTCTAAACAACCGAGATGCTGAAAGTTTTTTTGGCCAGTCTGATTTTTCCCCAGATTATCATGGCTCCATGCTTCATAAACTTCACATCTCTTTGGACTCACAATTCAAAGATTGTCCTGTAAAGTTAAGGGATTCATTCACCATCATGTTGTTAAAAATTATTTGTCCTGTTTGGACTAAGCCCTAGCACTTTCTTGATTAATATTGTATTCTTTGAGTGACAGGCAATCTTAAAACCTGTCTCTTGAATATTTAATCTGTCATATAAAAAGAGTCACATACGTATTCATGTATGCATTCTTTCCTAAATCCTATTCTCTTCATTGCTTATTTGCAGAAATACATTCAGACACAGATACGTAAATCACATATTAGTAGCTAAATAAAAAACACAATATACTAAATAAGAAAGCTACGGCCTCCTCACTATTTCAGGTTAACGATTTTTATCGACGGACAAATAATTGCCCTCAGTCCAGTTGGTTGCTTTGCAGGATCCTCACATAATCACAACCGGAGGCTGTCAAATCTACATTATTTTCTAAAAAAGAATGACTATGCTAGCTAATCACATAGTAATGTCTTTTGGCTCTGTATGCATGCCAATTAAACGTGGTTCCACTTCAATGTACATGTGCAAAACACATTTTCCACGACCAAAGGATGAAAGGAAAAGTGAGGAAAAGTCTCAAACATTTAATTGTGCTTTATCTGCAAGTTTTTCTTTCCCTTTCTTTGAAACTGCACATTATTCTTGCATTTGTTGATATTGTGATTCTTGTATAATGGCACAATTATTCCTTCTTTCTTTTTTCCCATCTCTGAATGAAAATATGCTGTCCATATCCATATTATAACAAAAGACTGCAGTATCTTACATTCCCCGATTTACCATCAGAGCCATAATTTAGATTTAGGAGTACATGAAACTGTATTTCCTGGTGTCTTACAGTACATGTGATTTATTTTAGCTGGCATGTAGTAGTGGCAAAAAAAGCAGCTCTAAAAATTAACTTTATTCTCATTTTATTTTTTTAATTCATAATTACAACACATGTGGATAACCCAGATTTTAAGGTACTTGTTAAAACTTGTCAAGGCCCTCACCAAATACTATCAATACAGTCAATTTGGATACGGCTGTATCTCTTATTAATCTAGTTTGAAAGTTATTTTCTTCATAATATTTCTTTAACATTTTTGTAATAATTATGAACTTAGCCTCTTTTCAGACTTGTGTTACTTAAAGGATGGTTATTATTCATCAGTAATATTTTCAAAAACAGCACGGTACAAGAGGAGATGTTGAAACCAAGCATGAGGTCATGGCTCAGCTTGTGAAAGTCTATTTTGCAGAACAAACATTTGCATAACACAACGTAGTTCCAAAAGCTGTGAAATGGGTAAGTGACTGATTGTAGCAGACTGTATATTTTTCATTGTCATGGTGTTCATCCTTCTTTAAATATTGTAGCTGTGGCTTTAAAGCTGTTTTGGCAGGGACCAGTGCATATTAATAAAAAAAATATATAATTGATAAAAAGCATATTAATTTGCTTTCAGGCTAAATTAATATGCTTTTTATCTATCCCAGACAACACAAAAAGATCATTTATAAGACAATAAGGAATACTGTCAGTTGTGTTATGGATGACATGACCTCCTAAAGAATCTTCTATATAAACCAATAAATGAAGAATTCATCATTTGCTCCTTGTACCGACGTCTTTCTTCATCAGCACCACAGAAACATGTATGAAATCATTTCAGTGCAGTGATGTAGTCTGAGTTCCTATTGCTGATTAAGGACAGTATAACCACACAAAATAGCTACTTTGGAGCATGAATTGTATAAATGGAAAAAAACAAAAAAAAAACAAATAGCAACAAAAAACATTTTGTTGCTACGAAATTTAGCAACAAAAAAATTGGGTGTGACATGTCACAGGGATGTCAAATGTATACTGACCAAACATCATATCAAGTCAAACCCATTGGCAAAGGATGCAAGGCAATGTCAAAGAAAATTATGCACCACCACAGCTAATCCGTTCTCTCCCAGCAACTATAATAAATGACTAGTGAGAGCAGAGTGGCCAACTTGGGAGAGTAAAATAGATTGTGTACTCATTTATTTGTGGTTGTGTGTGCATATGTGTGTGTGTGTGTCTGTGCGTGTGTGCGTGTGTGTGTGCGTGTGTGTGTTTGTGCGCGCGTGTGTGTGTGTGTGTGTCTATCTACATGTGATAATTTAGATATTCAAACAAACATTGAAGACGTTTGTGTGAAAGATAAATTACTGAAATGGTTAGGAAGAGAAACTCATTAACTGTTTAATTATTCCTTCCTGGACAAAAAATTGATTTCACAGTTTGTATTTGAGCATTTTGCAAAATGTATGAACAAATAACTGTTCCATCCAGCTTCTCCCCTCCTCTGTGATTCACCCTGTTTATTCCTTCCTCTTTCTCGTGCCTGCTGCTCTCTCTTTTGCTCTAGGGCCTTGCTAATATGCTGGAAAACTGAATTCACCCCCAAAACGAGGGCCTTTCGTCTGCGCTTTGGCCTGTTGGAAGTGATTAAAAAAGGATTTGTGCTGGAAGGGTAGGGATTGTTATCATTGCATTTGATTTATAACGCTGAGTCCCTTTGGTGGGGGCCCTTTAGCTGCTGTAAGAAAATCACGATTTCCAGGTGCACCCAGCACACATAGAGCCTCAGCCAGATTGTAGATGGCAGCCCATCCAGCACCTACATTTGTGACTATATCACCAAACAAATGCAATCAAACCCATCTCTATCCCTCATCCACAGTCTAGGTTTGGCGGGCGTAGCTGTCTATTGCTTATCTATTGAATAAATGTTTATGCCAGTTAACAGCTGTTTTATGCTCAAGCCTCTTAAATCACTTTCATGCTACATTTTTATGCCAACATTTTTATTCACTGTTTTACTGGCTTTTCAGTATTACCATGATTCTGTTCTATTTACTAATTAGCTTGTAGATAGTGAATATATTGGTAGAAGGATGCTGAGTTTTGAAGACAGGGTTAGATGGAGGCGAAGGGAAAGGCTGAAAGGAAAAGAAGATGAAGAAAAGGAAGTGGTTTAGCTTGTAGATGGAGACATTCCATTGATTATCAAGGTGCCTATCAACAATCAATGTTGAGTATATGTTCCAAAATTTTTTGGGGGAATACATTTGGAAGTTTGTTTACCTGAAAACGACCCACCTGTCACTGGCAGCAATACACGAGCATCATATCAGATTAAGTTACGAGTCATCTATGATGTGTGGTACTATTGACTGTTGTTGGGTGTGTGATTAATTTCTAAATCAGTGAAGAACTTAACAACTTTCTTTCCAAATCATAAAACCCATTGATGCGCCAGACATTCATCAGCGCACTGCTGTCCTACAGTCCTTACAGAATCTTCCTTGTTTGTGTCAGTTGGAGCAGTACTCAGATTTCAGGGTATGCAAGACAAACAAAAACTTCCAGAATGAGAGATAAAGCAGAAACATTAAAGCTAAAACACAAAGCAACACAATGCCAAAAACAAGGTCACTGCCAACGTGTCAAATATGTGTCACTAACATAGAGTATCTGAGCACTGATAAGAAAATAATATTTTTAATCAGCTGCACTTCATTCTTTTGAATAAAAAAAAATCACAAACATTGTGAAGTGAATTCCATGAGCACAGATTTTTAAAAAAAACGCTCTCAATGTATTTATGTGATGATCCCCACCTATATATTTGAATAAGCTCACTTGAAAAGTCCCTCACTGTCACCAACTCCACACACTACCTGTCAATCAAGCGCCCAACCAATCATGGTGCCCAACCAATCACGGCGCATCTGCCAGAAGGAATCATGTGAACAATATGGCGTAAGGCATCTGCTATGTTAGGAGAAGAAATAACTATACGTGGACTTCCAAGTTAACATAATTTTAGAGTGTCATAACTTTTCCAACAATTTTCATATTTTTGAGCAGAGAGTCTAAACAGCAGGAACGACACAGAAAACGGCTACACATTCTGAATGACACTAACTGGCTAGTATGAACAGTCTGTCCAGCTATGGTTTCAGTTTGGAATGGGACAATCGATGTAGTATCCAAAATGCTCCTCGGGCATCTGACAAAAATGGCCTTTAAGTAACACCATACAGTTATGTTCATGTAGTCAGCTAACAGAGCTATCACTTCTTTAAAATTTATTTTCCAGTTGCTCTTTTGACAGGTGCCTTTTGCTTTAACGTTAGCTCCTTTCCCAATCTCACCATTAGTTAGCTTTCTTTCTGCAGTTACCTGTTAACATTCATCTATGGCTTTGCAATGCCGACCCAGAGCAACGCATGATTTGCCAACACAAAGTTGATTTTTGACTATGTTGGGTGCGCTTGGTTTATAATACCAGTACATTTGTTTTCATATGTTGAGTAAGAAGTCTGATATTATTGTTTTATCGTGGATTTTCCACGCATCCCCACTATTAATAATATAAATATATTGATAAAAATACCATAATGGTTGCAAACACAATTCAAGATTAATAAATGTTTTTACGCCACTGTGTTCTTTCCACTGTTTTTTCAGGGGAACCAAATCTCGATCAGAAGGGTCAGATGCAACACATCCTGTGCTTGATTCAAACCCTGACTATTACACACTATGCACTGGCCTCTACAGCTCCTAAAGCACATGCACAGCATTGTCAGTGGGCAATGCCTGGAAAATGTTCGAAGACAGCAGAAAACTTTTTTTTTTCAAAAAGACATGGTATATACAATATAAAGGGTAATTGCTGCAAACCATCTCTGTTCATATTAGTACTCCTCCACAATTCTGCTGTTGTTCATTCATCTACAGCTAATAGCTTAGAGTAAGTTAAGATCATCTCTCACTATTGCAGACAGGGTGAAAAATAATGAGCATTCAGCTTTTGTCAGGAAAACAGTATTTTTCTTTTCTAAGGATAAAGAAAAAGAATTTCAGAGGTTGTTTATCATGTTTGGTCTGCAAAGTCCTCCTTTGATTTGATGTCCATTTGTCCACACACAGCACAGATTGAAAATGCTGGCTTTTGCTGGTTTGGAATAACTAATGGCTCAATTTATATATATTTTTTGTGTGTTTGATGATAATGATGATAAAGGGAGTTTCCTCTTGGAAAGAGGAATAAATTAATATTCTATTCTATTACTATCCAGTCCAGTATGCTGCACAGTACATACGTCTGTGACACAATGGCACTCAATACCCAGAGCAACAACAACCAAGTCATTGCAGACCAGACTCTAATATGTTATTTTGGAATTTAACGTTGCTAAAGAATCATGTTTAAAGACTGTAAGGATTTGACACATGGTCGCTGAAAATTTTAGAAAAGTTCATGATGTTAGAACTCATGCATGCTTTAATAACTGCCTCACACTAGACGTCCGATGTAGCCGCAAAAGGGCACAAGCCAGTGTCTTATTGTGCCGGTCCCAAGCCCGAATAAATACAGATGGTTGTATCAGGAAGGTCATCCGACGTAAAACTTTGGCCAAATCAAACATGCGAATCAAATCTATGACTTTCATACTGGATTCGTAGAGCCCCAGGTTAACAAAAACTGCCACCAGTGCTGTTCACCTATAGGGTGCCAGTGGAAATTGGACTACTGTTGGTCGAAGAAGGAGAGGAGGAAAGTGTGTTCGTAAGAAGAGAGAGAAGAGGAACGCCAAGAGTATAGGGCTGAGAGTAGGGACGTTGAATGTCCTGGAGGTAAAAAGAGTGTCAGAGACAGAGTGATGAGTCTGAAGCTAGAAATCGAAGGTGTGATGGTCAATGTTGTTAGTGGGTATGCTCCACAGGTAGGATGTGAGCTGGAGGAGAAGGAGGAATTCTGGTTGGACTTTGATAAAATGATGCAGAGCATACCTAGAAATGAGAGAATTGTCATTGGTTCAGACTTCAATGAACATGGTGGTGCAAGAAACAGAGGTGATGATGAGGTGATGGGCAGGTTTGGTATCCAGGAGAGGAATGCAGAAGGACAGATGGTGGTAGACTTTGCAAAAAGGATGGAAACGGCTACAGTGAATACCTTCTTCCAGAAGAGGCAGGACCATAGGGTGACCTATAGGAGTGGAGATATGAGCACACAGGTAGACTATATTTCGTGTAGACGGTGTAATCTGAAGCTCAATGACTGCAAAGTAGTGGTAGGTGAGAGTGTAGCCAAACAGCATAGGATGGTGGTGTGCAGGATAACTCTGGTGGTGAGTAAGATGAAGAGGGCAAAGGCAGAGCAGATCACAAAACGGTGGAAGCTGAAAAAGGAAGAGTGTTGCTTGAATTTTAGGAAGGAATGAAGACAGGCTCTGGGTGGTCAGGAGGTGCTTCCAGATGACTGGACAACTACAGCTAATGTGATCAGGGAGACAGGTAGGAGAGTACTTGGTGTGTCATCTGGAAGGAAAGTAGATAAGGAGACTTGATGGTGGAATGAAGAGGTACAGGAGTATAACAGATAAAGAGTTTAGCTAAGAAGTGGGACACTGAGAGGACTGAGGAGAGTAGACAGGAACCTTTACGCCTTTACAGCCGTAAAGGCTCCGTGTGCGTGGGACACGTTACTTCAAGATGGTAGCTAGTTTATGTTATTAGGTCAACTTTTAAAAAGAGATGATTTGTGGATAGTATTTTCACTTCCAGTAGAGGAACAGGAACAACCTCATAGAAGGAGACGGGGTCAACTAACATACATTATTCAGAACAAAGGGCTGTAGCAGTGGCAATGGTAATGAGCTGGGGTGGGGAAGGTCAAATGTTCCTTGGGGCCAATTGGAAACCATAACAGCTGGTATTTTAGATAAAAAGAGGGATACCATTGTGATCTGATTTGGAGTACCAAATGAGGATGGATGAGTTTTCCACAATGACATTGTTAGTGTCCTTTTCTTGTTGAGCACCCTCATTCAGTAACCTTCAATGTTTTCATTTGGGGCCTAACAATCTGATCACATATTGTGACAAAGATAACAACTTTATGAGTATGACATGCTATATTACAAAAACATACTGCAGGCACAGCTGATTAATGGGGCTGAACTCAATTATTAAATTGG
This sequence comes from Antennarius striatus, assembly GCF_040054535.1. Lineage (NCBI taxonomy): Eukaryota > Metazoa > Chordata > Actinopteri > Lophiiformes > Antennariidae > Antennarius > Antennarius striatus. Next base: position 16,123,170 of record NC_090782.1, on the reverse strand, counting down.
AAGTGATCATAAATGCACAAGCGCTCACTCAGCGAGGAGATATTTTATTTATTGGAGTATGTGGGGTCATTTTCTGACGTGTCTCAAATATGAAGTGGGGGAAAATGTGTCCATATGGTAGTTTAATTCGATCCATGGCCTATTACACATTCAGGAAATTAAAGCAAAGCTCACAGAGCCAAAGGCCGTCAGCTAATTTTTTTACAGAAAACAGCTCATTTTTCACGTCTGCTTCTTTCATGTTGGTTTTTCAGACTTTCAGTAAGTGTAGTGATCTGAAACACTGTCTATATAACTCTTTTGATGCATGTGTGTGTGTCTGTGTGTGTGTGTGCGTGCGTGTGTGTGTGTGTGTGTGTGTGTGTGTGTGTTTGTGTGTGCGTGCCACATGTACATGTGTGCATGCATTTGTAGAGAGGCAAGCATCTGGGCCAGCCTGCAATCTGCAACCACATGATGACACCACCAGATGAAGTCACAGTAAACACAGAGCCAGTCCTCATTATCACTCTTGTGTGCTTTTGGATTTGCTTTATTCGGTGACAACCCCCCCCCCCACACACACACACACACACACTGTTCTTCAGTCAATATTGTTGTGACATGTTTCAGTGTGGACATTTAGTTGCATTCTCCCAGTGAGGCCTCAAGTCCAGAGCTTTTGAACACAACGTGACAGCTTATGCCAGTTAAAAAATGTACCACATATCAGCCTCCTAATTGGCAAAATGAAATGTTCTAAGTTCGTGGAGCTAGAGAGATGATACTTTTTAAACAGAAGTCCTGAAATGGAAGCGGTTATTCTGCAGTGCTTGAACACAGTTAGCAGAAGTGAATGGCATATTGTGTCCACTTGACATTGCTATTAATTATAAACATCATTAGCTATTATTTATTAATGGATAATGGATTAACACAGCAGTGCTTCATTCATGCTACACTGGTGAGCAGTGACTGGAAATTTGTGACTCACATATTTCATCCACACATCAATATAAAGTGTATTAACATAAATGGTTGCAAAATTCAATCTGAAAAATTGTCTTTCAAGAGGTAGAAATTAAACTGAAGCCCTCCTGGTGTTCTAACAATTAGTTTAGAATTTCCTAGAGATGAATGATTTAAGTTATTTTAAATGTTTAGCTCACTGATCCCAAAAGCTGTTTTTTAAACTTACTTTCCAAACAGTGTTAATCAGAGCTAACAATCAATTTTCCTGCTTTTGTAAAAAAGGTTTCACCAATGTAATTTCACACACACACACACACACACACACACACACACACACACACACACACACACACACACACACACACACACACACACACACACACACACACACACACACACACACACACACAATTTACAACTGTTTTCTTCTTTTCCCTCTTTAATTTTCTTATGCATTACATTTGTTACAAAGTCACAAACTCTTTACCTCATCGCTTCTTCAAACAGCCTTAGCTTAAGTCGCCATCTTTCTCATTAAGGTGCATAAGAAAATAAGGATTCAGTAAAACCTCAAATATTCTTTGACGGAATAGAAAAATAGTCTGTTAAAAGGTTGAGAGAGTGCCAGAGAACCTTTTTTAATTTCACCGGCTGCTGTATGACCCCCTGTCACAAACAGCTGATGCTACAAGTCTACTTTGTAACAAACAATAATGCGAAATATATAGAGAGTAAATGTAGGGCTCTAAGAACAGCTTTAGACTGAGGTACACTATATGACACTTGGTGGAAGTAATATCTGCCAGATTTGACTCATTTTCACGTTTTTATCGCATGACAGTTTAATTTTAGAGTGTAGATAAAATGTAAGTAAATGGACAAATAAATTAAATGGTTACAAGATTAAAAAAATTGAGCAATCATCAGTGGAAGATACAGTGGTGCTGATTTAATTGAAATATTTAAAAGAGAGAGTTAATGGTAGTATTTTCTAGGTCTAAGCCATGAATATTTAAAAAAAAAAACATTTCACACAAAACATGAATAAAAAGAGAGCCTCATCTTCTGTGTGTGTGTGTGTGTGTGTGTGTGTGTGTGTGTGTGTGTGTGTGTGTGTGTGTGTGTGTGTGTGCACGCGCACGCATATGTGTCAGTGTACTTAGTGTCTGCTCTTGTCTGTACTTTCTAAAAATTTAAATGAGTGCTCACTATTTAAAAGGGTGGATATTCTCTTGCAGTAACAGTAGCAATAAGAATCCAAGAAAACTTCAACATGCACCCTGTGTCTGCGTGGGTTCTCTTCGGGTTCTCCGGCCTCCTCCCACCTCTAAAAACATGCGCTTTAGGTTAATTGGCCAGACCCAAATTGCCCGTAGTGTGTGTGTGTGTGTGTGTGTGTGTGTGTGTGTGTGTGTGTATGTGTGTGTGTATGTGTGTGTATGTGTGTTTGTCTCTGTGTAGCTCCGTAGTGTCGTGCTCTGAATTTGCCCGTCGTAAGACAGCTGGGATAGGCTGCAGCTCCCCGTGACCCTCTATGGTGGATAAAGCGGTTCGGAAGATGAATGAATGTTAAAATAAGGGATAGGGATTTAACATTAAGGGAAAGATGACAGCATAGGGCAATGTAATTTTAAATTCATTGTTCATTTTTGGATGGCACGGTGAGTAGTGCTGTCACCTCTCAGCAAGAAAGCTCCAGGTTCCAGTCCTTTCTGTGTATATTTTGCCTCTTGTCCCCTCGTCTGCATGGGTACTCCCTGGGTCCTCCGTTTTCCTCTCAACTCCAAAAAAACTGAGCAATTTCAATAAATTGATCACTCCAAATTGACAGTAGGTGTGAGTGTGTAGTGGATGGATGGATATTTTTGTGCATTTCTGCATGATGTGATTGGTCTCAAGACAGATTCAAGCATTCAAGGAATCTATGTATTGAATGCTGAGATTTGAAATACTTTGAGACTGGCAGGGTACTGTGAGATCCAATTCGCCTCAGCCAGCTTCCCATAAATTCTCACCCTCTTCAATCCCTCACACTGTTTGTGTGCTTTATCCATTTCACATTTTAGCTGCAATGAGATTCAGTGTAGAATTGTGGCTTAATTGGAAAGTCATGTGAGTGTAATGTCTAAGTGCATTGTGAGACACCAGGAAACAGACCAGTGGCCTTAAAAGAGGGCTGTGGACAGTGGTCCCTTTAGTGCAATTACAAAAAGTCTTTCTCCCGAGAGTATTTTTTCAAGTCTGCTGTTCGTCTATTTCACGTTTTTTTTATTTTCATTTCAGTGAGGGCACAGTAAAACCTGAGTTGCCTCTTACTCTTCAGAACTCCTTTTTTCAGTCATATTACCTAAATCAATGGAGGTATGTTGGAAAAACAGGACACCCCATAAAACCCTGAAAAGGGCCTCCTGTTTTAACATACTCGGGGGGGAAATGAATCAGACTCTGTGAAAAGAGCACTTGTGTCAGATTGAAAGACAATGAAAAAGCACAAGCAAAACCCAGGAGCATTTTATTGTACTATTTGATCTCAGGAAGATGTAAACTGTGTCTTAAGACAAAACATAAACTAGCCGTAACTAAATACTATTTCAATCAAAAAAGTGCAAGGGCTTGGTGAAATTTAGAAAATCTTTAACCTGACCTTCAATTTTGTTGACTGAGAAATTGGCCAAACTGTGGACATGTTATCTTGTCAGTAATCAGAGGGAACAAGCAGGAGAAGAGGGTAAGGAGAACAAAGACACAGGAAAAATAAAACTGAGACGGTCAATATGACATCATACAGGCTGAAGGACTTTTCATTGCTAAGTCAATCTCGTAAAGTGCTTTATTTACAGGATTACTTTATTATTGCATATTTATGAGATTTTGCAAGTATGAATGGTAGATTCAGAGGTAAGAGTAAAATGAACATCGCATGCTTTTTCATTTGCTCTTATTTTTGTCAACAGCTGCAAACAGAATAAATAAGATGAAGGTTGTCAGTCTTCCAATCTCACACTGGGATGATGTGGTGACCTGATTAGGGTGTACCCCACTTCTTGCCTATGTGAGCCGTGGTAGGGCCCCAAACCTGTTGACATGGCAAAGGCTAAGTAGTAGTAGAAAATGAATGGACAGACTGATCCGTGGGATAAAACTGATATAAAATGATCATTTTCAATCTTGCAGCCCATCTGCTGATTGTTTCCCATCTGCTTTTTATCCTACCTCAAGTATCAGATGGCTGCTGAGATACGCTGATAACTGCTGAAGGTTGAAGTAAACCAGAAGTATGCACCATCCTGTTAAAATAATCTCTGCTCTGACTTATACATTGTTATTATATCACAAACATACAGTTTGTTGGGGTAAAAAGATGGGAACGTGTGTTAAATATATTTGAAGCTGTACCCGTGACCCGCTGAGGCGGGTAAAGCAGAAGAACATGGATGGATGGATGGATGGATGGATGGATGGATGGATGGATGGCTGGTTGGATGGATGGACTAGATGATAAAACTTTGCCTTAGTGCTTTGGTCCATGATAATGTCTTGTAGTGCTTGTAAAGGGTCACTCCTTTCTATTCAGGAGAAGTAGAGGATATTTAAAGCCTTCAGAAGGAAATGCAATCAGCAAATTAGCACAGGTAATTTCATTTGTAGTAATTATTTGTCCTTAAAAGGTCAAGTACTGTATGTGCTGTAATATAAAATATATGATGATCAGTAATACAATTACGCATCCAATCTGCCCAAATCAAAGAAACCATCCTACTCTCTTCAACATCTTTTATGGTTATTTCCATGATGACAACCTTCCTAATGCATTTTTTTAAAAATTGACATCTCAAAAACATTCACTATGTGTTGTCATGGCAGGCCCTCTGTCTGGGTGAGGAGCAGCATCAGGTCCAACATCTGAGTTCTTGTGCATCAGGCGAGCAGGGACTCTCTTGTTTCATGTGGTCACTGTGAAAAAAAACACCCCAAGTACTTCCAACCATCCTGCTCCACACCACAGCCACAGTATCCCTCCTGAAACACTTAACAAGGGACAATTACAAAGTTGTTGAAAATTACGGCTGCATGCATTTGGGAGTTGTCCGACAGCTTGAGTGGTTTTGGATATTTTCAAAACTGAGGGGATTTTGAAATATTACTATTTGTCTGGGCAGCTACAGGGAGAAATTCTTGCTCGGGAACCCTATCCGATCGCTGTCAAAGAGCATTGTATGATTTAGCAAAGGAAAAGCTATCTGGCGTATAAGTAATTTCTACACATCATGATGAAACTGACTTTTGATATAGAGCATTGAATAGGCAAAGCCACAGGAGAAAATCAAATTAGACAACCTTTTGCTAACTTATCACATTCATAAGCCAGCTCCTTATGTGCAGATAATAGATTCCAGTGTGCAAACAATGAGATCAATAATGTTTTTTGCCTGGTGAGATGTTTCTAACCACATTAAAGAAACCCACTGGTGTCACAACAACCCCTTGCGGGGATGATGTGATTTGTTCTCCCTCCATACATTCACAATCTGGTAGCCATCATGCGTTTTCATCTGCTCAGTGGATGCCGGATAACGACTGTAATGCTGATAAATTGTTTTTAAATGAGGATAGATTTGATTTTCTATGTTTGATGGTCGCACCCTAAGTAATCTTCAAAAAAAGAATGAAAAATGATTTGTATTTATCTTATCCTGTCCCTTAAGCACAGTAATGTGTTCTGAAACACACACACGTAGACTGTATCTGCACCTTTTTTTAGTCTTACATGAGAATATGTACAGTTTGGCCAAAGCTAACATGCAGCAGATGCTGAGGCTGTGGGAGAGAGTGGAGCTTGTGAGCAGCAGAAGGAGGAAGTGTAGTCTTTTTACTCTCCTGCCATGCCACTTTTCTTCATTTTTTTCCAACTTGGCCTGTCCTGTTGTGGCCTGTGATGCAGGGTCCCAAGGGCTTGGCGGTGAAATAGTAATATGGACCATCTGACACCTGTCAAAACAGCCCTGTTAGTTGAGTTTCAAGCCCTGTCAGCCTGCAGAGGAAAGTTCTATGCAGCCTCTCAATTTTCCCCCTCCTTCCTCTTACATTTCCTTCTCTTCCTCTGCCCTGCTCCACTCTCCCCTAGCTAACTCTCCCTTTGCTCTTTCTCTTACACTCTCTAGTCCCTTGCTAATTCCACAACTAGCTCCTCCCATTTATGTCTAATTCTCATTTTCTCACATCTCCATGTTCACAGACACTTGATACCATTGCAGCAGCTTCCCCTCAATATATTGAAGTCCAACAACAGGTTTCTGCTTTCAGTCACGTTAATGTCAATCATCAGTCAGAATTTAAGAACAGCAAGTATATGAATGGTAAATAGTTCATGTTTGACCCTGACTTAATTCTCCAAATGATACTATGAGTATCATATGTGTGTATGTGTTCCTGCAAACTGTGGCTCTGACATGAAAACACAAACAGTTAATCATCTAACATTTGGTTTCCATGGTAACGTTAAAGGGACAGGAAACTCATTATAAAGTAATATATATCATTATGAAAAAATAAAAATATAAACATTCTTGATGTCTGGCATCATCCCTGGTGTCAGGAAACCTTAAAACCTTTGTTGTAGCAGCACCATCACGTGGGGTCATGTTTCATCGACAATACCCATCGCTTCATCACTCTGCGCAGCCATTACAGCACAATACCGTCAATGAAGTGATGCATCTGATAAAATTATGGTTACCTGTGAAGTGAATGGATGTGCCAACACCATAGAAGTTAGACACAAAGATAAGAACCTATCTTTCTTTAAAATACCTTCCAGAAAGATTGGAGAGCAATGGAAAGCAAGGATAAACAGGATAACAATGACCAAAGATCCAAGAATCTGCCATGAGCACTTCGACCCGGATGATTTTGAAAGAGATTTTAAGGTAAGATTACTTTCTGACAACCCATATTATTTATTCTGAATTCCCAAGGTTTAGTGGATAATTAATTTATGTCTGGAGCTACTGGAGGTATTGCATAAATGTTTTTATGACCAGATTATCATGTGATTATGGCACAAGCGAAAAGTAAACAATATAAAAAGTGATAGCCAAGTCAATTGATTGGGTTTGTTTCCCACTGAGAGTATTATTAACTTACAACAATTACCTCAGATTTGGGCAGCACGGTGGCGCATTGGTTAGCGCTGCCGCCTCACAACACGGCGGACCCGGGTTCGAGTCCCGCTCTGTGCGGAGTTCGCATGTTCTCTCCATGTGCGTGGGCTCTCTCCGGATTCTCCGGCTTCCTTCCACCTCTAAAAGCATGCTCTTCAGGTTGATTGGCCGTTCCAAATTGTCCGTAGGAATGAGTATGTGTGTGCATGGTTGTGTGTCTTTGTGTGTGGCTCCGCGGTGCACTGGCGTCATGCCCGGAGTGTCACCTGCCTCACGCCCTGTGCCACCGAGAAAGGCTCCGGGTCCCCGTGACCCGCTGCGGCAGATATAGCGGTGGCAATCTGAAGATGACTGACTGACTGACCTCAGATTTTGGGGGGTTTTCTCCTTGATTGGTATCATATAGGGGCTTGTATAGTTTGCAGTTAAAATGGGGGTCGTAATTATAGGGGATAATTACACCCTCAGCTGAGTTCACAGGGAACTCCTCTTCCGAATCTGATGATTTGAGATGGTTTTGTGATATATAAATGTGATAATGTTGGCTTGTTATGTTGTTATATAATGGCGCTGATCCACCCCGATTTCTACGATTGCGTCGCTTCCGTTGTCAATGGAGTGCATCGTAACTTATGATATATTTTGTTTGGCCAAGGCCCCCCATTGATTATAAAAACCTAATAATGCCACCAAAAAGTTTTTTTTTTAATTATGTACTTCAAATAATACCCCGGGTTCATTGTGACTTTCCTGTCCATTTAACAAATTCATATTTGGTAAATGAACCTTAATGGAAAGAAAAGAAAAGAAAAAACATTTCATCTTCACAATAATACATTTTAGATTAGTTTAATATTTAATCATCTTTTGCTGACCTCACCTCCCTACCCCTTTCTCCTCACCTTCTGCTTTTGTCCTTCCTTGTTCTTATGCATCATCCTGTCACATCTCGATAATATTCATGTGCCATCTTAAGCAAAGCACTTTCCTACTGTGCTTACCTGCCTGCTCCTCCGACCACTCAATACACACAGTCTCTGCTTACACTGTCGTAGCAGATCCACAGATGCAGCAGTGGAAGTGGACAGGGTACATCAGGTTGAGCTCCACTGTGAGGAAAAATATTCTGTCATGGTCTATATCAGCTCAGTTCAATTACTATCAACCCTATCTGTTTACATCGGATGTTTGCAAATGCTTTCCCAGTGTGGAACAGGAATAGGGATTGAGGGATTTATTATGTGTGGTCTGCCCTCACACATGTTCTTGAGTCATTTTGTATTTAATATAAATAAAACAAAAGGTTCTGGGAAACTGATATTTGATCCAGGTACAATTTTAGAGAAAGAGAGAAAAAAAAACTTTTTTTTTTTTTTTTTTAATGCATCACAAATGTTCTACATGTTAATATGTAGGTAGTTGAATGTGAAAATGAAGCTTTAGGAAATGCCTACAGTCAATGAAACAGATGACACCTAAACTTGACTATTTCTTTGTATATACGTTGTTATGTGACTGCAGTCAGCTCTCATTTCACAAATACCTGACACCACGGAAACATACATGTAACATACATACATTTCTTAGCTATTTTGTTCTATTAACTAAATTCCAGATGCATAATGGGGTATCATTCAATCTACTGCAACAAGCTACACTTGAAAGCAAGATCCTTCTCTGCTTTTCATTTCTTCTTTCTAAAAAAATTCAGGCAAATAATCTCTCACCTTAAAAAAAAGGTGAGCTGGAACTGCCACCAGAGAAACTCATAATGACTCAGGTATGTGACGGTAGTGTCTGTTCCTTTTCAATAAGATCCTGCAACATTTTGCACTGATTCTATTCCAACATAATATAGAGAACTCATGATTCAACCTTCCGGGTAGGAGGGGAGATCAGTCTGAAAGCTATTTAATGAAAGTTTGATACAATTTAACACATAACTTTTTCACCCAGGAAAAAAATGACAATAATATTGATGGCAACTCCTCTGACCTTGGTTGACACTGAGTAAAATCCTGTGCTTCATTGGATTTCTCCATGGCATTGATCATGACTCACATGAGGCATGCTATTGAGGTTTCTGTTTCTAATTCACCATGCACTGAAGCCCCTGAAGCGTCAGCAGCTGCTGTTGATGTATTTATATTGCCTTGCAATTTTTCTTGTGTGGACTCTATCTCCAATTTAGAATACATTGGTATTTGTGGAAGAAGAAAGATCTGAGCAACCATTGTGTGCTTTCAGTTAGTTTATTAAATGATCTAATGCATATTACAGAAAGGTCATAAGGTGCTAATGAAGATTAATTCATAACAATGGTGATAGGTTTTGCTTTACCCATTTTTTCATTCTTCTTCCCCCCACCATAAAACTGAGACAGGATGGGTTAACAGAAAAATGCTTTCTGTAACAAGCTTCCTCAAAATAGAGAAACTGTCCAAGTTAGATGTAATGTAACTGACTTGGTTAGACACACAAAGAGAGAGAAAGAGAGGGTTCATTTCCCCTCTCTTGCTCCCCCTCATCAATAATGCCCCTCGCTGCTCTGTGAGAATATATTATGTACTATTCTATAGCTCTGTTATATTTAAGTACCTGCATTTTTGCATCAGGATTATGAAACTTGGCATTAAGTAGTGTGAGTTGTATCTTATCCAGTTGACTGGGATGGTGCAGAGGAGCCTGATGGAACCTGGAATGGGAATGAGTTCCTGCTAACATGACAATATTATGACTGAGCTAAAAAATAAATATGCATAGCACAAGTGTTGATTAATAATGCAGTAATCCCAATCAAAGTTAATGACATCATATTAAGCTGCATTTACTGAGAGAGAGGGAGACAGCAGCTGTGACATCTTGCATTCAGAGGAGAGGAAATAAAAAAGATGTGGTGGCCAATAGCATTTATTGGCTTGATGAAAGAGAGTGGATGTGATGACGAGTCAATAAGACCGATGGATGCTGAAGAAAGATTGTTAAGGTTTTTTTGTTACAATAAGTAATGTGCATTCAAAATTACTTGTTTTCCAGCATCTGACCAGTAGGTGAAGGCGTCCATTTCCTGCAGAACAATTGTCAAGGATGATTGAATCAAAAGTGTTCTTTGTGTTTAGTTTAAATAACTCTACCTGATGAAAGGTGTCTGTGAAGGTTCTGAATTATCCAGGTCATGGTTATCCGAAACATTTTAAATCAATCCACATGGACCACAAGGTGAATGAAAGAGCAATGTGGCAAACAGTTCAAGGGCATGAGATTTTATGTATTTATTTGTGAATGTAGCCCACATGTTAAGTGTAAAGTGTTACACAGAGAAATTGCAAATTAAGGCAAGAGGCAGTATTTATATGTAGCCAGGTCAAATAGGAAACACGTTTATAATAAAGCGGCTACAGAGTTCTTCATACTGCCTGGTGTTGCGCTGTTGGTTGGTCAGTAGGAGTCGCAGTTTTAGTTGCGTCCACGGGACATTAGTGGCGCGCGACAGTTGCATACTCACTTCGTGGATGAGAGAGATGCGGAGCGGAGACAGGTGGTTATCGCCGGGTTTTAGGACAAACGCTGAAGTTACCACATTGTGGATAAGATTACTTAATTGGCGTAAGTCACATATATTACTACGATTTTCCAACTTTATTTGAATAAATGCTTCTTCCTCAAATATTTCCATTATGTTCAGAATGCAGGCCAGTTGTATCAGTTGTGTGTCCTGAACTTTGTTTCTCTGACCACACTGTCATGTCCACACATTTCAAGAGCAATCGCTACATGGTTAATCTGGATTTCCTCAGACGTGATGTGGATGAGAGGAAGGTTAGAGGATGGGAAAGAGCAACAGATTACTGAATGAAGTTGGATATTTCTATGTCTCATCTTAGGGTTTTTTTTTTTTCATTTTATATTCACTTAGTAAATTGGAAGATGAAACAAAGTAACATTACACTTTTAACCCCATTGTTGAGGCACTGGGCGCAACTGACAGCGCAGTCACCGCACAGCATCCCGCTCTGTGCGGAGTTTGCATGTTCTCCCCATGTCTGCGTGGGCTCGCTCCAGGTTGTCCGGCTTCCTCCCACCTCCAAAAACATGTACTTCAGGTTAATTGGCCGGTCCCAAAATTGACCATAGGTGTGAGAGTGTGGTTGCCTGTTTATTCGCGTCCCTGTGCGTCTCCGCAGAGCACTGGCGTCGCGCCCGGAGTGTCCCCCACCTCACACCTAAGCTAGCTGGGATAGAATCCAATTCCCTTCAACCCTGGACAGTAGATGAAGCGGTTAGAAAATGGACGGATGAATGTTGAGGCACTGTATGAGAACCTCTCTGGCAAAAGAAAGTCAAAAATGCCAAGGATTCATAGAGTTTAAGAGGAGTTTGGTTTAACTGTAACTTTCTTTCAGATTTACCCCAACATAAGTCAGAGAAATAACTGAATCCGATGCAATAAAGCAAGTTAATGTGAACAGCTCACATTTTTTTACTCCTTCTCTTCAATGTCAATGTAACACAAAAATGCATTTTATAATATTTCAGTTATCCTCAGAAACTGTTTCCAATGCAGAAGTTTCATATCACTCTACATTAAGCCAGTACATGTCAATTTATTTGGCCTGAACTAAGGTTTTTAACTGATAAAGGAAATGAAACCATCATATTTGTAGACAAATAAAAATGCTCCTGATTAAAAGGTTTCATAATTTATATTTCTTTCATCATCACAAAAATCACACACACACACACACACACACACACACACACACACACACACACACACACACACACACACACACACACACACACACACACACACACACACACACACACACACACATTTTAATGATCTTTCTTCTGCTTTCTTGCTTATAATTAGTTATGTTGCATCCTGTTTTTCACTCAATGTCATTTTATTCTTTGGTGAAACTATGTCATATTTACCCATGCTGCAAAATCCCTCTTCTCATGTTTATAGAGCTAAATCCTTGGAACGACTGGGTCCGACTGTTTTGTTTGATGGCATTGTGACAGTCACTGCTGAGAAGCCTGAATGTTCACAGTCTGTCAAGGCAGGGACACATCTCTATAAATCCCTTGTTACTTTTATTTTTTTTAGTGAGAAAAAAAATTACCCTGATTATTTAATTTACCAATTTCTTTCTGTGGGTTTTGAGCAGATGTGCTCCAATGATCAATGCATTTTTAAATGCAAAGTAAGTGGCAAGAAAAACTGTGTCTGTGTGAAGGTTTGAATTTTTTCTGAGGTATTCATATTTTTAATGAAAACATGGGTTTTTGTGTGGAATTAAGTTCGTTCTTGGCTTGCAGTCTCCAAAAAGAGGAGTCCAATATTACAAGTATTCCATGCAGGACACACCAGAGGGAGGGCATTTCTAGTTTAGTATTCTCCAACTTTCCGCTGCCCAACCAACACTGCTAATTAAGGGCATATGATCTCAGCCCCAGTGCTATTGCTTCTCCATTCTAGCACAGGGCCCTAAGGCTCAGTGGGCAACAGGGGGCCGCTGAAAAACTATGTGAGGCAACAGAGCAAACAGACTATCTCATATAGTGGGTCCAACTGAGCTTTGTCTCTTTATCGGCTCCAAACATCAGGGTCTACTGGTCACACAAATTAAGGGGCAATTAAGGCACTGAAGCTACTGAGAGATCAAAGTAGATGATTGGAGCAAAATCCATTCTGGAGTTAAGCACTTATAAAGCTGTGTAGTCTGGTTTAATAGGAACCTGATCAATGGAAATACATCATATTATTCTCTATTACCACAAAGTTGAACAAAGAAAGGAGCGATTTTAAATGGGTTAGATGCTCTTATAATCACTTGAACCTGTTTTTCCAACGTAGATGTTAGTTTTTGATAAAATATGCATGTATAAAGAAAGTTTTCTCTTTTTTGGGATTAGTGCAATATACTGTAGTTTAACTCAGTGGGGAGATATCTCAATCTTTCTCTTGTCAAAAATGAGAGATTAGGAAGAGAAAAGATTGGATGGAATCAGGTCTGCCAAGAATTTTAACTGCACTGAGCCATCATTGAAATTCCTGTATCTATGCTAATTCCCATCAGCATGACAGAGAGAAAAAGAAATAAATCATGAACAACAGCTTTTATTATCTCTCATTTTTGTTTCTCTCTTTGCATGACAGAAACTTCATGCATAATCTCACACCAGTCAAAAAATTCTTAAATTAAATAGACTTCATGGATTAAAATGTAATTTGCAACAGTTAATGAAAATGTGTTCTGTATAAACACTGGAATGCTTATCGAGTTGGGGTTTGGGAAGCAGGGGCTGGCTGTTAACAGTGAGAACTAACAGGTTCTTTGGAATCAAGGCTGTCTGATGTTTGCAGATCGGCCCTGCTGCTCTTGGGAGAAACGAGATAGGAGTGGCTAATTTAATTTCAATACGCGTGCAACAGTAGGTGCCTGAGTGTATGTGGCTTTGTTTATCGGCGTTGCAAAGATGCATTTTAAAGAGACTGTGTGTGTATGTATGTGTGTGTGTGTGTGTGTGTGTGTGTGTGTGTGTGTGTGTGTCGTGTTTATGTGTGTATGTGTGGTTACATTTCATGTGTCTCTCCTGTTCTTAACAGAGCATTCACGTTTCCTGCCAGTAGTAACTATAAACTGAACTGGCTTAGTCAGAGGCAGATTATGAACCACATCAAGTCTGAATCTACTCCATAGTGAAAAGTAAAATATTTGTGCATGACAGAGAGCGCTTATCATGTCATGACTCAGAATAGCCAAAATCAACATGCCATGTTGGGTATAAGTATGTCCAAACCTTCCTGTGAATTCTTTTTGACACTGGAGAGCACTAGTGATAAATGTGTATCTCACTCAGCAGATTCACTCTCAGAGGAAATATATCACTGAAGAAAATGCACACAAAAATAGGCTGAGCAGAGTGGGTAGATGCATATGTCCTCAAACAAATTTCTTTGAATAGGTGAACACTTTCTTGGTGAAGTCAGTGTTTGGATAAATCTGTTTTCATAAAGATATGAAAGTTCTAGCACCATACAACTATTAACTTGCACAGATCATACAGCCACTGGACTTGCTCTGTTATGTGGAAGCAATGTTATAGGGGTGGGGTTAGTTTATATTCATTAATAAGAGGTCTCTATGAGCATGTCTGTTTTGGTGTTGGGGTTCTGAAAACATCTGTCTTCTGATTAACTCCTCGTATGTTTGCGTGCGTGTGCATCACTGTGGAGAGGCGACTTGTGGTATGTCTCGTCTTCTCATGGGGAGAGTTTTGCCCACAGACTGAAATGCACTCTAAAAGCCCTGAGTAATTTGTTAAATGGAATAAAAGATTGAGGAAATCCTTTAACAGTCCTCAATTTAAAATATCTGACCACAGCACAAATTCACTTTGCAATAAATCCTCGAGACAGAGAGTGAAAAGACAACATAAAAACTATCACTACATTGATTTGGGATAATAATAATAATAATAATAAAAATAATAATAATAATAGGGCAGCAAGGTGGCGCAATGGGTAGCTCTTTTGCTGCACAGCAAGGCGGTTCTGGGATTGAGTCTCGCTCTGTGCGGAGTTTGCGTGTTCTCTTGGTGTCTACGTGGGTTCTCTCTGAGTTCTCCTTCCAAACCAAGTACTCTCCTACCTGTCTCCCTGATCACATTATAGTTGTCCAGTCATCTGGAAGCACCTCCTGACCACCCAGAGCCTGTCTTAACTCCGTCCTAAAATTCATTTTTCAGCTTCCACCATTTCATCCTCTGCTCTGCCTTTGCCCTCTTCATCTTCCTCACCACCAGAGTCATCCTACAGACTACCATCCTATGCTGTTTGGCTACACTCTCGACTACAACTACTTTGCAGTCACTGGTCTCCTTTTGATTACACCATCTACACAAGATGTAGTCTACCTGTGTGCTCATACTTCTGCTCTTATAGGTCACCCTATGTTCCTGCCTCTTCTGGAAGAAAGTATTCACTATACATCAATAATCTCTGGTGTCGAGCCTACTCAATAAAAACAGGACATGCGACGATCCAAATGTGAAGATCCTGGGCATGACTTTACGACCGTTCTGCCTCCACGTGAGTTCAGGTGTATCTTGCTGTGTGCTGTTTACATTACCCTGAAAGGGTCAAGAAGAGCTGCACAAGCAACAAGAACCATTTCTGAATGACTGCTGACTTTGTAAATGAACTGCAACTACAGTAGCACCAGCAGTTGTGCTAGGGGATCTGAATCAGTGCTTCCTAGACACTGTGCAGCCAGGATTTGAACAATATGTCCAGGATGCGACCAGAAAAATAATATATTGGATAGGTGCTATGTAAACATTAAAAATACTTATGTTGCCAGGGTTGGGCCGCCTATATCGACCTCTGATCATAATGTTGTGTGCATCACTCTAGTCTATAAATCAAAACTAAAAAGAAGAAAACCTGAGAAGAAAGTAGTTAGGACATGGATAAACGAAAGCAAGGATCAACTAAAAGCATGCTTGGACTGGACTGATTGAGACTCTTTTAGAGATGGGTCATTGGACAAAATTACCACTGTCAGAAATCATTACATTAATTTCTGTGTAGAGCTTATTTTTCCCACAAAAAAGATAAAAATGTATCCTAATAATAAAACCTATGTGACCAAAGATATAAAAGAAATAATACATGAGAGGAAAACTTTAACAAAAACAGAATGAGACAAGCTTGTTGAAGGGTATATCTTCAGCAGCCATGCATTTCACAACCTTTAAAATGTTTTGTGCATAACATTGAATTGTGTTGTGTGCATGCCTCGCAATATATGTAGTTTCTCCATAGCTATCAACGTGCCTCACCCATGGAAATAATTGCGTCCATTGGTGTACAAATGCTCGGATTTTGCTGGTTTTTGCTTGTCTTCTTCTGCCTCTTCATTCTTACTGTCCACAGAAATATCTGTCTCTTTGTCTTCATGAATTTTTGATTGATTTTTATCCAAAAAAACACTGATTGTCATTTAGGTTTTTTTGGCGGCATGGTGATAATATAAGATTCATTCGCCACTCTCTCACTGCTGCGTGCAAAATGAGCAGACGTTGTGTTGCCGTTACTCTCGATGTAACTTGATTTTAACGAGGCTGAATCCCGCAGGTGAGTCTCGTGCAACACATAACGGTGATTTCCAGGTTCAAATTTTAAGTGGAGAAATGGATAAATTGTGAATATTTTTTGTTGAATGGATGTGTATTTTTTCCCAATATTATATCGCGGAAAAAGGTAGCATCAAATTTTTTTATCGGCATTTAAAGCTGGGATGCACGCTGTCTGACGATTGTGCGTCCCCGTCAAAAGTTGTGCGTCAAAGACGTAAGGACGCACGCAAACGAGAACACTGTTAAAAAAGTCCTTTCTCCAAGAATTGACCTTCAACCAGGAGCAAAACCGGAGATAGGCAGAGTGGGGGACGAGCGCTCTCGACTATTATGTTTCCTTTCCATGTTGTATGTATCATGTCAATGTGCGTGATATATGTTTTTTTTTCTGTTGCATAAAATGGCTGCTGTGTTACAAGACAAATTTCAGCACTTGCTGACAAATAAAATTCATGTTCATGTTCATTCAAATGCAGCAATGAGAGTATGATAGGAAACCTTGTTTTGAGGCTTTTGACACCTTATGTATATTGATTGCTACAGTTCAATCCTTTAAGTCCCCAGTGATAACAGTGACTGGAATTTTACACAACACTCTGCTTTGAGCATAAATACACACCCAGAGATGTGTGAACCGAGTCTAGCATTAAGGACATATTTTACGCAATGATGTGTCTTAAAAAGCCCTCCCTATATTCACAGCACCATACATTAGCATATTACATATTCAAGAGGTCGGGGAGAATGAAAGGTTTATAAGTATTCCCACTTTCATCTTTGTATTGACTTATTGCATGCTTAATCCTCAAACCTGTGGTTGTTACTTGACAATGACAATGCGAGGGGCAAATCTGATGAGCCAGCCACTCAGGACAAGAAATACAATCTCTTCTCTAGACTCCCCGGCCTATTAAAATTTGAGCAGGGCAATCAATAAGGAAAATAAATGTAAGAATTAAGTTACAAACAACACAGACACCCTACTGTACATAACTAGGTCATCATAACACATAGACATTCTGTTTTTGTATATGAACATGACATACCGCTTGATCATTGGGGAATGGCCCGTGAGGCAGGGACTCACTGCCTGTAGAAACTCTTGTATATGTTGAGGGATGTTGACTGGATGCAGAACTTAAAATGAATAAAGAGCTCTGAGATAAGGGACTGTTGAAGTTAAGTGGGAAGAAAAGTGTCAAGGGATTTGTCTTTCTTCAGAGACTGGAATGGGGTTTTCAAGACACGCTACCAAAGTGTCACAGACAGAAAGAGGATCCACACATATACATCTTACCAGTCTGAACATTGCATAGGCCTCTTAGAACATCCATCTCACTGACAGGTCGATGGCGTCAAGTGCTAGGGGGCGTGACTTTGCTGACATTGGAGTGTGCCCTACACACACACACACAGATACACAGACACACTGACACACACACACACAGACACACACACACACACACACACACACACACACACACACACACACACACACACACACACACACACACAGAAGATGAGGAGCCTCATGATGCCCCCCAAGCTCACATCTGGAGATGGGGGGGGCAACTCGATCTCTGTACACAGCTTGGGGGGTCGCAGCAGGAAGGGGCCCTTTCACTTAAGATGATCCCTTCTATGCAACCTTGTGGTACTTACACATGAGGTCAAGATCATAAAAGCTCAGAATGTACAGTTGCTGGGGATCTGGTAGGCCCCTGATTGCATGGACAGGGGGTGAGACCTATTTGCATCCACTGATGTGTCAACATGTTTGGGTGTTTTGTGTGCACATACAGTTTTTACTGCATGTGTCATGTATTTTCTTTTAATTTGATAGCATGGATAAGGATAAAGTGGCTAGAGTCTTCTTATGTAACTTGCTGAAAATGTAGCTTCTATCCTTTGAGTGCATCTTTGTACTTTGATGTTTTTTGGGTTTTTTTTGTTTTTTGTTTTTTTTGGGGGGGGTTGTGTAAAACAGAAATGTGTGATGGTGGCAATATAAACAGGGAGGTGCTGGGGCAGGTGAGACTTTGCCCAATCTCAGGTGTTCATATCACCAGCATTCATCCAGTTGACCATATCACAAGCATTCATTCTTGTTCTGCTGATGGTGTTACATGCATGTGTGACTGACTTGTCTGTAATAAAAATTCCACATGTGGCACATTAGATATGGTTGACGCTAGCTGTCGTAACTGCTCACTGCTCATCCTGGTTTGAGGCTCCATTTAGATTGTACATTAACAAACATACATACACATGTTCACAAAAACCCTGGAGGACAAAAAAAAACAAACCAAATGTCTCTCCACTTGTATTTCTCTGGAGAGACACACTGACAAGCTGACCTGGTAAAGTCAACACTTTCCCACACAACTTTTTAGTCACATCTCTCGTTTAACCATTAAAAAACACACAAGAAAACTTTTGAAGTTGCAGTCACTCGGAAGCAAAATGAAGTCAGTATGAAAAAAACAATCTTTTATCCTCAAAGAAAGCTTTCAAAGGCACAAGCCACTTCTATGTTTGTGAAAAGTATCACCTAAACAAGGTTTCAGAAACAAGACATCAACATTTGTTTGTCGATATTGCTTCGTTAATGGGTAATCAATGCGGCGCAAAGGGATCATTCCACTTCTAGATGCATTCCATTGAGCCTCAAATCCACCAAACAAATAACAAGTAAGCACATGCAAGGAAATAAATGGCTTATTAAAGGCAAATGAACACTTTCTAACACAATATGAACAAGTATACTGCTGCACATCTTCAAAAATGCCTTTGTATTTTGGTAGTTATACCGTCTTTCTTTTGTTTCCTTTTTTTTCACTGTCTTTCTCTCATATGCTGTGGCACAGCATGGTGATGATGGGGCGGGATGGATCTTTAATATATTTGTCTCGGGCTTCACATTGGGAGGAGAGATCGTTGTTAACATTATAATGTATCGATCGCTTCGACTCCATTTCCCAAGGCCCTGTCAGACAAGAGCCATTACTCACAGCAGTCAGCCTCACCACCAAACGAACACTCACATCCCTTCCTCCTGGCTGGTTTTGGCAAAGCCTGTCTACACTGTCATGATCATGTCTTATGACCCTGTTAGTGCTCCCTCTGTCTTTTTAATTGACCTTATCTGCACTGTACCGATTCTGGCTTGAATCAAGCACTATATCCTAAAATAAGTTTCACCCTCATGTTGATTTATTTTTAATCAGTATGTGATTGTTATGCCCAGCATACAAACAATTTCTTGAATGCATGATTTGAGGTGATTTGGGAAACTATTTTTAATAGTTTTATTATATCCTTGTCCAACAGTACAGAACATGTATCCCATGATATGTAATGTCATTATATTATGGTTGTCTTTTTTTTTTGTTTACTGTTTTTGTATTACTCCGGCTTCCTCCCACCTCCAAAAACATGTGCTTCACGTTAATTGGCCATTCCAATAACTGACTATAGGATTGAGTTTGTGCGTACGTGTTTGTCTGTGTCTCTGTGTGGTTCCATGGTGCACTGGCGTTGTGCCCGGACTTTACCTCGCCTCACGCCCTCAGTCAGCTGGGATAGGCTACAGCCCCCCACGACCTGCCACAGCGGATAAAGCGTTTGACGATGAATACTCATGCATCGTTTATCGTTGAATGAATGTATTATTTCTAATAATTATTTTCTAATTATTTTTAATGCACTGTACAGAGAGTACGGAGTAGGGACAATGTAATTTTTTGACCATAAGCACCCAATGCACACCTTCCTTTGTACAGTATTTTACTTCTAGATGGTAGTTAGAAATAAAATACTACCGTATTTTATTAGTTTGATTCTGCTGTTGTATGTCTTCTTTTGCTTCTACTGGAATTAATCTGCTTGGGTCAAATAACATGTGTGTTTTCCAAATTCATATATTGTTTTCTTAGACAAGGATAGTATGCCATAAAGCTTTTCGAAGAGAGACAAATAAGTCTTTCCCAGGATTGCTTGAAAAAATTGCACTTCCTCGTCTGAAAAGAACATTAAATGCCTTTTCATCATCACCAATATTACTGCTGATACCGCTCGTCCCTCTAGTTTTGTGGTGCAGCAGTCATTGGGTCAAAAATAAATAGAATTGCTACTAGAAGAACTTATGCACGTTAACAGCCTTTTGTTCTATCAGTGAAGGGCAGACACAGTTGTCTTTTTAAGCCGTACGTGTCTCTAAACTGTACAGGCTGTATAGGATTGAACTGACAGGCTTGAAATGTCCAAAGACAATCAGCTTCAGAGGTTCTGTCCAAACCAATATTCAGGGCAATGGATCTTGCCAGATCTTAATGAGTTGCGATTGTTACCCGGCTACAGGGTTGACCTTGTTTAAAGGTGAAGTTGTGTGTGTGTTTTGCATGGTGTGGAAATCAGTTTTTAGTGTTAAAAAATATACTCTTTCAAGATGGCCTCCAACAAATATAAATTTATTTTTGAGTCTAAAAACATGTTTCAAATTCAAATCACATCTCTGTCCCATTGTTCACACCACCTTAAACAAACAAAAACACATCCAGCAACAAGCACTGGATTCATCAACATTGGCGGAGCCAATTGCCTGGACCTTCTCTGTCCCTGCTCATTTGGTGACCTGCTGAAGATTGATGAGCTGAGCATCCCAGGGTCAGGGAAGATACCTTCTTTGCCCTCGTACCATGACAGTGAGAACTTGTCCATGATCTTCAGGCTGGAATCTACCCCCTTTCTCTCTCACGATTGCCCTTTTGACAGATTGTGTGGAAAATGGAGAATGAGGGCTGATACTTAAAAATATCAATTTCCTGCATGGTCACGCATCACCTTCAGGTTATCTGTCTCCTTTGTTATTCTTTTGAGGTTTAATTTACTCCAGACATCCACTTCAACGTGAACCTGCTGCTGGTGTCATTTTTGGTTCAGGTTTTTATGGGTTTATTAATGTTGTGATGCTCTTGTTAACAAATAGTATTAATTAAGGGGGTTACTTTCTTTGTTACATGTTTGTCTTTAAACACATTTTGCAGTCAGCCACAGCTTTTCATATTTCTTCAGGTCAGATCAATTACTATGGCTGAAATGCATTGTGACAGGACTTACCCTTGGCTGTTTGGTTGGTTGGATTTTCAATAAACCAGCAAACTCTGCCAACCTTTCTACTCTGCCACCAGATGATACAAATGTTTATGAACTGGTAAGGAAACAGATCTGACACTTATTTAGTTTTCTTTTAACAATTATGAATGTGTACATTGTAGAAAAATCATCCTATTTGGTCCTTCTAAGTCTTTCATTCAGTGGTCAAATTTAGCTTACCACTCTGTGTAACAGCCCAATGTTCTGACTGGCTTGCAGTCTTCTCAAAATCAGCTTTTTTAAAAGGGTTAACTGTTTGAAGCATATATTTTGGACAGAAGACTATTCACAAACTGATCTACTAATTTGGTTAAGTCAACTTTTGAATCAGTCACGGCCAAGTGTAACAATTGATTTAACAAGTATGACGGGTGATTAAAAATGAGGCGTACAGTGACTCACAGGGAATATCCCACCATATGATGTGAGAAAAATTAACTACTGAGATTAAAAAAGCTAATTTTGCTTTTGAAATTTAAAAACACAATTTACAAATATAGTACAAGAGTTCGGTGGCACGATGGTGCTGTGGTTAGTGCTTTGAGAAGAAACTTGTTAAGAGTTGTTTGTGTCTGGACCACAAGGAGCAGAGACTGACAAATGAAAAATTAACTGTTTTATTGCTCAGGCCGAAAAAACACAAGTGAGCTAAGATAACCAAAAGCAGCAGAGCAAAAAGACAAAAATTCACGAAAATAGAAAAGAACTGGCAGCAGAGAGATAAGTAAGAACACTTGCATTCCCGGAACAGAACAGAATTATCTGGCACCCTCCTAAAAGAAGGCCAGGCCTTTTGAGCAGAGGCTCCACCTCCAAAACACATACAGCTTTTTTGAATTGTTCACATTAAATTTTCCGTAGGAGTGATTGTTAGCATGTGTGTTTGTTTATCTTTAGTGTGGCTCTGCGATGAGCGAGCATCTTATCGGGGTGCACCCCACCTTTCGTCCTTTGGCCAGCTGAGATAGGCTCCAGCAGACCTGCAACCCACAAGGCAGAGAAGAAGAAATGATAGCAAGACAATGGATGTGTGGATCGATGCATGGATGGATGGATGGTTATTACAAAAGATGATCCCCCCCCCCCCCCACACACACACACACACACACACAAAACAAGCACACAAAAAAATATATTTTCTAATAAAAAGAAGTATTTCTGATTGTTTATTTTTGAAAATACACTGTATTGATGTAGAGTTTTATATAAATTACAAAAAAACCCTAAAGGTTATAATTTGTCATAAAAGATTAATGAAGTCATAAATAAACTGATTTATGTTTGCAGTTTTATAGTTAAACTAAGATATAAACAAACTATAACTTTAATTGACTCACCCTGAAAGCTTTAAGAAACAAAGTATGCTGCTTTTTGTCAGTGACTGAATATTTTTGGTTACTCTCCCATCGTAATTCAGCAATGCATCTAACTGTTCCAAAGCCGTTAATGATATTTTCTCACATCCCCTCGTTTGACTGCACCAGCAATGTGGCCTTTCTGTTGTTTGACAAGGCAAGAAAAAGTGTTACAGAAAGAATTTTACAACCCATTTATAAAAATAGGTTACTTGGAATAGAGTATGTGTTTTCAAGGAATTATGGCAGA
Organism: Antennarius striatus; assembly: GCF_040054535.1. Taxonomy (NCBI): domain Eukaryota; kingdom Metazoa; phylum Chordata; class Actinopteri; order Lophiiformes; family Antennariidae; genus Antennarius; species Antennarius striatus. The sequence continues at coordinate 16,100,149 of NC_090782.1, read as the reverse complement.
GAGATAGTGAAAGCACACAGTAATTCACAGTGCATAACTTCATGTCATGCAACAATATCCCACACAATGTGCAAACTGACAAAGTGTGTCCCTGTATACAAGACAAAGTGACAGAGAAAGAGATGGGTAAGATTTAAAAATTAGCAGGTGTTGGTATGTGATATCCCTCAGGGGAAAGGAAGTCCATCCATTTCCATCTTCTATTGCTTATTCGTAGTCGGGTCGCGGGGGCAGCAGCTTTAACAGGGACCACCAAACTTCCTCTTCCCCAGCCACATCCACCAGCTCTGACTGGGGAATCCCAAGGCATTCCCAGGCCAGTGTTGAGATATAATCCCTCCACCTGGTCCTGGGTCCGCCCCAAGGTCTCCTCCCAGCTGGACATGCCAGGAACACCTCCCTATGGAGGCGTCCCGGAGGCATCCGCGCCAGGGGAAAGGAAGTGAAACATAGAAATCAGGATTACAGTATACAGATTAAGGACGAGCGAGTACACCGCTATCTGTATCTGTATTTGTTCAACCATCTAAATTATCTGTATCCATATCTGTACTTGGAATGGGCGCCCAAAAAGTATCGAAAACCCTGCTTCCATTTCCAACCTCCTGTCTTTGTGGAGCGGAATTTTCTGCAGTGACTGTGAAGAAAACCAAACTGCAAAGTAGACCGGACGTCTGGAACACACTTCAGGTATTATTGTGTTTTTTGTTTTTTTTTTGTATACTTTAGTAATCCCTGAAGGGAAATTAAGAGCACACTCTATTTAGTCAAATCCAATCACATGCTTATGTTAGTGTGTACAGGCCCTGAACGAACGAACAAACACACACACACACACACACACAAGGGGCCTGTACGCATGCAGAGGGAGGTAGAGTGGCGGGCAGCTCCTGCTTGGTGGGCCCCAAATGAGAAAATTTTAAGGGGGACAGCGCCTTGCTCAAGGGTGCCTCAGCAGTGCCTCGACATCTCCCACTGTCAGCTCACCTCCAGTTGTTTTTTTTTGGCCGGGAGTGGGAATCGAACCGCTGATCTCAGAACATTGGGCGACCCGATCTACTGCGTGCTCTATGACTGAGCCACTGCCGCCCTTTGACTTGTTCCCCCTGTTATTGGAAATGATCAGTTTTTCTCCTACGTTGAATGCAATGATTGTAAGTCCCTATATTTCAAAGTAAACCTCATCAGTACAGTCACTTGAATCGAGTTTAGGTCTAATTTCTTCTTAAACTTATTTTGTTTAAAAAGATGTTGTTCAAAAATGCTTTATCCATAACGGACACTCGTCTGAAAAAAGTACTCAGCTCAACCCTAATACAGATGTTTCTGGAGCTCTATCGCTCATAGATAAGTTTTGTTTGAGTCAATGGGTGCTTATTTAAGTCAATAGTTGAGAAGATTGATGCCACTGTTTGTCTCTTTGGTCTTGATAAGTCTGCCAGTCCAAATTTGTTTTTGTCATATCCAGGCTCTATTTGGGTTGATTTTACTGTGTCTGGACAGCAAAACCCGTATGGAATGTTTTTGGGTTTTGTTTTTTTTTTGTTTTCTTGCTGCAACTCAGTTCCAAGCCACATTTGGAGGGTGTTTTCCAAGAGGATTTCTACACATTCATCTCAGTGACTGGCACACAATGACAACATGAAATCCAGAGTGACAGCATTAGCTGAGTAAAGTCCAGGCTGTAACCAGCAAAGGAATCTGGTAGAATGGAGTTTTGCATTTAAACTCAGTTGTTTAAAGGATGTGATACTCACACACACACACACACACACACACACACACACACACACACACACACACAGACACACATACACACACACACACACACACACACACACACAAACATGCACACACACACATAAAGAAAAATTGGCATTAATGGAATAACATAGCATAATTTAAAAGTGATACCAATTATAAGATCATAATAAGATCATAATCAGGGGCAGCAGTAGCTCAGTGGTAGAGTGGGTGGAAGAGCGGGTCGTCCTATGATTCAAGATCGGTGGTTTGATTCCCCCCAAAAAACACCTGGGTGTGTGAGCTGACAGTGGGAGGTGTCAGCTCATCTCAGAGCACTGCTGAGGCGTCCTTGAACAGGGTGCTGTCCCCTTTACAAATTGCTCATGAGGGGCGCACCATGAAGGAGCTGCCTGCCACTCGTCCTCCCCTTGCATGCCTATAGGCTCCCGTGTGTGTGTGTGTGTGTGTGTGTGTGTGTGTGTGTGTGTGTGTGTGTGTGTGTGTGTGTGTGTGTGTGTGTGTGTGTGTGTGTGTGTGTGTGTGTGTGTGTGTGTGTGTGTGTGTGTGTGTGTGTGTGTGTGTGTGTGCGTGCGTGTGTGTGTGTGTGTGCTACAGGGGCCTGTACTCACTAATATGTATGCATGTGTTTGAACCACTAACTACAGTCTTCTTTGTTAAATGCCCTTCAGGGATCAAATCAATATATAAAATAAACATAAACAAAATTAAAAATTAAATTTATTACTTGATTTTGTCAAAGCTTGACCTTTTTGTTGTCTTTAATTCGATCCTATGCAAGTCACAGTTAAACAAGAACCTTCAGTAATTTTATATGAAGTTCTTCAGCATTTTGTATCTATTATAAATGACATTTTCCATACTTGTGTTTTTCCCATGTCACAGATGGCTACTAGATTCATTAACTGATCCCGCTACTGCTGCCCCACAAACCTCTTCACTTCTTCTCTGTATCTATCTGGTCTTCCCTCCTTCCCCTCAAACACTCAGCACAAGGGTTGTGCCTGAATGAAGCTTTATAATAGCTTAAGGAAATGGCTCTGCTTGAGAAACTTTCAGAGAGCTGTCAAATGGAGAAGATTAATGCTTGCCCAGGCTCACAGGGGACTGAGACAACCCCCCCCCAGTTCTCTCTTCCTTACCCATTTCATTCAGCCCCTCCTCACTAATAATCCACAAACAGTCAACAATTACATGTCTCATTGAAATGAAAGATTCAGTTATGGAATCCCTCAAGATGCTGTGCACACATTCATTTTGTTGAGTCTTGCTGATACCTTTTTTTTATTTATTTTTTTATTTGCTGTTAAGGGACAGCAAAAGGCTTTTAGATCATTTCCCATTATCTCTTCCTAGAGGTTTTTTTTTTAAATTTTTTACTCAGGATGATATGATGCAGCACAAACTTTCAATTGGTTGTCATTTTAAAATGACTTATCACTTTAATCTTTAAAAAACAGGAATCTATCTCGGATGTAGGTATGTGCCGAGACATTCTTGAGCAATATATCCATCTACTCATTGAACTCCACATAGACTTCAGAAATAACAAAGCATAGAAACTTGCAATAAGTTATCAGGAAGAGGCATCAATCTACTCACACATTTGCCCTTATTTTTCTTCCAGTGGCTTTTCCTGTCACCAAAGCTGCACTTCTTGCTGATGACAATCCTTGTTTCCTCTCCTTTTATCGCTCTCCCTTATCTTTTGTCTCTTTCACCATCCATCTCTCACTCTGCCTCTCTATCATCATTTCTCCACAACAACTGATATACCTGACAAAAAGATCTGTTCTCTCTCTGCCTTCCTTTCTGTCTATCTGCATGCAGTCCTTCCCTCTGTCAATCACCATTTAATCACCTGCTAAAATGGATGCACTTGGCATGTAGCTCTCGTCTGCCCATTTAGTGATCATACAGGAATAAAATAGACTTGTTTTTCCCCTCTTCATCCATTTTATTTCATGTAAATTCTTTTTGCACTTTCCTTTGTGCCTTTACTCACATACAATTCAAAGCAACATAAAAAAATATTAGTATGTGAGCAACTGAAAATATTCAAAAGTAACACAGTATTTCAAATATTGTATATTCACCATGTATATTACATGAGAGGTACGACACAGACTAGACATATTCACATGCTTGTGAACTCAAGCCTCTCCTGCTGCACACATGTTCAGAAGATAGGAGCATGATCAATGACTCAAACATTCCATGCTCTCTTTAGTCTCCCCAACAGCAGTCATCATCCCCAGTTTTCAGAAAAGCAGGGGAACTCTCAGTGGGGTGCCCTGTTTTTCTGCTCTGTTGTAGAATCAGTCATCCTTGGAGACCACATGTTTGAACTTTGCGTATCTGAATTTGTAATGATGAACAGCAAAGCAAAGAAGAAGCTGCCATAACAGCCTGGCGCAGACCAAGGCAAGGAGTGGCCAGACCAAGCACACTCCTTCAAGGCTGATGATGAATCTCATTATGAAACCTCTAATCTCTTCCACAAAGCAAAACTGAATCTAAGGCACCTTTTCTCTCATAAAGTCTGCAAGTTTGTGAGCTCAGCATATAATTTGCATCCCAACAGCATAAGCGAGTGTGTTTGCATCTGCCACATTTTAAGGGGCACCCACTGCCCCTTTTCTCTGACATACACACAGGGAATGAAACCCTAAGGGCAATCCACAGCTTTCTTTTCTTTTTTTTTTGCAGCATACACTTTAAACAAAGACTGCAAATTGTGATTCCTCCTAGTAGGATTTTACGAGCCAAGATATATTTTTTTTCACCCAGTTCCAGGTTGCTGTTTTACATTTGTGTTGGCATGGCTGCAGTAGCTGTGTGATAGAGATGACAGGGGTAATTACAGAGCCGGAAAAAGTACATAGAGAAATGAAAACAGTCATGTTTTTTTGCTCATAGTGTGAAGCAAACAGCTAGTGGCACTGACCCCAATATCACGGCATATTACTCGTCGAGGTGCTGATTTTGTGGCAGTAGGGTTCGTCTACATTGCTCGATCTTGCTGTTTTTGTTTCATACCAAGTTAAACTCATAGGTTTAAACAACTTGTTCTTCACTCTTAAACAAACAGATTCTCCTTATTAAGCACTCATTAAGCTTGGCCAGTTCAGGTCATAAGAGTAAAGCCTCAGAGAAGTAGTTAAGTCGTAGCCTGACTGTAATCTTATTACAAAATGAACTTGCTCTGAGGAAAAATACTACGAAGACCCTTTAACATTAGATCTATCTCGGATTATGAGGAATAAGTAAGGATTTTCTATAAGTGCCCTGTCGAATCCTGTTCTGCTGTATCTAGTAACTTTGGCAATGTGTAACAATTTGTGTAGCTCACTGTGGTAGAGTGAAATAGTTGTGTGTGTGTGTGTGTGTGTGTGTGTGTGTGTGTGTGTGTGTGTGTGTGTGTGTGTGTGTGTGTGTGTGTGTGTGTGTGTGTGTGTGTGTGTGTGTGTGTGTGTGTGTATGTGTGTGTGTGTGTGGGTGTGTGTGTGTGTGTGTGTGTTTGTATTACAAAAGATGTATGTGGAAAACTGAATAACCTTCTAACAGCTCCAATCTTTGTTAGAAGGCCAAATAAAGGTTATAGAGGTTTGGCATGTATTTCACTATTTTTATTTCAATTTGATTCAATAAATGTCAGGTTCAAGTTTTGAAACACTCCACGGTTCGGATTTGTTTGGATTCACTCCAATGCAGAGTTAAAAAATTGGCAGACTCTGAGTGAAATAACAGGTTTGTGTAAGTCTGAGTATGTGTTTATGGACAAAACCAGTTACACAAAATTACTGCATGTGCTATGTGTCTGCATAAACATGCACAGTATTTAATTTTACATGTACTACTTGTTCAGGCTGTGAAATGTGTGGGCCATCTTTGTTGCCAAGACTGCGTTCATTCACAACCACTCTGTAATTCCTGACTTTACACCATCCATTGTGACACAACATCATGTTACAATATTCAGAATAAACAAAAAACAGTGTAGATCAGTCTACATCATGGCCAACACAATGTTATTTAATTTAATTTTAGTCAACTTTATTTATACCCACATGGGAATTATTAGTCCACTCTCAGTTTATTAGTTGCATGCATATACAGTATAGTGGGTATAGGCCAGTAACACACAGACACGGCGGGGGGGGGGGGGGGGTTAGGATGTAGGGCGGTGGCCAGCTCCTTTGTAGTGGACCCAAATGAGCAGCTTATAAAGGGGATGATGCCTTGCTCAAAGGCATTTCAGCAATGCTTAGGAGGAGAATTGACACCTCCCACCGCCAGTTCACACTCCGAAATTTTTTGCCTGTGACAGTCACAGGTCTTGAACTGGCGACCACCGGTCTACAGTCCAAGACCTCATTGACTGACTTATTGCTGCCCCAACGCTAATTAGATATGATGAATTGTTTGAAAGCTATTGTTTGAAAAGAAACATATTTCCCACTGCATTTTGATTGCTATTTTAGAATAAGGTTGTGCTTATGGTGGTCTCTGTTGTACATTTAATTGCTTACATCTACTTATTTACTTCATGTTTCTTTTTCATGGTGGGGGGGTGAGTAGTGGTCATAAAATTTATATGAGGATAAGGGTAATTCATTGGTAAGAGATGGCAATAAAAATATATTATAATTTGAAACAAGATATGGAATTGCAATTTTCTTTCCAAAGAAATATGAGTTAAGTCTCAAATTATCCCCATGGCTGCCATTTAAGGCACTTACTTTTCTTCTCTTAAGTCCACATAGACACTGATGTGATTTTAAACTCATTTGTGGTGGTCTGAGCTGCATCAGAAGTGATTAAGCATGCGTTTCTTCACCCGGCAGCTCCATGTGTTAAAGGTGTGTAAAGTGTTATTAGCAGTAGCGCTGCTTGACCTCCCTGGCACAGCTGCCTCTCCTTTAACCAACAGGGTCAGGAAGGGTCACAGCTTAGTGAACCATGTGACTGGGAGAGGATCAATGGGGAGAGGTTAAAAGATCAAGTCCACTTCCATAGAGGTCAGAGTTTATGTGTGCCACCTTGGAGAATTCAAGAAAGATATGTAAGTAATGGTTAATGGACATGCTGCTCCACAAACAATAGAAATTAGTTTGTGCATTGTGCATTTGGTTTTTATTATGAATTCAAATGAATGTTTCTCCCACTCTCTGTTCAAAAGTGTGTTCTTCTAGTAACTTATTGCTAAGTTCAGGCCTGTAAATGTACTTGATCCTCCTGAGTAAAGTACAAGACATGCATATACAAGAACACACCACAACATTACAAAGAAACTCTTGTAAGTATATCAACATAAAAACAATTTCGACCTTCCCATTATTCTTTTGGGCAACTTCATAATCACCTATACCCATTTTAAATAGTCATACACACACACACACACACACACACACACACACACACACACACACACACACACACACACACACACACACACACACACACACATATGGGGCACACACTTAAGTACAGTATTACTGTACTGCATTCACATTCATGGGTCGATGTAAATAGTGCATACAAAAAAAAGTGTAATTTTGTGAGACAGATTGATCACTGCCACCTCAATTCTTCAGTCATACAGTCTAACTTATGCATTGATTTCCTGATGTCTGCTTTTGAAATTATATTTCCTGCTCATTTAATTAAGCTTCAGTGATATATCGCAGACAGTCAAACACTGTGCACTCAGATAAGAAGTTTCCAAGATAAATATTGATCATTAGACTTTAGGCTCATTTATACTCAATGTTAAATGTATATGAATGGATATGCAAACAGTTGGAGCTTTCAATCTGTACTCTGCATTCATTGTGTCGTTGTCTGTTATCGGTGGTAATAGTTAAGCCGCAACTCAAATAAGACAGAATTCTGAAAAAAAGGACACAATGGATACTTCTGAAAAAAAAAAAAAAACATCATGTTTCATGATGGATTTTATGGCCTGGCAGACCACACTGTTTGTAATATATTAAAGTCATGGCTTGAAGAGCTGCTGATTTATTCAGGTCCTATGGCTTTGTGAAATAGGCAACAATATACTGTCCATCAGAAGAAAGGTCTTCAGGCTTCATCGCCACATACATAAGTTTCATTCAACATGGTTTTTGTTTGTGGGTAGAGAGCAACATCATTGTAGTCAAAAGTAAGACGCAATGATGATATTCACATGACCTGGTTCTCATCCAAGATAGAGCAAAAGCAGCATTTTATAAATTACTCACTACTGGAACATTTCATACTTCCTAAGTGGATAACATTTATCTTAGTGTAAATAAAAGAAAATTGTTCACTTTTGGAATACTGGAGTATTGGAGGTGATGCATTGTTAGTAATCATGTCAATCTTGTGAGAAATATACTCGGGTTTAATTCAGTGAAAATTGACATATTGGTTTTAGATTCCACCTATCACTTAAGACATAACCACACACACCACTGGTCTTCCTGCAGTCTCATGCTTTACTTTGTTCCCCCTGTCCACCCACTAAACACCCACTCACTAATCTCCATGCCTCATTGATGGCAATCACTTGGTGTGACTTTTGGCTGATGAAGTAGCCCTCAGATCCTCCCCCATTGCTGCACTGCTTCCCTATTCCTTCCTGTTGATTTCATCTCTTCCTGGCCATCCAACCATTGTACATTTAGCAGCCAGCTCACGATGGGAGGCCAAGTGCTTCAACCATGTCAAGATTAAACTGTTATCTAGGGTGTGACAAGTAGGAGAGGTGCTGTCTTTGAAATGCAAAGAAAAAGAAATGTAAGTAATAACCATGGTGTATTTTTTTTTCTCATCTTCATATAAATGTGAATTTGATTATGGCAAGGATTAAATTCACTGCTATATATCAACTCTATTCAGAAGACTGTTCACTAAGTCTCAGAAGCCCTAGGGTCTTTTCTGACTTTGGTGTTGCTCCAAAGAAATCCAGCAGCATTTTTTAAGCCCTGCGAAATAATAAAATGACCATAGCTAGAGAATGAAATTACTTGGCTGTTACATTTCTATTCATCACACTGTATGAAAGGAATGTAATGAATAAAAAAACACAAGGGGATGGAGTTGAATAATCCCTTACCATACTCAAACTCCAGCTAGTTTTTTTTCTCTTTAACTACAAACGAACCAGGTCGCTTTTAAAGGATGGTGGACATGTAAGAAAATTGCTCACATCTTGTCACGTCTAACTTTTTAAAGATTTAACCATACACACAATGCATCTGGTATGTCTCACCTCTTGGGGACAAAAAAACACAGATGGTCAGGGGTGAGAAGTTTTACAATACCATATTACTTTGTGCTGTGAACAAGACTAGTGTAATGGGAAGTGGGCCCTAAAACCAGAGGTGGCAGATGAGGTGGGAGTGTGGGCCACTTGGCTGCCAGGATATCCTGAATGACTCATTTTAAAAGGGATGGTGGCCAAACTGTTTTTGGCTGCCTGGTCATCCTAGGAGTCTGTGTGCAGGTGTCCATTAGCACCCATTACATCTAAAGCAGCCAAATTTCAAGTAGTTACTCTGTAAGACACCAAAAGGCCCCATGCCAATGCAAGACATGACTGAATAAAGCAATTATGAAGTCCACATGCAAAAAACATGAATAATGAATGACTGCATGCTGAATAAAAACATCTCCAATCCTCCAATGTTCACAAATGCACCAATTTTACGTGCTGAAAATCAAAATTTATGTTAATTTCCATCTCTTAGTATACAGCACTGCGAGCAAAATGGTTTGCATTTCAATGAAAAATCCTCATTTAGCTTCCACTCAGACATTTAAATCCAAACTTGGAATATCAATTGGAAAATTTTCCATTCAGGTTCCTTCATCTCCCCCACGCTGTTGGCACCTTACTTTCCATCTGGATGACACCCAGTCTTACTGTCTGTAGTTTACTTGATGAAATGGATGTGCATTTTACTAACATTCACATCATGGGACTGACTGCTGTTTATTTTCAACATGGTGAAATTATTCCAATGCCAGTGGAAATCCCAGATCATCTTTTAGTTGAGATGAGGACCAGCCCTTATTAAGGGCGAAGATGCTGCTGAGAGTCGAACGAGTCAAACATTGTCCCCAGAAAAAAGATAGTTACAATAAAAGCATATTAGAGAGCGATCAAACTTAGCGATAATATGTCTGCTGTAATATATGACCAATGTGTAAGGGAAACTTGGAAGAGACCCTATTTTGTATGTCAATCCTCTTTGTTGCCTTTTCCAAAAATGCTCCATTAACATGTTGTGAGCTTAGGCTCTGCTATACAGTATAAGGATAATAAGGCAGGTTGACCCTTCCAATAACAAGTCAGTGCCAAATGTTTTTTTTTAACTCCTGAGAGTGGTTTTTTATATAATTACATGAGCTCTTTTAGTTCGAAGCCTGAAACTTACTTTTCACATATACAGTACATCAATGCATTTTCAATGCAAATTGTAATTAAATCAAACAATATAGATTTTTTTCCCTAACGCAACATATTCTAGACACTACAAGAAGAAGAGGATAGAGTTATAGACAGAGGAAAGGGAATGAAACTGAAATGAATTCAGAAGGGCAGAGGTCTTGAAGAAATGTCTGCCACAGAGATTTGGAATTACTAGCCATGTTTATTCAGAAGACACTCTGCATTGTGGTCAAAGATAGATGACATTGTAATCCAGCTGGACATAAACCACATTCTCATCAGACATCGTACTGACCTGAAAAAAATATTTGATTTTGTGTCTTATGTGCGAGTGCCAGATGAAGGTTCTTCAGGTTCTGGTTTCCTCAATGCTAGTACTGTAAATACTTAAAGAACTTTAAGGTCTGGCATGCTATTTTATTTATGTCAATTCTTCAGTACTCCATCACAGACTTTTTGCATTGTGTACATGAAAAGTTTGTAAGGTGCGTCTCCCACATTCTGCTTCACTATGCTGTTGTCTGTCTATCGAACATTGTTCATTTTTGTGCAATATATTTTTAGTTTCAGGAGAAAAATAAAGTTTGACTGACAAATTCCATTCAGCCATGAGTCTTGCTGAAACATTGTTGTTTAGAGGATATTCAGTATCACAGCCAGCAAAAGCATTCTGATAATGAAACCTACAGCAAACTAATGCTGTAAAACTTTGTAATATATTTATTTTCTCTGAGCTGTGCCTTTACCACTGGGGAAGGTCTCTGCAGGTTTAAGATCAGTTATGTTCCGACATTGTGTCATCATTAAAAGTGTCTTCTCACATCATGCTTATACCCACCTTTGAAACTCAAGAACATCACTGAATCTCTTCCTGGCAGTCAAACCGACAAACGGATCCAATCCATCAAAGCTTTCCTCAGACCTTAGAGGTAATCCGTCCTCGTCACAGCACAACAACAGCTCGGCTATCTCCTTTCTTATTCATTATCCAGCTACTTGAATGGACACTCATATGTCAAGACTGTCACAATTAAGATTGTGGATTCAATTTGCCAGTCAATCATTTCTTTTCTTTTTTGCCATTATGGTAGAGGAAAAACATCTCTTTCTGATAAGAAGCAAATAATTGTAACTAATTTGACACTGGCCACAGGCAAAGATAAGCCTGTCTTTTTGTTTGGAGCCGTCAGAAATGCAACCAGAATAGATACCTCTCTAGGGCGATAATGAACTTATCAAACAGGTGCCTCATTAAAGATCTTTTTTTTTTTTTTCTGAATGTATCCTCATAGTTTAACCCATAAAAGGGGGTCAACTTTTTATGAAATCAATGCTCATTGTAGTCTTGCAGTTAGTATTCTTTGTCATGTTAAATGCATTTCGACAAATCTATGTCCACAGTCTAAAGATACGGTTAAATCTTTTTTCCCACTTTGCAGTTGGTGGATGTATCGAGACAGTTTTTGAGAGTAACCTATATTTCTTTGAGAGATTTTTCTTAATTTTTTGGGACAGCTTTATAATGTATTTGATGAATTCAGGTAGCTGTAAATCAGGTGGAGATGAGGTTTGCTGAAACTTCGGAAAGCTTTTCATGATGGTCTTCTTTATCTGCCGATAGTAGAGAAAATTTCCATTTCTTATTTCAAATGTGTCAAACAGGTTTGTATATGTCATTAGTCTCTTATCTTTGAAAAGGTGATGGAGGTGGGTGACCCCTTCCTCTGCCCATGTGCTAATATATATATATATATATATATATATATATATATATATATATATATATATATATATATATATATATATATATATATAAGCAAAGCCCGGGTTGTGCCATTGGGGAGAGTATACAACGTTGTAATTGAGACCTTGTAGTATCAAGGGTTTTCCACCAAGCAGACAGGGTGGAGGCAATCAAAGGATTATTGAAGCATGGATGTTGTCCAAGGGTTGAGGTTATAAAGAGAAGATCAGAGAGATTGATGTGATTAATCTCTCTGCAGGTTAGGGTGATTAAGGATAGGGATGGAAGTCCATTGACAGGAGCCAGTAGTGTGATGGGAAGATGGAAAGAGTACTTTGAAGAGTTGATGAATGTGGAAAATGAGAGGGAACAAAGACTAGAAGAGGTGACTGTTGTGGACCAGGAAGTAGCAAATATTAGTCAGGATGAAGTGAGGAGGGCATTGAAGAGGATGAAGAGTGGAAAGGCACTCGGTCCTGATGATATACCTGTGGAGGTATGGAAGGGTCTAGGAGAGGTGGCAGTAGAGTTTCTGACTGGGTTGTTCAACAGGATCTTAGATAGTGAGAAGATGCCTGAGGAATGGAGAAGATGGTGCCCGTTTTCAACAACAAGGGAGATATGCAGAGTTGTGGTAACTACAGAGGAATAAAGCTGATGAGCCATACAATGAAGTTATGAGAAAGAGTAGTGGAAGCTAGACTAAGGGCAGAAGTGAGCATTTGTAAGCAGCATAATGGTTTCATGCGAAAAAAGGGTACTACAGATGCAGTATTTGCTTTGAGGATGTTGACAGAGAAGTACAGTCAGTCAGTCATCTGCAGATTACCACCGCTGTATCCGCCGCAGCGGGTCACGGGGAGCCGGAGCCTATCCCGGGTCGGCCGTGTTGTGAGGCCGCAGCGCTAACCACTGCACCACTGTGCCTCCCAGAGAAGTACAGAGAAGGCCAAATGGAGCTGCATTGTGTTTTTGTAGATCTGGAGAAAGCTTATGACAGGGTGCCCAGAGAGGAACTGTGGTATTGTATGAGGAAGTCTGGAGTGGCAGAGAAGTATGTTAGAGCAGTGCAGGACATGTATGAGGACTGTAAGACAGTGGTGAGGTGTGCTGTAGGTGTGACAGGAGTTCAAGGTGGAGGTGGGACTGCATCAGGGATCAACTCTAAGCCCCTTCTTGTTCGCTATGGTGATGGACAGGCTGACAGATGAGGTTAGACAAGAATCTCCATGGACTATGATGTTTGCAGATGACATTGTGATCTGCAGTGAGAGCAGGGAACAGGTGGAGGAGAAGCTAGAGAGGTGGATGTTTGTCCTGGAAAAGAGAGGAATGAAGGTTAGCCGCAGTAAGACAGAGTACATGTGTGTGAATGAGAGGGACCCAAGTGGAAGAGTGAGGTTACAGGGAGAAGAGATCAAGAGGTTGGAGGATTTTAAGTACTTAGGGTCAACAGTCCAGAGCAATGGAGAGTGTGGAAAAGAGGTGAAGAAGTGTGTACAGGCGGGATGCTACAGGTGGAGGAAAGTGTCAGGTGTACAAAACTGTGGTGAGACCAGCGATGTTGTTTGGTCTAGAGACAGTGTCACTGAGGAAATACAGGAGACAGAGCTGGAGGTAGCAGAGATGAAGATGCTGAGGTTCTCTTTGGGAGTGACCAGGATAGATAGGATCAGGAATGAGTTACATCAGAGGGACAGCACATGTTAGAGGTTTTGGAGATAAAGTCAGAGAGGCCAGACTGAGATGGTTTGGACATGTCCAAAGGAGAAATTAAAAGATTAAGATTAAAGACACTTTATTCATCCACACAATGGGGAAATTATCTTTTCCACTCCAGTTTTGTACATATATGTACACACACACACACACACACACACACACACACACACACACACACACACACACACACACACACACACATATATATATATATATATATATATATATATATATATATATATAGTGTGTGTGTGTGTGTGTGTGTGTGTGTGTGTGTGTGTTAGTCAGAGAACACACAAACATCGTATGCAGGCCCCTGAACAAGCACAACACACACTAGGGGCCTGTAGGCATCCAATTGTTAACAATCAGTACAGGAGAGGTGGAGGGACGGGTCGCAACTTCGGGGTGCGCCCCAATGAGCAGCTTGTGAGGGGGACGGCGCCTTGCTCAAGGGCACCTCGGCAGTGGCTGGGAGGTGAGCTGACACCTCTCACTGTCAGTTCACACTCCGAAGATGTCTGGCAGGAGTGGGAATTGAACCCAGCCGATGGCTGGGCAATGTCTGGTCCCAAGGCATCCCCTCTACCGCTGGGCCACTGCCACTATAGCCACCATATAGTGAATATATTGGTAGAAGGATGCTGAGTTTTGAACTGTCAGGCAGGAGACCTAGTGGAAGACCAAAGAGGAGGTTTATGGATGTAGTGAAAGAGGACATGAAGGTAGTTGGTGTGATTGAAGAGGATGCAGAAGACAGGGTTAGATGGAGGCAACTGATTCGCTGTGGTGACCCCTGAAGGGAAAAGCCGAAAGGAAAAGAAGAAGTCTCTCTATTCTACTTCCGGCCAGGAGTTATAATCCTCATGTGGATGGACCCACTTGATCAGCTACTGTAATTGGTTCTTTAAGTAATACTGCATGAAGTTGCGTGCCTCCATACCACCTTCAGATTTATTTTTTGAAGGGTTGTCAGGCTAATGTCACCAATGGCAGAGTCTAAGGATTGGAACAAATTTGATGTCGGTTTAAATGGGATCATGGAAAAAAAGTTGTTGATTTGAGATAATATTTTCATTTTTACAACAACTATTTGTCCCAGGAGGGTGACAGGAAGGTTATTCCAACATCTTAGATCACAAAATGATAAGCTGCCTTCATAAATGAAACTTTGAGCTTGATAAGTATTGATTATTGTTAAATGACACAGTTATTATGCTTAAAGTTGCAGATTGGGCTTCTGTGGCTATTGGAGCACTTTTTGAATAAACAGCATCTACTGCATTAAGGCTACTTCGACAAAAGGTAAATGTTCTGACCTGGGTTATGGTCGATTTTTCTGCATTTTCTTTACTTATTCCACATATTAAACAAAATGTCACTATTAATGTCACTATGTTGCGGAAATAAACACACTTGAACATAATTTCTCTCTCTTACTCGTGAAATTACACCTTGGTTTGTCCACAAGGCACAAATTCAATCAAAGGAATAAGTGCTGGTGGATGGGGTGCTATTCTGAGGCTTCACAAATTAAATTTGTATTTCTCATTTTAGGGACAGAAGCCCAAGTGCCACTCCCATACCCGCACCCCTCCCAGCAAGCACCTTTCCATTTGCCAGATTAGCACCCCTGTTGTTCCTCTGGCATGTGTCCGAGACATGCTGCAACACAGCAGCCCCCTCCAAAACACTATCAGAGTCCCCACTCCACCACCATAACTTTGAACACGCCCCATCTCCCAAATCGTATTAAGCTAATTAACTATTTCCCCCTCTTCCAAATTCATTCTATCTCGTTTAGTTGCTGCCATTTCAGATCTCTTCATTAATCACATTTAAGGTAAACTTAAACTTACTGCACCTCTTCAAGGAACCTTATTGTAAGGGCATTTGTGTGAGCAGGGAGTGAGCTCGCTATTGTGTGTTCATTCAAACTCTATGTCTTAAAAAGGATTTTTTTAAAAATCAGAATAAAAAAAAAATCTGTTTCCATGGCAATATGGTCTCAGTCAGGCGTCAACTACCATGCCACATGAATGCTTTAGTTTTGACTTTTTCTCAAGCAAGGGGACCAGGGGACAATGCGACTGCCTGATAAAATTAAGTAGTACCTGTAAATTTTGCATGTAATGATACAATTAAATAGTTTTAGATTTCATTCTTTGTAAAATAATTTATACTCCAAAACCTTAACTAAACTGTCAAACTTGTAATATAAAAGCAAATGGTACTCTAAAGAAAAATAAATTTGTTTGTTTCCAGTTTCCAATTCTATGCACATTTTTGTTGAAAACTTTATTTTGCATCACATTTTCCTCTTTTTACAAATGAACCAACTCACTACTCATGGTTATCTGTATAATATATAATTTCCAAAGAAATTATAGCAATTCAGTCATATTGATGCCTGTGAAATCCTTTCTACCCTTAAGATGACAGTGCTGATATACTGTATCTAAACACATGTAGGGCTAATCATTGTGGATCTCTTCCCCCTGTCTGTCCCATGCACGACCCCTCAACTGAACCAAACAAAACCGATAGGTGAGAATGCATGTCAGACATTCATATTTGTTGTACTACTCGGCACAATGGATGAAACTGACCACATGTTGATATCGCATTGATTTAATCTGAAGAAATAGCTTTAGACATACAGTACAACGTTCAGCTGTATACAGTGATTATCATGTTTCATTTTGGAAAATAGCATAAAAGTAGTGCAGCAGTGAAAAATTCTGTATGTTTTACACTGGAAAGACTTTCAAAATTGCTGCACTTTGCTGTTTGAAAGATTTTAGTGTCTATCACAACCCAAAAGAATCAGATCTTGAATTTAACTTACCTTGAAGTCTCTGTTGATCACATCACATATCATTGGTTTCTTCACGAAATTTCAAATAAGCGTCTGTATTTAATTCTCTTAGTCCTTTTGTTTACACTAACACATAAACACACAGAGGAGACACTCCCTCCCTCACAACCCCATATCAACAGAAGGGTGTGACCTTTCTTTTTTTTGAAGTAACACTTATGTGTGATGAGAGACATTTTTTTTTTTTTTTTTTAATTTTATATACTGGTTTGATCCCCGAAGGGAAATTAAGAAAGCACACTCTAGCTACTGATTACAAACGCATGCATACATATTTGTGAGTACAGGCCCCTGTATCACACACACACACACAAAGGGGCCTGTAGGCATGCAGGGGAGGTAGAGTGGCAGGCAGCTCCTTCTTGGTGCGCCTCAAATGAGCAATTTGTAAAGGGGACGGCACCTTGCTCAAGGGTGCCTCGGCAGTGCTCCGGAGATGAGCTGACACCTCCCACTGTTAGCTCACCTCCGGGTATTTTTGGGGGGGCGGGAGCGGGAATCGAACCGCCGATCTTAAATCATAGGACGACCCGCTCTACCGCCTGCTTTACCACTGAGCCACTGCCGCCCCAGACATGTTATGTCAGGACCCATCTACACGATGATGGATTTTTTTGAAAATGCAACTTTTTGAAAACACATCGAAAAAGATTTGCGTCCACAGGACAGCGTTTTCAAAAAAATCTCCGTCCACACGTAAATGCATCAGTGCGTTTTCGAAGACGGCTATAAGCATGCCAAACCATGTGGTGGCAGTATTGAGTCAGATTTTATCCAATAGGAATCCTCCGTGTTTTGTTGTCACAACACACGGGCCCATAAATATGACGTCACAGAGGTTTTCGTCGCAGGCACGACGTCAGCGTTTTTAAAAAGATGCGGATACACCGTCCACATGACAACGCAGACCCAGCGTTTTTAAAAAAAATCCACCTAGGCCAGCGTTTTCAAAAAGTTGCATTTTCGTTCCGGATATTGTCGTGTGGACGGAAAGTGTAAATGCAACAAAAAAGTTGCGTTTTCAAAATGTTCCGGCATCATGTGGACGGGGCCTTAGTCAAGGGATATATGCTGTCTGTCTAGAACAGGGGTTGGCAATCTAAACGTTCAAAGAGCCAAGTTGGACCAAAAAAAATAAAATCAAACCTGTCAGGAGCTGCAAAAAAATTATAAGCCTTATATGAAGGCAACACAGGCTGTGTCTATATTGGCTATATTAGCCTTCTATCAAGTTGACTACCTAGTCTACAAATGCATAATGGGATTCATGATTAAATGTTTATTTTCCATTTAGCGCATCCTGGAGAGAATGACGCACCACATGACTACTCTGTTCTACCATATTTGGTGCTTTAAGTTCAACATCCATTACTACATTAATGTATTATGTTTTTTGTTACATTGATGAAGTCCTTAAATCTGCTCCCAAATAAAGCTCGCATAGCAACGATCACTCTTAAATAATCCCCATTCAGTTTGTGATAGTGATTAATGTATCTGGACTCTTTCAGGTGAGAGAGCCTCGCTGTTCATCCTTGATGAATACAGTCAGCTTGAGCTCCAATGACAAAACAGTGTTTCCGCTCCTGGAGACTTTTTTTGAGCATGCTTAGGTGATGTATTCTAAATGAGCAATGCTATTTATTTGATCATTTTTTCTTGCGGCTCATCAGAGTTTACATTCCTGCACAACAGCACTGTCTGTTCAGTATCGATCACATCACACGAATCATCATGTTTAATTGATAATGCTGGAATTGAATTAATGTTCTTGATTTGTTAATTGGTGATGTTGCGTGTCCTTTCCTTCACTGTCTGCAGAGACAAGCATGGCTTTAAATTTCTGTATTGTCAAAAAAATAAAGAAAACAATACAGAGACAATACAGAAAATTAAAGCCATGCTTGTCTCCTTTGTGTATATACCATATATTGCAGATCTAGTCAAGGGGACTTTGTTTGCTGTGCCACCTTAGCCACAGCAGTAACTCTGGTCAGACAGTAGGCACTACAAAGGGAACAGTTCAGATTTCTAGTATTTAATTAATAACTTGCAGGATTACAAAACTTAACTTTGTGAAGAACTCTATTTTTGTACGGGAAAACAGCCTCCGTAAATCATATTGGTAACTAGCTCTATCGGTAACTCAGCACACATACACAAAAATATCATCTAGGACCCCACGGGGTGTCTGAGGTGTCTTAAAAGGTGCCTGACTAAAAATAAACACGGTAACGTATAAAAAGGGAATTTAAAGCACAGTCTGGGAATGGTTTTGCACGTTTTATTATCTCTTAGGTCCATTCTTCTTTGAATCCTCTGTTCTCATCAGCTTTTGTTCTCTGTTTTCCTTTGGGATCCATGGTCCAGCACACATCCGCGGGTTTTCTTTACAACAGCCACCCACCTAGCAAAGCGTCGCGCTGCAACGTGTGTCACAGGCTATGACACAATCTTGTGTTGACAGAAATGTTGATATGTAGTCCCAACGTACTCATATTCAAGAAAGAATGCCACTACAAAGTGTTTTATAAGTACTGAATATGGACTTGGGGGGACTGCTTTCTGTGTTGTAACCACCTTATCTACAGCGGTAACTTTGGTCAGAGAGCAGGCGCCATACAGGGAACAGTTCAGATTTCTGGTATATAATCAGTAACTTGCAGCATTACTGAACCTAATTTCGTGAATGACTCAGTTTTGTACAGGATGACAGCCTCTGTAAATCATATCGGTAACTAGCTCTATCACTAACTCGCGGCACATACACGAAAATATCGTCTAGGATCCCACGGCGCATCTGAGCTGTCCTAAAAGGAGCCTGACTAAATTTTTAAATGTCACAATAACGTCTTTGCTTGCAATGAGTTTTAGCTATTAGTAGAATATCTGTCTGTTTTTTTTTCTTTTAAGGATTATTTTTTTAATTTGTGATTAATCTCCAGGGAGCCGCAAGGGAGGCACTAAAGGGCCACATGCGGTTCCGGAGCTGCGGGTTGCTGACACCCGGTCTAGAATAACAACTGTGCAGAAAGGATTATTTAGGTATGTTTTATTGCTTTAACAAACACATATAAAAGAGACTAAACTGTGAAAAATTGTCGTTGGACTCTTTGCATTGGACTTATTGGAAAGGCACTTATTGACTCTCTGAAGATTGTCACTTTATACGTCAGTTTTTAGTCAGGAATCTCTAGCTAAAACATAAAAAAACTAACAACTATTATCCTTCCAGTGAATTCTAGCATTCCTGACCTCCAGGGATTTAGCATTTCACCTTGTTTTAGTGATGCCGAGGTTGACTTCAGGGCTCATAACTGCTGGGTGTGGTTGCAAGTGCAACGAAGCATATTTGTAACCACACCTTTCTGTGATCCTAAATTAAATCAGAGGTAATCCAGGTTTAAAGCATTCACACACAAGATGCTTTTACACATGTTGTGGTAAAGTCACTCTAAATATCGTACTATCTCTTCCTAGAAAATCCTACGGTTATTGTCCATGCAATTTTAGATTTCATAGGATCAAGAAAGGAGAGACGCCAAATACTGTTATATACTATTAATGGTGCACAAATTAGTTGTGAATAATTGTAGGCTTTACTAGAAAGATTTAAAATCCTTTTCAGCCATGTTGATTGTTTTCAAAACAAGTTATTTCCTCTCTGTAAAATCATATGACTTCTGATTTTGTCTGTTTTCGACACTAAACAATGTTCTCCTCCAAGTAATTCAGCAGAGCAGCTTGGAAGATAAGCCATGCCCCAACCACACGTTCCAGAAAAATCATTGACCCTTGAATTTAAAGTCCAGATCCTGCACTTTATTTTAACAAGCTGTAAGGCAGAACCCCATTGAAGGATTAAACTAAGGCAGAGAGAGTGAGACAGAAGGGGCAACAAGAGACAGAAGAAAGGATGAGCCCTTGGTAATGGGTGCAGGAGCGGCAGCTGACAGAAGCCACATTGTCAATAGGGTGTGAAATTCCTGCTTGTGATGGGACCTCCGTCTGCTGAATAGTTGAAGGGATGAAGGGTGGGGGGAAATGCGTCAGTCTGTCTGCCCACACTGAACCCATGAGCCTTCCCATCGTGCCCTGGAAGAGAGGAGGATTTGTCTGCGGTTGCCGAAGCCCAACCAATCTCTTCACGGACCTCTTTTGGCAACATGCAGGGGGACTACCAGAAAGGCCAACAACACTGGGTGAAGAGGCCCTTCTGGCTTGGTGGATGCCAGATGGAAATAACCTAGTGTTTGAGTGTTTCGGACCAATCTTTTTTTTAAATTAAGAAAAAGCATCACCTGCACTAAACTAAGCTCACAAAATTCAAATACACGTATTGCCTCAGATCATCCCTTTAATTTCTAAGTTTATGTAATGCAAGAAAACACATCCATTTACACATGGGTGGAATAAGACTTTGCTGTCAAATCAAATGCACAGCTGTTATGGTTTTTCGACAGTTCAGATACTTCACAATTGCCACCATAATACAAAGAAATTCAACGTTGTCATTTAAAAGAAGGAACTATAGGAGTAAAATTATTTCTTGTTTTCTGTCTAAGGTGCCAATAAGGATGACTGATACGAAACATGACGATCATCACCACAAAAGTGGTTTCAAAACTATGATTCGCTAAAGAAATCTGATTTCATTCCCGACCTGATTTCATTCCATCAGCAAAGACCTCGACCTTTATTGGGATGGGGTCTCACAACTCTACACTGCTTTACCTCAAACTCTGTGACACATTTCTTCAATAACAGTCAAGTAATTAATTGAAGGCATTACACTGTTCAGAGGTGGGGCAGTTTGTTGCCTAGAGCTGGCCACTGTCTCCGGTGGATAGACACATGCAAATCTGTTTGTTTCATGGAGTGTGAATTTAATTTGCAAGATTCTTTTTAATCTAGAGCACCTTTGCCCCAAGCGCAAAGGAGGAGAAAAGAGAGCTCCCATTCTGCTGAAGTTTTTAAGGAAAAGGAAGGTCAGAGGGAGGAGAGGAAGATAGAGAGTAGTAATGAAAGGCAAAGGTGGGCTGTTGTGCAGGAGGATGTAAGACAGAGGGTTGTAGGACCTTGGAAAGATCTTTATTTCCTATAAGCCCCGAATGGAATCTGAACATCCACACATAACAAAAGAATACACCTCAAACAAAATGCAATGACAGATACTCATCCCTTTAGTTCTTAATGGAGAAAAAAGAGGACAGATGATGTTATGAGCATTTCTTTACCTGCACTCTATGTTTATAGTCAGATTTGTTTGTGTCCTTTTTATGCTTGTCTGCAGACTGTGTTTCGTTTCCTCAGTGGATGTAGTCACTTGAGAAAAAGAGGGATGTGCTACTGAGGCAAAACACCAGTTTTGTATTAGAATGAAGAGGGAAAAGAGCCTTCGAGTTCCTTGTGAAAAGGTTCCAGAAAACATGAGGGGAGAAGTGTGGCTGATTTGTTCACTGGGATGTGTCAAAATACTAGTATCTGTACAAGAATGCGCGCGCGTGCACACACACACACACACATACACACACACACACACACACACACACACACACACACACACACACACACATACACACTTTCGCTCTCTCTCTCTCTCTCTCTCTCTCTCTCTCTCTCTCTCACACACACACACACACACACACACACACACACACACACACCAAAAAACACATGCTTAAAAACAAACTTTAATCTATGATCTCACAATGAAAACACTGCTCCAACAAAAAGTTTCACATGCAGCTACTCTAGCTAATTTTTTTCACCATCCAGTTGTGTAAAAAAACAAAAAAAAAACAAAAACAAAACATGAATGCACAAATAAATAATACACACACTTATAGTCTAAACTGGTTCCTGTGATTAAGTGCAATGGAATGTGTTTGGTGTAAAAAGTAGACATGTTACTTTCTAGTCATGATGCGTCAGGTATGAGTGGGTGTGGACCAGGACGTATCAGTATAAACTGATGACAGACAGCCAGTGTCTGCTCTATACTGTCAATGTCCGAGCATGCAGCGGCATGACATAGTCTGTTATCACATGAATGTGAATCAGCCCCAAGAGCAACAAACCGCAAATCACATTAGTGAAAGCAACAAGACAATATTTTCCATTTTAGGAAGAAGGAAAGGGAATGAGCACAAGGCTGTTTGTGTATATATTTTTGTGGCAGGCCACAGGGTTGTAAAAAGAATGTTTACATTTTATGAAGCATTGTGGGTGCACAAAATGATATAATTACTCTTCACTCATTTTTCTTCAGCACCAGAGATGCTATACTTGTTATTTGTATTCTATTTTCATATAAGAGCAATTAGGGGGCAGTACAGTGGCACAGTGGGTAGCACTGTTGCCTAATAGCAAGTAGGTTCCATGTTCAATTCCTTTTTGTGCAGAGTTTGTATGGTTTGCGCAGGTTCTGTCTCAGTTCTCTGTCTTCCTCTCACCACCAAAAGGTGAATTGGTCATACCAAATTGTCCGCAGGTGTGAGTGTGAGTGTGCATGGTTGTTTGTCTTACATGTTGTCCCACAATGAGTTGGCATCTCGTCATAGGCGTGCCTAGCCTCTCCAGCAGATCTGTGACGTGTGGATAAGCAGCTGGAGATTAGATGATTGCAATTGTCTTGTCTACATGAATGTCTACATATCTAAAATGAATGAATGTATGATTGAACCAAATGAGTCTCCACAAGAGTCATAACAAAATGTTTAATAAAAGCAATAATAATCTTAATTCTGTATATTATTTTTATATATGAATTCGCTCAAGAATCTACACTTTATCAGCATCAACAATACAAAACACAGTGAGTGAATTACACCAAAGGGGATTGTGTCCTTCATTGTATAACAGGAAACTATCTTCAAGTCAAACACCGCACCTTCTATCAATTTGGACTCTTGAAGATGTCCAGCACCATAGCAAAGATTTAACCAAGTGGAACAAAAGGTAACTACATGAAAAACAGTAGATAGGAGGCTGTCTGGCGAGGAAATATTGTAGCAGGTGTGAAAAAGACTGTATATATGTAAATATATAACTGATATGGTCTCATACATAATGGATTTTAGCTTAGGCTGATATTTTTCAATCATAAACATATGAACAATTTATTCATTTTTCCTCTATTTTTGCTCATTACATTCATTTATCTGGGGGAGCTATGAAATATAATTGTGACATCTTATCATATGAATGGCTGTGGTTTAACAAAATTTGGCTTACTTCACATGAGGTTTTGCAACAGCATGAAGCCGCAAGGACGGACAATCTTGACACATACCATACCACAGTATGCATCACCTCAGAAGGTCAAAGTAATCCTACCATATTCCATTACACTTGGTATAGACTAAACATAATTCCAGGTGAGAGTATGATGGAGTGTAGTGCATGTGATTGTGTGTGAACAAACAGTGTGCAATGTCCAAAGCATGCTTTTTATTAGTTAAAGTAGTTGTGTCACTATGTCTGCATGTGTGTGTGTTTGTGGGGGGGGGGCTGGTCTGTCTCACCCTGTGTCTCCGCTCCCACTATACATTTGTGGTGAACAACAGTGAGTGTGCGTGCAAGCAGGCCTATGTGTATGTCTACATAATGCAGAACAGCCTTACTTCCCACCCTAGCTTGAAAAAAAAGTCACAGCCAGGAGGCCACTTTGAAATACCAGGTGCTCATTTGGCAAATCCAGGCAACTGGGGTGTTTACATTTCAACGACTGAGAAAGGAGAAAGACCAGATGCCCCTTGAGCTCCTCAGCAGCGTCCATACAGAGATCACTCACATCGCCATGGGTGACAGACCTGTGTGTGTGTGTGAGGGCTAGAGGTATAGCGGGAGCACTGGGAAAAGTCACTAAACACCCCCTGATGACTTGCAGCCAGGCGACATGATATAACGCTACAGTGCTGAAAATTAGCTGCTTTGGTGAGGTTTATTTGTTTGTAAAACACCCCTTTTCTGTCCCCACAAACTGCATGCACAGAGGCACGCACACACACACACACACACACACACACACACACACACACACACACACACACACACACACACATACACACATACATAAACACACGCGTTCATGGTTTCCATTCTGTTTCCCTGCCCTTCTCTCCTCCTTATTACCCCATTCTCCTTCTCCGTTGCATTTGAATACCTCTATTGTCCTCAGCCATTGAAACACTGTTTGCACACAGCTCAAGTACTTCCTTATCTGTTAAGAAAACAATGGCAGTTGAAGGAGAGCATATTAAGTGGAGGGTTGGTGAACTACAAGGCACTGAATCTGCCTCTCTCATACACACACCATGTGGAGATATGTATGCATAGATATATGCTAAACCAGAGCACCTTGCCCCAGTAGGCACTGCAAATATGTTTTATTGTTTCATTATGTCTACTATCAATTTACTGGCAGTAAATCCATTCTGTCTTGATACAACATTGCCCATCAATTTCCTTCACAGCACCTGCTCATAACAAATCACCAAGGCACTGTTTATGACTGATTGCTTCTTGGCAGAGCATTCTGTGCTGTCTGTTTGTATCAGCAGCCAGCATAAGGCGGCTGACTGGTGGTTATGGGTTGGTGTGTGGGCAGTCAGTGGCAGTGCAACTTTGTCCTTGTGTGTGTGTGTGTGTGTGTGTGTGTGTGTGTGTGTGTGTGTGTGTGTGTGTGTGTGTGTGTGCGTGTGTGTGTGTGTGTGTGTGTGTGTGTGTGTGTGTGTGTGTGTATGCCATAAAAGTGGGTGGGGCATCTTGAGAAGAAGAAAAAAAAACATTTCTACTCATTCACAATCCATCTCTGTCTATGCATGTGCACGTGCAAGCATACATATTTATCATAGGTTGTAAATGCTGAAATGATTTTTAAATGAGGGACTACATCCATTTAAATATAAAACAAACAAACTGATGTCCGTGCATGTTCTCTGTTCACGCTACAAAGCTCTATAAATCATAAATTACATACCACTATTATGTCAGGTCTAAACATTTCACTAGGCTGCTCTAGTATTTTCATGGAGTCACTCTCTGCGTCATGTAAATGTCACTGGGATTTTTGGAAATGGTTGAACTTGGCCACCTACTGCATGTTGCTGTCTGTCAAATCCTTGCTGGGTACAGTCATGTTTGTGTGTATGTGTATAAATGCCTTCACAACTAGATACATGCATTCCTCCTGCCATGCGCATGCTGTGCAAGCTTGACTGTACATGGGTGGGTGCTCTTGAATTACATATCCGCTTTACTAAATTACCTACTTTGCTAGGGATCTTGTCTTTCTCTTGCTCTACCAGTTGTCTGTCACATGCATGAATAGAAAAAGTGAGAGCAATATGCTGTACTATTATACAAAGCAGTACAGTCCAATACTTTCTCCACCAAGCTTTCATTCATTGTAGAGTAGATAGCAAATATTTTTAGATTTAAGGGAGGCAGAAACATATTCCTGTATGTATAAATATAGATAGATAGATAGATAGATAGATAGATAGATAGATAGATAGATAGATAGATAGATAGATAGATAGATAGATAGATAGATAGATAGATAGATAGATAGATAGATAGAGACAGACAGACAGACAGACAGACAGAGACAGACAGACAGACAGACACACTAACAGACAGACAGACAGACAGACAGACAGACAGACAGATAGGTAGATAGATACTTTAGATACCCACAGTGCATTCAATTGTCTAATCACTAACATACTCTTAGAAAGATGTTTAACCCATATTCAAATGACTAAAAATAATTGAGTAAACCTCAAACAGCATGAGCAATAACACAACTTTGCCACGTCACCTGCAGTCAGTCCGTGCTCAGTGTGACTGCTTTCTCTGACAACAGACTAGACAGTGACTTTGTGTGAAATGCTTCCCGTGTAACTATGGCAGTGTAACTTATTTTGACTCAGGCAGGTGAAATAATGTGAGTTACAGTCCAGCAGTTCTAGTTACATATGTTGCCGCTGAACGATGATGTAATCATGTGCAATTGTTTGGACAAGTCAGACACCAGAGGCAAAACAATAATGTTGTTTGTCTAGGGTGCAGTGGAGGCTGAGAAAAGCACAAAACTACAAGAAAGCAATTTATTTATTTATTTATTCATTTATTTCGACTCCAACTGGACCTTAAAATATTGTCGTACCTATTCTGACAGAATTTTTGAAAAGCAGAAAAAAGCTCCAGTACAATACAGTCATATTTAAATAGAACCACAGGTCTAAATCCTACTCTTGTGTGGAGTTTCTATGCCCCCCCCCCCAATGGGCTTTCTCCGGTTTCCTCCCATCTCCAAAGACATGCACTTAAGTTGTTCATTTTATCCTTGTACTTATTATTATCTGATATTCACATTAGTTTGGCATACATGCCTTAATACTATTTTATACAGCATCATTCAAATAACGTAAATAAAGAGTAAAATTTCTACATGTAAATTGTAATCTGTTAAAATTGTAATTGTAATCTGTTGTTTCAAATGACAGATTAATACCTTTAAACTTCAGTTAAACGTAATTGATAAAAAATTGTCAAAAGAATATTTGGACTAATTTTTACGAAATACTGCTAACCATCAGATGAACAAATAACACCCATAGACTCACACACACACACACACACACACACACACACACACACACACACACACACACACACACACACACACACACACACACACACACACACACACACACACACACACACACACAGTTTCATGGAAATCATATCACAATGAGTTGGTTCTGACTCGGGCTCTTACCCTTCTACCAATTTTGCTAGAATACGTCTGGAAGTTTTTTTATTATATTGCTTGAAAAAAAAAAACCAAGCATACCAACCTTCTATAGGGAAAACATAATATCCTTGTTGGAAGTAAAAAAAAAACATGTTTTATGACTGTGTATCATGACAAATAAGGTAAATTATGCAATAAGGTAAACTATGTATTTTCTTAATATTTGCCACACTCCTGCCAGGTCTGGCTTCCTTCTGTTGCTTTGCATGCTAAGCAGTGCTCAGGGAGTATCTGCTACTGAGGAAGGAACTAATAGGAACAAACACATGCACACACACACGTAATGCCATGCCAAAGTAATGAGTACCTTGGTTACATTACACATATGCTAAGGTAATAAGCGCTTAGAACACATACACACATTCACAGACCACCTCACACTCATCCAAACTGAGGTAATAAGGGCTTGGCATACACATAAACACATTCACTCAGACATACACACTGGATGACTACAGTCATGCAACATCTTTCCTTGTCTGCTTTCTCACCACATGCCCATACCTAACTGGCAAACACAAAGACCAGCCAATCAGGTGACCAGATGCATATTGTGCCAGTACTACCTCTTCAAAACTAGACTGATCCTTTGTACCTTCTTATAAGAAATATTACAAGCATTTACTCTAAGATGTGGATGACATTTCCTATTGGGTGCTCAGATTCGGGGTTGGTTGTGGTTAAAACTCTCTGCTTCCAATAATTCAGCTTTTGGGTCATGGTACTGTATGTCATACTTGAGTGGTGTGATTATGCAGAGAGAAAGCGCGGCTGGATGGTAGCCACGCTGAAGAGTAGCGAGGGCTAAACTGAAACCATGTGCTTTTGTGGTTAGAAACTTTGTCATGACAAACTACCACTGGGAGAGCAGGAACAGAACTGGAGCATGAAGAAAATCCCTTTTCACCTGACTGACAGTAACTAGACTAGTATGATTTGTTGTCATTTGATAGTCATAAAAAGTGGATACCAAAGCTTTTGACCTTTGCTTCACTGAAGTGCGTCAAGTAACTCTTCTCTATGAGCTATGACTGTAGCGGTAACTACACTGTTACTGATCTAGGTTTTCTTTCAATATCCTGGCTTTGCAGGGTGATGTTTGACCTCCAATAGACTATATTCACAACTGTTCAAAACAAATAGGGTCACTGGCTGCACAGAAGATTGTATTTTGCAGCTGGACATACTGAAAAGTCAAGGGTCAACAGCAGGTTTCTGGGTATGTAGGAAGAATTGCGCCAGTGAGGGAGGCACAGTGTTGACATTGCATTTGGACACTTTGAACAATGTTATCTCAGACAGTGTGGTGTTCTGGGCCAATCAATCAGTCTGTTATTGGACCAGCAATGGTGATTATTCACTCTGGACCTTTGATATTGGCCGATGTCAAATGATTTCTGAACGAAACTCACTTTTCTTTTCACTACAAGATGCTGTCCTTGGGAATTCTTCATGGCTATATTTTCTTCAAAATATTTAGTTGTTGAACTAAATTAAGTGTTCTTTTCTCAATCCAACATGAAAGCAATTCGCTGCCGCGATGGAAATGTGCAGAATATTTATGAATCAAAAGTAATTTTTTTGGCACGTATTAAAGTCAAGATATTTCAAGCTCCGCGGTGGACGTAAGGAGACAGCGTATAAATCAGGAATGTATGAGCAAGCATACTTCAGGAGCAGTGAAGGACCAGGTTGTGCATTGGGGAAGGGATGCATTTACAACAGTCATGATAGTACCAATGCTCAGCCCACAGGATTTTTCCACCGTGTTAATGGGAAAAGCTCTGAAGCGTACAGTAGTGTTTCTGCTGTTTTCTGCTCGTGACCTCCCCTACATAGCCAGTCCAGATAAAATGATATATTCAATATGATATTGTAATAGGGGAAAAAAAGACAGGGAAAGAGTGGGCAGAGAGAGAGAGACAAAGAGAGAAATAGAGATATTATTTCATATGTTAGAATTTTTACTTTTACGAGAGTATTTGAATTAAACCATATCTATTTTGGAAAGAGGCTTGACCTCCCTCAACTAAACAGTCGTTAATAGTTAAGATCATGCATCGTTTTAAAAGTGAAATGTTTAAAACCATGAAACGAGTAAATTATTTGTGAGTTAACAGATTTAAAATTCTTGGGATAAAAATTATACTTAGTTTTGGAAAAGAGAATAATATTTTGAGAAGTGTATTTTTTTTAAAATATACAGATTCATCCAGTTGACTAAAGCAGACACAAAAGACAAAAGTGTATGTGTTATTGTCAAGCCATGGTTAGGTTGAAGTTACTAGTGACATTTCTTTGTGCCTTAAGCCATATATTTATAGTTACCAGAATCTCTTGAAATCAGGAACTGAACTTCAGATGCAAGCATGGAAAGAAAAGATAATCACTCAACCACTAACTCGACCTCAATACCTGAAACTGTCTTCTTTACGTCATCCTGTCATATGATATTTCCTTCATTTTTTTCCAGGTGTAATATTCTGTACATGCTTGGGCTGGACGTCATCTATGCATACATGAGCCTGTGTAATGTGGTGATCCTCTTATGAGTGTGACTGCATTTATCTATGACTGCCTGTCTGCCTAAAAGCCTTCCTGTCTGTCTGTCAGCACAAAGACAGCGAGGTCGGGTGATGGGAGATTGAGTCATAAATCTACAGTCAGATGAGACAGGCGTGTATATTTTTTTCCCGGTTTAGTTGATAAGGTGCTGAAAGGTCATAGATACTTACCAGATACAGACGGTAGCTGGTTTAGAGGACGCTGGAGTGTTGATGATGGTAAGGGGAGATGGAAGTGGGGGGTGGGGCGCGGGTGGCAAGGCAACGTTGTGTTGATTTACAATGTCAGGCCCTTAGCTGGAGCTGAGATGGTAGGTGTGGTGTTGGGCACATGTGTTTGTGCTTATTTGTGTAAAGGATGGTCGATGATGGCGGCCTTGATGATGTTTGGTTGGTGCTGCATTTGTGATTGTGTGTTAAGTGCTCGTTCAGTGGTTAAGGCCTTTTGGATTAGATCCCAACCTTCCTCACACCCAAAACTTCGTAACCCCCCCAGCATGCAAACACACGCTCACACACACACACACACACACACACACACACACACACACACACACACACACACACACACACACACACACACACACACACACACACACACACACCTCCTCGCCGCCTGGATTCCAGCTTTGAGCCCCTGTGAGATTGTCCAGAGCCACCCACCAATTCCTCCTCCACCAGCAATACCAGTACTCTTGCCTGTACACTCTTTGACTCACACACACACACACACACACACACACACACACACACACACACACACACACACACACACACACACACACACACACACACACACACACACACACACACACACACACACACACACACACACACTTATGCACAACACACATGTCAAAAAAGACCCTTACATACCAGTTTGCCATTCTCTTGTCCAGAGTAAAGTGATCCCCTCACACTCACATCACATTAGTGCTGCTATTAGACCATACCCAGACAAAGAGTTTGTGTGTGTGTGTGTGTGTGTGTGTGTGTGTGTGTGTGTGTGTGTGTGTGTGTGTGTGTGTGTGTGTGTGTGCGTGCGTGCGTACATGCATGCATGTATGTGCACGTGTATGCTTCTGCCAGCATATTACACATGCAAGAAAATGTGTCTGTTTGTGTTTGTATTTGCATCCAGGCATGTGATTTGTGAGGGAGGAAAGGTTAGAGATGTTGTTTGTGTGTTAGAAAAGTCTGGATGTTTGAGAAAGAATGAAGGGACATTCATATCATGGCACAAGACGAGTGGGAGGAAGGATGGATGAGGTTAACAAAGGTCTGGAGAGGGTGCAGTAGTTTTAAGCATGAGAAATTCACAAATGGTAGTAAAATGTCTACAACTTCAACTTTCTTGTGTTCAAGACGGCTGTCTTGAGTTTCAGTAGACCTTTACTCCATGTCTGCACTGTGTCTGTATTTGTATTTGTTCTAAGTTACATTTGGAACAAATTGTTGAATCCAAACAAGACACTGAATTTTTTTTCTCAAAGCAGCTGAAATATCCTCTCCTCCTAATTTAAGTTAGATTATAGGGCAAATGTAAAGACAGTGGTTAGGATCAGGCTTGTTTTGGTTATGGCTAATGGTTACAGTTTGTCTCCAGGAAAAGAAAAAACGAAAACGAACAAAAAACATCATTGCAGTGTCTCCAGAAATATAAGTTGTGTGTGCATTGGTGGATTTTTGGCATAGAACTTCAGCAGTCATTTTATAAAAGCAAGGCTAAAAGTATCATTTTGCTGCTGCCATCCATAGATCAAAAACAACCAAACTGTCAAACATTATAAAATATAAAAAGGAAACTTTCACCATGCATTTGTGTAAAAAGCGAGTCTCAGCCTTTATGTATGTGAGCATTGATTTATTAAGGTAGACACCCATTCATTGGAAAACACAACCCACCTTCTCCCACCTTCCCCCACCTCCCAGAGTGTCTGAGTATATCAAGACTTTATTTATGGTTTGACACAATTTTTCTAAAATTGGCAAACAGTTTGAGATCCACCCATACAAATTATTTGTTTATCAAGGACCGTTAGATTATAGTCTACTAAACCTTCAAGGTTTAGTAGACTGACCAAAAACCAGGAGAATTCTGTGCTTTCATTTCTTCCAAAAATAGTTTGAAAGTCTGTCTTTGTCTTTTCATTTTCAGGGCAAGTATGAGCGAATAGAAGCAACAGAGTGGCAGTCGAGAACTCGCTGTGCTTCAGGTTGCCCTTTAATGATGACCAGGCAGGAGACCTGGGGCTTCAGTGGCTTTGGCAACAAATGAAACAGTCCTCTTTGAAGCTGCCACAGATCCTCTTACCCACTTTGCTTCACTTGTAAATTGATTTTCCTGTCAATTGGACAATGTCATTGTAAGGTATACAGGGATTCATATGGAAATCTAAAAAAAATTGTGTCCAAGAGACCTACCCACCAAAATACTTTGCCGAAGTATGAGGAGACATTCAACACATTTTTCTTCTCTGGTTTAGGTTTCTGAGTATTCTAACACATTACGTCTAAAAATTATAAAGAAAAACAAGCAATGAGTAATTTTTTGCACAACTATTCCAATTTTTTTCTGAAATACAGTACAGTTAAAATCAATTGCCATCCACGTCCAAAAACAAAATGAATGTTTGTTTTGAATGTGACAGTAAAGAATTGGTAATGACACAGTTGTGTATTTAAAATGTCAGGAAATATGTGCAGTCTGTCAGCCTTCTGTGTACAATATAAATGAAAATTGTTAGTGATACATTTATATTACTGGAAAAAAATAGGACATTCTCTAACCAACCAAGGACTGTGGTAATTAGCTCCTTTCTAAAATAAACATTGTTTCATTATATTTTTATTGTTAGTTTTTGCAGTATAGTTTTAAAGGTTAATATTTTCATTGATTTTTTTTTAATCATTCAAATATCATATTCAGCATTGTATTACACACACACACACACACACACACACACACACACACACACACACACACACACACACACACACACACACACACACACACACACACACACCAAAGGATGTTTTGACTGTGGGGGAACACAAGGCAAAACGTTCCTTTGACAAACTAGCCTTTAACACCTGGTTGGTTTCCCATAGATCCAAACGTTCCAACCTTCCTGAGCCAAATTCAGATAAGTCAAAAAGATTTTTAGTGGTTGTACAAGTGTTGAAACGTTGTTGCCAGACTTAACACACTGAAAGTAAAATTGCAACATATCAACACAACTTCAAAAGTGCAAGTCCGGTTTTACTTGTGTTGTAACGTCTTGACAGCATAATGAGTGTCTAAAAGCATTTAATGCTGTGAAATCATGCTCGAGGTTATAATCATGTTCTGAACACTAAAGGTACAGATACAAGATTTTTCTGCGTTGAACAAAAACATTGCATGCAAATGTACAATATATATATATATATATATATATATATATATATATATATATATATATATATATATATATATATATATATATATATATTACAATTGCAAAATATAATAATACATATGTGAATATGTTGTTTTGTTCAATGACAAAAGGCAACAGCTTTGCTGGTCCCTGAGATGTGAAATAAAGTCAGAGGAGCCAGCCAAGTAGAATGAGATTATAACGTTTAAACTATTTATGACCAGTCAACTCTGTGCAAGTGGTAACACTGACACATAAAACAGAGACACACAACAGACCAAATGGTCACGTCTATGCTGGCACCTCTCAGGAAATGACATCCAATAACCTTTCAACTCCCGTCTTGCAAGCAGGTCATATGGCTTCCCATCGATAGTCCACATGTCTAGTATCACTGTCACTAAATATTCCTTTAAAGACTTAACTTGAACTACAGTTGACAAATTACTACCTCGACATACAACTTGTCACAAAAATCACTCCCGGTCTGTTTCGTATTTTCCATTCAATTTTTAATCATTAAATGGTTCATTCATAATGACTCACTCATTTAAACAAAAGAGAAAGAACAGATGATACTCATCGTTTAAGACTGGGTTTCATTGACGTGCAGTATTCCCCATAATTAGGAGGCACGTAGATCATCTTCCCTGTTACTTTTGTTTAACCAGTCCTCCAGTTCCAGAGTTTATCACGGGATTGCATTTGAGCGATTAAATTCAAACTCGATGACTTAAACCTGAAGAAAGTGAGGCAAACATATTTTTGTTCATAAAAAGTTACTTGTATATGCGTTTGTACATAAACTTTTCTTCGGTAAATTCCTCATCTATAGTTTCTGCTGATTGGAGAAAAGACCATACCATAAAACGAGTGTATAAAAGCAACGATTGAGGAGAAATACTGTAAAAGTTTAGTCGTGACTGACTCTCCATTCTCCAACACACCCAACTAGAGGAAAGTAAATTGGAGTCTATAATCCTGCAGGAAAAAAAAAAAAAAAGGCTTCTGCCTTTTGCCCGGTAGACTGGGTTTAAATGTTTCAATATACTGTATTAGAACCTGAAACGAGCAACTACAAAAAAAAAAAAAAAAAAAAAATCCCAACTCAGAATGTTTCTCAGTTTAATTTGAACTGATTTGTCTGATGGTGGGTGCTTTTCCTGAATTCACATCAAGTGTTGATGTAATCTTTATGAAATTACACGTGTAATTCACCCATTAATAATAATTAATACTTAATCTATTTGCCAGTGAAGAAGAAGATGTCGCTTTCATACTCATAAAAAAAAAAAAAAATCAGCTGGGGGGGGGTTTAAATGGAGTTTAATTCATCGGAGCGTCGAAATGTTTTGGATGTTTTGCAGCTGAAAACGATTTTTTTTTTCAATCAAAGCAAAAACTCAGCAGAAACTTCCCTTCTCCACCACATCGAAACGTGGCGACCCGCAGGGAGGCGCTGTGCGTCCATGTCTGCACATGTACTTGGAAGTCCCAGTGAAGTAAAGACAGGGACACAAAGAACCAAAACAGAGTAATAAAACAAACTTGAAAATTAAACCATCGACTTCAGTCATTTGAATGATTAAAATACAAAATGAGAACGTCGGGATGACGTCCAAAACGCTGTGTCAATTATTCCAAAAATACACATATGCAGATACACTGTTCTATTTTTTGTCTTAGAAATGTGAATCAAGTGTCTGGAGGAGAAAAAAAAAAAGCGTTTGGTATATGCTCCTTTAATTGTCCTGAAAGCAGTTGCGACAAACAAAGACTCGTCCGGGTAAAATGCGAATTTTTCAAAAATCCACCTCTGTTAAAAATATACAATGAATTTATTTCCGATGAAGGTACTTTTTCTATGCAGCTGCTCTAACCATAACCCCTCCTCCTGGTGGTGCCCCCCGGGCGCTCTCTCTCTCTCTCTCTCTCTCTCTCTCTCTCTCTCTCTCTCTCTCTCTCTCTCTCTCTCTCTCTCTCTCTCCTCTCTCTCTCTCTCTCTCCACCTCTCGTCTTTCCTCCACAATCGCATGCTTCATTCCAGTGCACAAGCCTAGCGAAGCAGAAGGTTTAAGCAACGACCGAAGATGATAAATTCGCTCAGGGAATAATAATCTACCAAGCCCTCGGCTGTGTCTTTACAGGAATACCACTTGATCGCAGACGCATGTCGCGCTCACATGCTACACGCTGGGACTGTACACCATTTTTTTGACACAAGTGCGTCTACTTCTGTGTCTCTGGCCACAGAGAAAGTATTTGGATCTCATCGAGAAGGTTTTTGTTTTCCTCCATACTTTCATTGACTCTTAACGAAACACTGCTGGAAATATTTTTGGATGGTGACCACGGACTGGACTACCTGTTTACTGCTGTTTCACTCCATGAGAGGGCAAGGAACTGGGAGAATTGCGCCCGTTGCCTTTTCTCTGATTTAATACGGCACGTTGGAGACCTGTGAAAGGGGAGCAGTGCAGCTATATTCACACACCAAGGGTGTTATTTCTTCCAACCACTCACCTTAACGTGTTTTGGTGAATGGGGGTGCGCTAAATTCTATTCGTGGAGGTTTGACACAGCGAGGAGTGGAACGGGACTCTGTGCGAGGCGCGTCGGATCACCCAGGATTGTATATTCCCTCCTCTCTTTCGTAGGTCTATTTACATGTCCGACCTGACTGCTTTATGACAATGGATTACTTTCTGCTTTTATGCAGCGTCTTGCTGCCTGTGGTGTCCGCTGTTGAAGGTAAGGAATC
The DNA here is from genome assembly GCF_040054535.1 of Antennarius striatus. Lineage (NCBI taxonomy): Eukaryota > Metazoa > Chordata > Actinopteri > Lophiiformes > Antennariidae > Antennarius > Antennarius striatus. Next base: position 16,064,029 of record NC_090782.1, on the reverse strand, counting down.
CAATCTCAGTTGCTGTTTTCATTCTTAAGCGTATTTCTCTCCCCTTCAAATCAAGTGAGCCAGCACCCATTATCTGTGGACTGGGCGCCGCAGCGGGAGAGGCTCCCGCATACCCAAATTCTTACCGTTGTCCCATTCACGAATTAGTCCCTATCTTTGACTTCCAAAGTGGCCACCTGGCTTCATTTTAGGGAGCACTAATATCACTGCTGGCTTTACACAGCCAAGCACGGTGGCCTGCAGGTTTCAGCACCCAACACTATTGTTATGCGCGTCAACGAAAGCTCATCCATTACAATTGCACTTGTGTATTGCTTTTGTTAAATCCGCCAGTGCCGGCTGTTGCTGTTTTCTACCTTGTTTAAATTAAATAATAAACGCCACGTTTCATGTCCTCACGCTGCGAGCTCCGAAAGACACTTCCCGGGTCGACTGCGTTTATTTTAGGGCTGTGGCCTTTTGACATGTAGACTATTAGTTCGGGGTCAACAATTAACTAAACATAAAACGACAAAGGCATACTTTAAAACTCAGTTCAATTGTAAATATATGAAATTTATGTATTTATGTTATACATAATTATTTTGAAATATGCCATTTGTTAGTCTAAATTGAGTTAAATCTGTTTTTTTTAATTTCTAAACGTAGATTGTTCCGCGGCTGATGGTGATTTGAATATACAAGATTATTTAATGTTATTATGTACTGATTATTTACAATCTTTTTTGTTAGCTACTTAGTGAAATCTGTTTAATTGTTGATGAGTGATGATGTTTGCCGTGCGTAAAATCGTTGGGAACGTTCACCTCCCTTGCGCGCCACTAAAAGAGACAGCTTCCAACTCATCTATTCCTTTTCCACGCTTTGTAGTGTTTTGTCCGTTCAATCTGGTGGAAAAGGAGAGAGTAGTAGTGAGAATGATACTGAAAAGGAACAAAGACATGGATGCTACAACCCAGTCGAGGTTTCTGCCTGGGTTGTGACTCTAGCAGGAAAGTAGGACTCAGTAAACGGCTTTCTGTCGCTCAGCTTGTTGCCGGACTTGTCTGAAGGATTCCTTTAAAGGTTCCTTTTTTCAGCAAAGGAAATAAAACACAATTTTCATGGTTTTAAAATGGTTTACGAAATTTTTCTAATCAAGTCAAATTTTGTATACTTTTTGTACCTGGATTCAATCATTTCACGTTGAGAAACTGAATTTTAATAACGTGGAAAGATTGTCTATATATCGTAAACATATAATTTCCACGGGGATTTTTTTTTTTTAAAACACTGACAGTTTGGTCAAATGTTAATTTGACTCACTCTAATGGAAGATTGTTGTTACGTTCTGAACATTTGTAAAAACTTCACAAAGAATGAGTTTTTGTCGTCTGGCTCTTCTGTATTTTGACATGATGTCATGACCCTAATCTGAGACAACTCACTCAGTCCTGTTACAAACGAGGTGAAAAAGATCTCACTGCTGCTTAAAAGTCACTATTTGATGCAATTGGTTTTAAGTTTGTTTCCTCCAAGCAGGCCAGGGACAGAGAAAGGACAGTCAGGGTCCACGGTGAAAATAGCTTATAGACAAACTTATCTGGAATAGTTTGTAGCTGTCACCTCTAAATAACACAAAATCACCAAATTAAGTATGGCAAAACACACACACACACACACACACACACACACACACACACACACACACACACACACACACACACACACACACACACACACACACACACACACACACACACACACACACACTATGTTATTCATTAGATTCATATTAGATTCATCCATCAACCTTAAACGTAGTTTTGACATTTGTTAATTAAATCTTCAATCAATTTTTGTCCTTTACGAATAGGCATGGCTCACATTAGGCTAGGGTTTCAGCATGCCAGTTTCTCCAAAACACAAGTTATTTTGAAATTGTAGTTCTTTATTTTGCTCCCAAGCCCCCTCGGACATATCGCAGTGACCCCTGCAGGTCACCGGACTCCAGTGGGGGACCACTGACTGAAAACACATGGTTTGAACGGATGAGTGGATTCTTATTGTGCAGACGTTACGGCCTTCAGATGTAGATAGAGAAAATGATTGATCAATAGACAGATAGATCAATAGACAGATAGATAGAGAGAGAGAGAGAGAGAGAGAGAGAGAGAGAGAGAGAGAGAGAGAGAGAGAGAGAGAGAGAGAGAGAGATTTGCCAAAATTAAGGAGTTGGCTGCACATAGTGTGATGTATTTAGTCAGAAAAATGTATTCTCTATATTTGTGATAACAGGAATTTTATACAACACCCATGAGCTTTAAAACTTTTAGATGATGTACGGTAGCTGTTGGGATGTTTTTAATCATATCTGTCTTAACAGAAATTTTGGGAGATATAAACGGAGTGGTGGGAAAGTTTTCCTCGGCCACTCGGTCATGTTGTGCGTGTCTCCGGATCTTGGGGGTCAAGCAGTCTGGAGGAAGACTTAATAATTTTTTCTTCTTTATTTCCCTCTCTGTCTTTCTCTTTGTTTTAACACACTCATTAACATTTCTTCTTTAAAATGACATTTTGAAGTTTAACGTATGTGTACGTATGCACTTATTTACACTTCAAAATGTTATTTTCTTTTAATAATTCAATAGTGGACTTCAATTATGAGCCTGATCCAAATCTCCGTTTGTATATTCTCGGCCACAAACATGAGTGCTTAACAATAACCTGAAAATGTTTACACAGCTCAGTTAACTGAATGGGGTTGACTCAAATGAGCTCCTTAAAATAATGACCAGTCTGTTTGCGCATGATTACATATTCCTGTCGTGGCTGTTTTATTGCTTACCATCTAATGAATTCGTGGGGCTCGAGTTGAAATTTGTTTTTTTTTTTTTGCGTTCGATTTCTCACACAAAACCACTTTCTGTCTGAAATTTATTTAGCTTTTTTTTTTCTTTTTGAAAATACATTTTTCTCTTGCATAGCCAAAATCTGACTATTCGGTGGCCTCAGCGGGTAAAAAGGGCACTGACTGATCAACGTACAGCTGCTATCAATGTGCTCAGGAGACAAATTGCGTCGATGACAGTCCTCTGTGGCGCACAGGCGGTGAGGTTACTCCTCGGTGTAAATTACTTGTGATGCAGAGAGGACGCACAAAGTCACTATAATGACACTCAGACCAGACCAATGAATAGTAGCATCCACCAACCTCGATGTTGTTTATCTGGGTTGTCTTATTGTATAGGCTTTTAAATTATGTATTGAGATAAATTACTGTTTGTGGGACCCGTTCAGCACCTAAGCAACATAAAGCAATAAAGTGTTAGAGGTGAGCAAACTTACTGCTGGTCCGATTTTACATAACACAAATTAGGAGATTCGTGTTCATTTAAAATCGTTTGTGTATATCTCTATGGTTCAAGTCCTCTTTCTGCAACTTGCAGTTGAACAACTCTCACCTGGAATCGTTTTCTGTTTAAACTGAGACAAGTGGCTCTTTGTAGCGGCAGCACAAGGTTCCCCATCTAACTCTCAGCGCTTTTCTTTTCTATTTGTGGTGGCGTATATTTCGTGGAGCGATTACGCAAAAACAGGTCCTTTAGTGCACGCATGTTTGTGTTCATTTGAGTGAGATCACACCTCCACATGAGCTATACGTGCCCGTTTGCAGTCGCATTTCTCATCCTACTCTAACTTTTTAGCCCATGATCTTTCTTTTTGTCGACCAGATGTCCTCGTAATCATTATTGTCATTATTGTTAAACATTACCGACAGTGAATCACCTGGGATTATAGAATGTAAGAAGAAAAGAAGTATCTATCTATCTATCTATCTATCTATCTATCTATCTATCTATCTATCTATCTATCTATCTATCTATCTATCTATCTATCTATCTATCTATCTATCTATCTATCTATCTATGCAGCATTTAGTTAATTCGTATTGATGACATTGTTAAACGTGTATTAATTTTGCTTTACCATATAAAATGGGATATTGATGGCTGAGATGTAAATCGCTTAGGCACACACACATCACATGAGCGCACAGGGTGTCAATTGATGCGGTCTTATTGATCGGGTAAGACTGCGCTGCTCGGCCTTTTAAAACCGCAGAATCAGGCTGGATCCGGGAGACTGTCTAGCTGTCTTATTGATAGCAGCAATTACCAATTCATAGGGATACAGTATTTATCAATGCGTGCTGAATCAATTGACTGGCCAAACGATAGTGTCTCGTTTGCAAATGTCAGTGGTGCACTTTGCACAATGAAATAATACAAAACAATTATTATTAATTATTATTATTATTATTATTATTATTATTATTATTATTATTATTAATAATAATAATAATAATAATAATAATAATAATAATAATATAGGTATTTAAGAATTCAGAGAATAAATTACATGAACTATATTTAGGGGAATTCTGAAAAATATTAGGAAATGAAGTATCACTACTGCTCTTATTAATCATTAGTCAGTAAATCATTATTTTAAGTTTATTTTTAGTATTAATATTATTGGAGGTGATATTATTGATATCAGTGTAACATTGCTACCACTGCTCTCGGTTAGTCAACTCAAAACTGAACTAAATTCAGAAAGTTTCCTTATTTCCTATTTTTCTTTTATTTGTTTTTTTATCTAGTTTTTTTTTCTTTCTTTTTTTACTGTGCTCATTCAATTAATAAAAATTTTATCAGGTTGAAAATTTAATCAAGGAGTACAGATAAACCTCAATGCTAACTTGCATAAAATGGTAAACACACCCAGAGAAAACAACAGTATAATTAATTTATTCACAACATAATTGTTATATTGATGTCGATGTAGGCATAATGCATATATGACTTACGGACAGCCAGTCGGTAGGTCATTTGCTTCTCAGCCGCCATGTTGAACAGATGTACAGTGACTTAGGTTGAGATTGGTGTAAGGCGCTCAGGAAGAAGGGGGAGTGGATAACGACATGTTGGGAGCTGGGATGTAGGAACGCATGGGGGAGCAGCGAGGTGGTAGCAAGATTATGGGGTGGTTTTGCAAGAGAGATCCAGGGAGCAGCAGAGTCGACAGACTTTGCAGGTGCAACTGGCCCGCAGGAGTATCGATGGATGGTTCATGACTCAATGGTGGTGTGTAAAGATTCATCGAAGTGGAATTTCACATGCGTGCAAACAACATCCGTGTCAGGTCTACTGGGGCCTTCACACATCAGGAAATGGATGCAGCAGGATGAAGGATGAAAATAGGACTGGGGGATGTTATCAAATCAATTTTGATTTTGTATTATTGCGGTTTTTATTTAATGCTAAATATGACAGTCGTCCATTTTTTATTTATTTTTTGTTTAAATCTTTGCTTTTTGACTTAAGACTTAGCTTTTGGAGCTTATGAAACAGGATCAAGACATACAGACTTTAAACTGTTTGGGATAGACTATTATTTTATTTTTGTAGATTATACTGTTGTTATAAAATATAAAAAAATGTTATTTGTTATTAATTATAATATAAAATAACACCCACATTAATTACATTTCATTCACTTTTTGAAATGGAAATATACTTTCGTTAACTCTTGAGTACTTAGCCTGCAATTCAGCCATTTAAAAAAAACCTAATTCTATAACTGCCATAAATATTTACACCCCATTAATATTATAAATTATGTGTAGTACATATTTAAAAATGTATCTTTAAAATGATGTTTTGAGGGTAGCACATTTTAAGGACTTCTTCTTTGAACCTTTCCAAAGCTGCGTGTGTGTGTGTGAATGTGTGTGTGTGTATGTTCTGTCTGTCTGTCTGTCTGCCTGGCTGTTTGTCTGGCTGTCTGGCTGTGTCTGTGTCTGTGTTTCTCACACGCATGTCATTTTATGGATGACATCTAAATTTTATCCATCCTGGCATCTAACAGTGGAGCATTGTGGGTTGGATCTTTGACACCCACTGTTGAGTTAAACAAAAGAACGGCAAATGTATTGTGTTCTCCCTCCAGCAACAAACATGCTGCCGGTGTCTGTAATCAACTAAAAAGCATAACAGATAATGTACAGTCTCAGAGATATGAGGATAGATAAAGAGCAAGCAAGACCAGGTAGTTTGATTATGTATTTATAAAGTTAAACTGGTCAGGGTGTGCTTGTGTGCATATTGTTGTATGTACAGTATGTACTGTATGTTTACCCTTTCAGTCATTCAAAGGTAGCATGATAGACTGACACTGCTAAACCTAAGGTGCAATTCTAACATGTCACCAAATGTTTCTCTAATAATTGTAAACCACGCAGTTAGAAGATAAAGAAAAATAACCGACAGCCAGCATTGTTCACAGAACCCTTTTATATATTGTCATAGGAAACTTCATCATTTGGAAGTTTTACAGCAGTTGTGCATATATATGTGATCGTGCATATGCAGGATGGGTATTACACAGGGCTTGGCTCACTCAGATATGCCCCCCTTCTTTGGTCCATACTGAACAATATTAATGGATTTCAAAATACTGATGAAAAATTTGACATACCATTAATGGCCAGCAGAGTTTTCTTTTTATGGCTGCTGTCGACACCAGATGTCCATAAAGTGTAGCTGAAATTACCATGTGTCAAAATGTCCAGGTTATAAGCGAGTAAGGCCCTGCTGTGCTTTCCACCCACTCTCAAACCATGTTCCATGATCCCTATCTAGAGGTCACAAGGGGTCTGTTTGCTCTCAGCAATAGTTGTCCTAAACTAATCAATTGCCAGGGGTTATTCTTTTCCAGTGGTGAATTTAAGAAAAAAAACAGTGAAGGAGGATGTGTACATTCCGAGGGTTTGACTGTACAACTTTCCTCAGCTTGATGACCTACATAAACAGTCACACAAACCTCAGAAACAGTTGCAGTGTTTGCATGAGGGATCTGGATCGCATGTGACAGTCATTATGCTTCTCTTCACTTGGCAAGGAGGAGGCAAGGCTATTGAACACATCGTGGAGGTTAGATTTCTCCTTGCAGCAGTTTGATCCACTTCAGAGCCTCCTCCTATTTCTTTGTGAGCTATAGAATCTTGTGATAAATTTTGTTGATGGTGCAGGATTAAAGATCTTTGATATTTTTCTTTAAAAAAAAAAAAAAGAACAGCTACATCTGTGTGGCTAGTGGATGCTGCTGTATAACAGTGTGCCTTGAAGAGGGAGACATACTAAATCATATGGTTTCAGCCTCTTGTGAACTAAGAAGAAAAGAGGAGTGGGGGAAGTTTCTTTACTGAGTTTGTATTTAGTTTGGGAAGTTGATGGTCGGCCTTTCCAAGGTACAAGACCTAAATTGAAAGTTTGTTCTCTTCAAGTGGAGGAAAACAGAGTTTCAGAGTTGACTAAGAATATGCATAATGACAGGAAGGACTGTTCAGGGAAAACCTTGTTCATAGCTGATGTGGGTCCACATTTCTAATTTAAGTCATCATAATATATACTGTATTTGCGAAGAATAATGATGTTAACAGAGTGTATTTTGCCTGGTAAGGGGTCTGTTAAGTGCCGCTACATCAGGCCACCATTACACCTTATTGTAATCCCCTTTCATTCTTGATATAAAAAACAAAACAAAAAACAAAACAGAACACCTCACCTCCTGCACTCCATTTGCCCTATGTGAGAGTGGAGGGCTCCCTACTTCTCTTACTTTTTTGTCATCTGCAAAACAGAAGCAGGTCCAACCAGACCCTTGCTCTGTAATCAACAGAGTCCTGAATCATTCTGAATATCTGAAAGACACTCTACTCTACCACTTACACACCGTGAATCCAACTTATTCCAGTGACAGTAGCGCCAATCACAGGTGACCTTTTGTAGAGATATTTACATAATCCCCATGGTTCCAGAATGCATCTTCTCAGCTCCAGGGAGTATTTATTTAACCTAGGCTCAAGCTCAAATGGAGTTTTGGTGACAATGTGACTCTAATGTCAGAGTGAGTGCAGTATTTAGAAGAGAAGCAAAGAAAGGTCACCAAGTGTAACTGGCTGTTATTAAGACAAACAACTCATAGGGGCAATCTAGCAAATGTGGTGGTGCTGCTTTTGGTCTTTTGTTGTCCAGATGTCCCAAACACCTGTCCATTTGGTAAGACTGTAGATGATAGAGAGCCATAAAATGGTGTATGTGTGAGACACTCACATGAATGCTTTCAGCGGGAGACAGAAGAGAGGAATGGAGGCCACCCTGTGGATTTCCCATTAGCTTCAGTCAGTTTACAGGGCTGTTGTTCCGTGGTTAAAAGAATTGCTGTTCTATGCCAGATTTTATTTATTTCATTAAGGTATTCTTTCTTTCTGTCTTTCTTATTCTTTATTTCTTTATTTATTCTTTATTTTCTTTATTTCTGTCTTTATTACTTAATTTCCCGCTAATTTCCCTGTGGGGATTAAAATCAGCATATATAAAATTATTCTTTTTTTTTCTTCTTCTGCCGCTTCATCCGCCGTAGCGGGTCACGGGGAGCTGGAGCCCATCTCAGCTGGCATAGGGCGTGAGGTAGTTGATACTCCAGGCACGATGCCAGTGTACTGCAGAGCCACACACAATGACAGACAACCATGCACACACACACAATCACTCGTACGGTCAACTTGGGACCAGCCAATCAACCTGAAGCGCATGCTTTTGGAGGTGGGAGGAAGCTGGAGAACCCGGAGAGAACCCACGTAGAGAACATGCAAACTCCACACAGAGCGGGACTCGAAGTCTGAACCGCCGTGTTGTGAGGTGACCACTGCACCACCGTGCCGCCATATAAAATATAGAATTAAATAAAAAATAAACAAAATGAAATCTAGCATACTAATTTTAGTGGTATTTTACATGAAAAATGACAGCTGTTCTTAGCTGAATACCTTACATTTACTACACTTTCCACACTCAATTGTGGATAAAAACATTAACTCAGGAATATTGTGCATTTTGAAATGCACAGACGTGTTTGCATGTCTGTTTGACATGGTGGTTAACTCTGCTTTTAACAGGGATTTGACACTGAGTGCTGTGAAAGACTAATTGCAATGAGCCAGATGAAAGAACCAGGCAATACAGCCTGACCCCCTCCCTCTGTGCTAAGTCAGGCAATATATGGCTACCTATTCCTCTCTCACACCCAATGGAAATCCTTTCTGACCTCTCAACTTTTCAAACACAAACACTTAACACACATGGATGGTGACAGTTGCTTAATAACACTTTCATACATTACCTCTGTCCAACACAGATGCACACAAGCACCCAAAAAATCCCACTCATGCACTCCTCTTCAAGCCACAGCTCTCATCCACATGCACTCACCCCTCTGCTAATGAATCAATCAGCTGGTTCCATTCATTTTAATGCTGTCAGTCCTCATTGATCAGCCCCTTTCTAGCCATCCAAACAGAGCAGCAGGGGAGCTCAGAGAGGAGGGGTCTTGAAACATCCAGACAGTTCAAAGACCCCTAATTTCTTATCCATTTCCGTTCCGTAAAAGTATGGTGTTTTAATGGTGTGTGGTGTTGTATGAAAAGGAGGGGAAGGGGTTTTAAAAAAAAGGATCAAGAAGGTGAGGCATCTTCTCCTGAAGTTTTTACATTGCAGCTGATCTTCCTTTGACATCTGTGAAACTGGCAAAGGTTGCACTATATATTCAAACATCACAGGAAAGATGAACATAGCAGGTGGTGGTTTTCTATCAGTTGAAAGAGGTGTAAATTCCCTTGCTCTACTCTGGCGTTTGAGCATCTACGATAGTTAGCTGACAATGTGTATGTTGAGTCTAACTCTTGCCATGCCCTGCTGCCCCTCAAAGTCAGAGAGGTTATCAGTTATTTAAGCTCCACAAAGTGGGAGTTGTGTGTGTGTGTTTGGTAATGTGTAATAGTAAAGAGAGACAGAAGAAAAGAAAGAGGGATTTCATTTACAAATGACACTTAGTTGTATTTACTGGCCAGTCACTTCATTTCTAAAGATGTTGAAAGAAGCAACTATGCAAGAGGTTGCTGAGAGGATGCTGGGAGCCTTGGACAAATTCTGCTACGACTGCAAGGAAAGAATGGTCAGGTAGGAAGGAAATGACATTTTGGCAGGGGCAAGTAACTAACAGAGACCGTTCTGAGATTCATCTAACTGTAATATGCTTATTTGGATGATTTCCAATAGATAATTGTCTACTTTCAAAACATACAGCTTGCTCTAAGATGCAGGACTATGCCATTGGTTTCAACTTTTCACAATCTTTTTATCTGCTCTATTTCTCTGAGAGATGCAGTCACATTGGTCCCAGATGAGAAGTCCAGGCATTGATTAATTCCAAAAATAATCTGCTAGCATTTTTTTATTACTGAATCTGACAAGCAAACCAGTGTAGATCAATGAAAACTTTGTGTGATGAGTTCAGGATGCAGTCTCCAATAATGTCAGGATGGACGAGACACTAGTGGATGGAATTTAATAATTAGAGTTGGATAAAAGGCCAAGGGAGCAAATTAGTAAACACAAATCTTACATGAGCTATGATTATGATGAGCTAGGATTATGATGAGCTAAGTGACTTGGTTTTGTATAACTCTTCAACACCTGGTTCCTGCTTATATTACTGTTAAATATTTGCGTCAGATGGGCATTGTCTTATAAGGACTAATATATTTTATTTCCTCTTGATTAGAGGATGTCTGAGGTTGTATAACTCAGGAGCAGTGATTAGCTCAAATTTTTCAGGTACTACCAACTTCAAGGTCTCCCTTTATGTTTTGTGCCAGCCAGACAGCATGGCGCTCTGGCTTGCCAAAGAGGGAGACACAAAAGGTTCAAGGCTTTCCACCAAAAAGGTGGGCATTAAGCAAAATCCTCTGCAGACAAAGCATCCCTTTATTTGCTGTTTACCTTTCATTTCTTCAACTCCCTGTCAGTCTTTTTGGCCTTTTCTGTTCTCAGCCTTGTTCTCAGCCTATGATCTTTCCCTCACCTTTCTTAAACTATCATTCTTGTCCTTTCTTCATTCAGTCTACCCTTTTTGTCCAGCATTGTGTCCTCTTCCTGTCTTCAGATCAGTTTTTGTGTGACCACAGCTTCTCACAATTAAATTGGAGTCTAACTGCAGTATTATTTTCCTTCGCCTGTTATCTCACACCCTGAGGGTATCAAAATCCCAACAGTGACAGTAAGGAGCTGGAAGACAGATGTTATTTACTACTCAGAGACCCTTTGTTGTTGGATAGCACTTGATAAGGTCTTGACTGACTAACCCTACCGTGTGATGATAGAGGAATAGCTGCTGTTCAATCCAAGGAAAAATCTCATCGTCTGTCCTGCGTGACAGATCTGACATACACTTCTTTTCAGCATGTCAAATATACCCTTGGCTTTTTAGACAAAACATGTTCCTTCCAGTCAGCCTGGACAATAAAAAGATTAACACAGGAGGAGCAACTACAGAAAATAAAGACACAAGTGCTTCAATGGGTTGTAACGCAATATGTTGCTATAGGTGGCAGAGGGTGTCTAAGTAGAAGCTGTGTGAGGTGTCCGGGCTTTAAATACGCCAGCCAAACAGCTTAGAGTGTGAAAACAATCAGCAGAGACATGGAAGTCTGAGTGAGGACACACACAGAGGTCAGATCACCCCTGGCCAGATGGGGATAGCTAAGTGAGCAGGAGAACGGTTGGGGGGGGGGGGGTTACAATGTGTGTGCCACTAGTGTCAGGAAATGGATACAACAGCAGTACCCTCTGTGCCACTTTTGGCCTCTGTAAATTCCCAGGAGGGTGGATATAAAAGTGTGGTGATGATTGGAGATTCAATTTGGCTTGCCATCAATCAATGCCACCAAGATAGACAGAATTGCTGCCGATAGTCCATCTTTGAAACCAGATTGTTTGTGCCTCATGGGATTCACGCCTTTTTTTCATGCTTTGTTAATTAAGCAACCAAGCTGCCCCTTCACTTACTTATTTATGAATCTTGGCTTCAGCCAATACAGGAGACCACTTGGTCTCCCCTAATTAGTCCTTCACTAATAGCCTTTCTTCCAGACAATCCATAAAGTCTCAATCAAAACTGTTTACCCTTCTGTCAATGCACACAGTACCATAGCACCCGTATGACCTTGACGTTACACTACCCACATTAGCTTTTTTTTTTTTCCCTATGGTACTGGATCAAGTGCCCCAAGTGGGATAATGAGACAACACTTTAAAAAAATCAATCTCCTGCCCTGCCTGTTTTAGCAATTCCTCACCTGCTCATTAACCCAAGAGCATAGGAGTCTGAATGTGTTAAAAACTCAACAGTCATTAGGTATGGAAGAGAGACAAGAGAAACAAAACATAAATGGTTCATGTTGCTGAATATAAGATTTTCCCAGAGCAGCCGAGCTTTACAGATTTAACGCTGCCATGATTTATTGATTTGGATATTGTCAATTTAACAGGGGCTTGTTAAAGTCAGAAAATAACAACATGTATATACTGTTGATTTTATAACACCTTTTCTAATTAGTTATTCCAGTAACCCCAATTTTAATATTTTTCTTGCTATCAATCAGTCTTACAAACAATCTGCCCCATGCACATCTCCCTTCTTTTAAATGAAGTCACTGTTCAGGATCAGTAAACACATCTGCTTTGGCCTTGTGCGGCATGGTTTGAATCCCATAAACACTGGTCTTGAGTCAGATTTACTAGCCAGCAGCCCTGGGGATTCATTTGTATTCAATCCACTTTGGCTGGTTCAGGGTCAGGGCTGATGACTAATCAGGTCAGTGCTGATCCACACCCTGCGGTTGGAGAACTAGCAACCCCACCTAGCTTTCTTGGACCATCAAAAGGCCTGACATGAAGTTTGGTCTGTGAAGGCATTTGGAACACATTTGAGCCGCACGGAAACATACTGTTTTTGTACATTTAATTTCCTCCTGTGTCCACTCGGGGAGGAAAAGCAAGCTCACACCTTCTTTTTGTTTATTCATGTTAGACTGAATTGTCACAGGCCACTAGAGAACTAGCAAATTGATTAGTTTAGGCATAAACATTGAGATTGTTATTTTTTAACTAGCTAAGTTAACCAGAGGCTGTTTTATTAAGGTGAGGCAGGTAGGGAAAGTTTGAGGCAAGGAATGAAAAAGTTTACCATTGCAAGCCTCTGAGCCAGCAGTTACCTGCTAAAAAAAGAGAATCAAAGACAATGAATAGAAAAAAAAATCAGCGTGTGCCATGCATGTATACGGCTATTTTTAACAGCCAGATCTAGTGTTGTTCTGGTTTTGTTACATTACTGTACATATTAATGAGGCAAGGTTTAACAATGTGGATATCAGTAAAATATTCACTTAGATCCAATTAATCAGTTTGAACAGAAAATCAACAATGTTTTTTTTCTAATTTTAGGGTAATTAAAGTACTTTTGTCGTTAACTAACAATCCCAAGAGTAGAGTACTGCACTTTGTATGACAGTCATATATATCTCCCATCACCATGAGAGGAGATACACATCAATGCACACTAAAGTTGTGGCCCACTGCTGCACAACATGTGGTTTGCCTGTTTATTCAAAGTTCATTGAAGCTCGACTCAGTCCACAAAACCATAAACTGAAGCATTTAATGTGTTGGATTTATGTAACAACTCTAGTATGCAGCTAAAATGTTTTTACATAAGTTGGGGTAAAAAAACAACAACTACAATTTAAGTCATTTCCTCATGCAAACAGGACTGTTCAACTAACAAGAACACATAATGTGATACCATGATGTATTTGATGCAATGGGACATTTCCAGTTTACAGAGCTTACAATAAACCACAATGATGGATCCACTTTTTAAACAAAAGTAGAGCAGTCGTACTGCTGTGAAAAAACAAAAACATAACAACAAGGCAGACCATAACAGTTCACTCTCAGTTTAAAATATTCCTGTTCTTAAAATGTTTGAAGATGAGGATTGTTAGCAATGACCTGTCCAAAACCTTTTGTCTTTTTTATCCCTGGTTTTATCAGTTAATTTTATTTTCTAGAAACTTATATATAACAAATGTGTGGACACCCAACCACCAACCTATCCATGCACACACACCCACACACACACACACACACACACACACACACACACACACACACACACACACACACACACACACACACACACACACACACACACACACACACACACACACACACACACACACACAAATACATTTACACGTAAACACACACACACACACACACACTCTTTGCTGGTGGTGATAATATATCACCTCTATGATACGTTTGTGGTCCTGTTGAAATTCCCAGATGAACTGATTGTCTCTGTAAATACACATATGTGCTCACAGATGCACATTAATTCATGCTGGAAATCCATGTTTTCATTTTCCTTCAGCAAAATGCATGTGTGCATATCTGTGTATGTGCAGACATACCCTGTGTGGTATCACATAAATCAATTGGTGTCTGGTGGGCCTTGTGGCTAGAGCAGAGTGGCTACAGTGTTCGTATGTGTGTGAGGTGCACAGTGGTGGTGTGGGGGTAATTGGTGACACCCTGCTCCCTCCCAACTGCCAACTTTAGTTACACATCAATGAAGGGTGAATAATACATTAGCCAGGGTAGCCCATATTCCTCTGACATGTCCTAAGAGAAAGGCACAGGGATGGAGAAGTAAATAACATGACAAAATACAAACTGTCTGTAATATGTATCTAATATATAATATATGAACATAAAATATAGATAACAATATATTTAAAAAAAAGTTTAAAGTGGAAGATATTTAACCCAGAGCTCACTGATTTCTCTCTGGTCTGCAATGTTTCCTCATCAATCAGCCAAGCGGTCAAATTTATTTCCATAGTCCTCCTCTTCTCTTGTCATGATGTATGGCCATGTTCCTTCTTTTAGATTTATACAGCTTTTTCACTGTTTTAATGGCAACTGGGCAACTTCAGAGTCGAGGTATTAATTCTAGGCCAGTCAGCTAGCATCATAGCATAACTTGATAAAGTGCATGTGGGTTCTTGAGTGTGGATCGATGATGCAAGCTGTTCTGTTTTTATGGTGCAATTCTTTACTGATCCATCTTACTAGTACAATGACAGGACAAGTTTCCTTCACCAAATGTGTAAAGAAAGATATGTGGCTGTCTCAACCTCTAAAAGCCCCCTACCATGTGGAGTTCAGCTTTTGGGATGTCCGTAAATTAATTTTAATTGGTCTAAATCATAATTCTGAAACTATTAAGTGTTTCTCTATAGGTTAAATACATTAATGTGTAATAAAGTTTGGGGCCTCACCAATCTCTGACCATGAGTTTGAACAGATAATGTTGAGCCTGGCTGAAAAGAGAAGTGCTGTGGAAAGGCTCTAGTCTGATTTTAACTTTCCCTATCATTTAGTTGTCATTCCCATTTAGATTCGAATTGACTGTACTCAATTTGTACATAAAAGTGACATTTGAAGTTCATAGTGTTTTTCAAAGCCAGAAAACTTTCCTATGTCAACTATGTACTGCTATTTCCTTCTTCCATGGAAGAAATACTGTATATACCAAACACATTCCTTCGTTATTTAAGCCATTCTGTTAAAATTGGTGGACTTATTTTTCTTTTTTGTTTTCTTTTTGCTGTTACACTTTGTTTCTATTTATTGACATATCTTGTGTGCCATAAAGGTATAAAAGTTAGATTGATGGAATCCATATAGAATTAAACCTTTCAAGAAAATTTCGTAAGCTAGGTGCTGTTACCAATATTCACAACCGGTATTCTTTTAAAGCATTCAAAATAACGCCTTTATGAAGAAGCAGTAATGATTTATTGAGGCAATAAAACAACTGATATCTGCAGCAGCCAGAAGTTTTATTGTCTTACTTCTTATTTCCTTTGAATTACATCATACCTCTAGTCACATGAGGACTTTGTTGCATCTGTTTTCAGGATACTAAAGCTGGTAATTGAATTTTCTCACATCAACTTGCAATGCTGGCAATTTACAAATTGGAGCTTGTTTCACGGTACAGATACCCTGACACGATGCCGCTTTGGTGGGATGACAGCTAAGTGGCATCTACATGTAATTTTTAGCTGATAATAGGATTGAACTACCCTGTTTGAACTTTTTTTTTTCAAACTCCTATTGCTTTGTCTCTCTCTGCCTGTCCAGTCCTGTCTATTCATTACTGGTGCTTTTAGCAGCTAAGGAGGCAAAGTCCATTTTCCCACAAGAGGTCTAACAAGTCAAGTTGTTACAGGAGCCTAGTGTGAGATTAATTAAGTCAGTGATGATCAGGAGTGTGTGTCCGACCGGAATCTCTGCAGTGAGAGGAGGAGAGGTTGAGATAGCGGCTCACTGATATAAAGTTCTCTCATAGACATTATTGCTTGGCTTGGCTTCAATAGAGAGGGACTATCGTGGTTTGTCTGCAATCGGTAAAACATCACTAGAACTTGCTTGTATTTGGGGCTCACTCAAGAAGTATTCCATGTTGTGCAATGTCAAATGACTCAGTGCAACAAAACAGGTAATGGAAACTGATATCAGTCCAGCGTTGCTTGATTCCCATTCATATGTAGCCATTTGTGGATACAAGCTATTAATGATTATGTCTATAGTTAATATTGAAATTAATAAAGGCATTTATCTGCCACCACTCATATCAAAAAAGAAGTAATAGCCTTCCTGACTATTACTTCTTTTCAGAATTTTTTCATTTTTTTTCCTGTAATCCATCTGCATGTTTGCCATCTTAGATTTTAACCATAGTTCTCATTGCAAAGACTGTAGACTGACAGTTATTCAGTTGTACCCAACTCTCAGGTGAGAGAGCAATGCTGTTGGTGAAGCTCTGCAAACTTGAACTACTTCATCAGGAATAGAAAATGACAGACAGGAAGGGGAGTGGTTGTTGGACACATGAAGAGGAGACTATCATAAAGGTACAGACAAAAGACAAACAGAAGTGACAGGAAGGAAGGATTTCTGTGGGAAGGAGAAACAACTACATCATCTGACTTGCCAAGTTTACCTTGTCTGGTGTATCATATAAACAGCATCCAGCTTGTGTGCGTACACGAATGTGTGTGTGTGTGTGTGTGTGTGTGTGTGTGTGTGTGTGTGTGTGTGTGTGTGTGTGTGTGTGTGTGTGTGTGTGTGTGTTCCTGTTTCTTGTTCATACAATGTTGCGTACATTGGATATTGAATACTTTTACTAAGCATGGTTTCCAAGCTTCATTTTATGTGAGGGTACAAAGACATGAAAGTTTGCCTTTTTACGTGGTTTTTGTGGTTCTGCCTTTGTGGCTGTAAGTAGTAGGGTGTATTTACATAAGAGTGTCTCAGTCACATAGACCTGAGGAGAACTGACCTGGCAGGTTGCATTCCTGACTTCACCTGCCTAAACTCCCTTTTGTTCTGAGTGTCTCTGGCCTGAATGCTTCAATGCTCCAACAGGTAAACTCTAGCAAAGGCAGGGTCTCTTTAATAAGCTGACGTGAGAAGGACCCACCTGCCCGTAAGGTTTGCACATCATCTGGTCCTCTTTATCCTTCCTTTTAGAAAAGAGAGGTTTGCTGAGTGATGTGTACATGTGGCATTGATGGGGGTAGAGTATAATTACTAATCTACTAAAATTCCCCATCTGCCATTTTTTCCGCCTTTCTCTTCCCTTCCCTTTTTTTCCTTTCCTCATAGGTAAATAAGGGCATACCTGAGAAATTAACATGACTGGAGGTGATAATTGACTGGATAATTACCTTAAACCTCTTCATAAATCATGAATACTTGCTTAATGAGGCAACAGATGGCTTTTAGTATATGTAGCTGGCATCTACACTAATAGGTCACCCCCCCCCCACTCCTCTTTTTTTTAATTCTGTCTCTGGAAGTTCTTGAAAGGAAGCATCAATGAAAAGAGCAAACCTCACACTTTTGGTCTCTACAAACCACTGCCATATCTTTTAAACTGCTTTCAAGTAATTGCCAGCCACCGGTATGCAGAAAATGCATTGAGGCTTTGCCCCCCACTGCAGACACAGAGGCATCCGTTCTGTGTGTAAAAGGGAGTACACATTTTTAATCAGATTCAGAAAAATCAGTTTATTCTTCTCTGGAAGGGAATTGTAAGGTGGTTACATATATTGCATATGATTGTTAAAAAAGATACTATATTAAGGCAAACGGTGGGAGAGAGATTGAAAAAGTGAGCAAAGAACAGAACAGCAAAAGTGGGTGCTAAGCCCTTTTCTTGTGGTCCATTCAAAAAGCCACAGCTTTTATTCAATGCCCAGTTCCAGTTCTTTCTAGGCTTTGCTCTCAGTGAACAAAAATATATATGTGTGTGTGTGAGTATCTGTGTGTGCTCATGTGTGTACAAGTCTTAATAGCGTGTCTCGTTTTCTGTTTGTATGTGTGTTATTATTGTTTAAATAATGTATTATGGAAAATGTGTGTGCATGAGCATTGTGTAAGTGTATGTAAGTATGGGTTTTTGTTCCCATGTGATTGAGCTAACTTTGTTGAGTCAGCCATTGCTGACACACAAAATTTCCTGAGACATGCTATTACAGCTATGAGGTTACTGCTCAGACACAATTCGAATGCACATGCAGCACAATAACCCATCTCTAGATGAACAAAGGAGTGTGTAAGTGGGTGTATTTGTGCATGTTTATGCTTTTAGTGTCTGTGAGACACTCAGATAATAATAAGCTTTCACCCATACAACTAAATATTCATTCATTCACACAGATGAGTGTTAGTGAGGGAGCACAATCGTCGTTCCCAGCACCATTGAAATGTTTTTATTGAAATTCAGAAAAAAAACCTCAAGGACAGGTTGTTGTTATCACATTTTCATATATTTGGTCTACGAATCTGTGCTGCTGTCTTCCACACAGTCTGTAATTTGAGTTATCAAGCCTGGTAAAGGAGCAGAGAAGCGAGACGAGATGAGTTTCTTTTTTTTTAAGGACTAGTAGTGAGAAGAGGATAGCAGTACAGCAGAGGGCAAAAAAACCCAGTCCCCATCAGTGTGAACGCAGACACTTAAAGCAGACACACAAACGTTCCCGGCACATTGTTGATGTTCACACACACATTCACTAACAGTCTCTGAAGGCAGCTTCATGTCAACATGCCAAAAAACAGAGGCAACGGATGAAGTGAAAGCCTGTGGGGAACACATGGGAGTGAATACCAGCCCTCAATCCTGTGCTCCCCCTGTGTTTCTCTTCTGTGTATTCACTTCTACCTCCTGCTCTCCCTTGTTACCTTTGTGGCCTTGCTCTCTCTCTGTTTTTCTCTCTCTCCCTCTCCTTCTCCCTCTTTCCATTTTATCTGTTGGCAGCTCTTTGGGAATCTCTGTTTTTTTGCACTTCCTCCTCTGCCTTACCCATTATCTTACCCATTTTTCTCTGGTTTCTACTATTCCAAAAACTACTAGGAGTACCAGGAGGAACAGTGGTATCAACGAGAAGCCACTTCCAAAGCAAGGAATCTCTTTTTTTCCTGAGCCCCCCACCCATGTAACAAATCCAACTATTTCATTTGTACCTTGGCTGTATGACACTACAATGTAATACATACATTTTGTGTATGTGTGTGTGTGTGTGTCTACACACACACACACACACACACACACACACACACACACACACACACACACACACACACACACACACACACACACACACACACACACACACAGGCAGTCCTCAACATAGGAACATTCAATTTACGATCATTCAGAAATACCAACAAATGTGCGCTGTCATATCGAACTATTGTCCTGCAGTTTCCCTTTCTGCCACAACCCCCACCGAGAAGCACTGCTGCGTTCACGCATTTCCAACACTTGTCTCTCCGGCTTGTTCTTGTCTGTTGTTGTCTCTCTGAGCATCTCAAAGTGCCAGGTGTCATACATCGGATACTTTACTGTTTATCATGAAAGACAAAGTAAAGGCTAGTGAAAATAATGGTAGTGGTGATGATCTCTGATGACAACTCTCCCTCTCACCAACAGAGAGGTAATAAGGCTACTGCAGTTGTAGTTAATACCTGGGGTATAATAAAATTATGTGCTTTCAACAGTTTTGTAGTGATTTTACAAATCCAAATTTTTTGGCACAAACAGATGCCAGCTCACACTCAAAACGTCTTTCGTCCACATGGGCCTTGAACCGGCCACCCTGTAGTCCCCAGCTCAAGATTTAGTGGCGTACCACCCAGGAGTAAAATGACACAAACTAGAGATTCATTTTGTCCATGCATTTTCTTCTTTTCTGTTTTTGTATTTTCTTTTTGAAAACAGATATATAATTGAGAACTAATTTACTCGAAATGACCCACACCTGTATTTTATTTCATTATGTGTTGTTTTTTGTCCTTTTTGTCAATTGTATATATATATATATATATATATATATATATATATATATATGCAATGCGCCCTCGCATATTCATGCATCAACAGTCGCAACTTGACCTCAAGGCGGATTAATGGTAGGCAGTCACGTGATACCGTACGTGTATTCTATTGGCTGATGGCATCCAGAAGTGTGCTACTTTCCATGGGTCTCGGACTTCCGTGAGACAGAGAAGTGCTTTAAACAGTGGGAAAGGGTAATGCAGATATAAGATGGTGTAATATCAGTATGGGGAGGGTTAATAAATGTTTAAATTGTCATAAATAATAAGATAGTTTGTCGCTATATCGCAAATTTGGAATTCACATATGGTACCTGGAACGCATTAATTGTGAGTAATGAGGGCGCACTGTGTGCATATACGTATATATCAGCTGCAAACTATCAGTTTAGGTTGATGCTCTTATTCAGTGATGATCACTCAGGAAAGAGTGGCTAATCTCTGTATCTGAAAGAGGTATTTACCAGTCCACTAATGGACAGACACTGACCTTGGTGCTCTGAATTGCCTCAGTTGCAGGACGGTCCCTCTAACCACAAGGTCAATCTCTCAAGAAGTCTTTGCTACCATAAATGGGTACATGGGATGTGCAGAAAAATGACAGTGGGGAGTTGACTGAAGTGTAATGTCAGAGCAGATTTTCAGGTGCCAAAGCTCACTGGCAGACTCGTGAAGTTGAATGAGACTTGGATAGAGTTAGCAAGTCCTGGCATTCACCTGTCACAATGTTAGCCTGCACTGCTATTACCCCAAATCCCCTGGAGAGGCAGAGGCACCAGGTAAATTTCTGCTCACAGACACAAGTGCAAAGACTACCATAAAGTTAAGAGGCAGGCTTCTTTGAATAAAGAAATAGACAGACAGATAACAACTGATGCTTATTTTGTACACATAATTTGTGTGTTATTTGATTGCAATTAATTAGACTTTTTGAAAACCCTATCATTTAAATGAAACAGTTGGTTGAGAATGTGGCTCATTTCACAACAAAATATAATCATAATTTATTTTTCATGCTTCTCATTTGACCTCTCAGGCGCTTTATTCTTGCAAGAAAGTGAGCTATCTCACATGATCCTTATCAGGTTTGCAGGCTACAGAGTACTACATTTTCATTAACCACATCCACTGAGGAGTCATAAGAGCAGTCTGCGGGTTTGGCTAGACAAAGCAACAAATCAAAGACCATCGGCACTGCTTATCTCAAGAGTAATTATTTCACTGTCTCCCTTTAGTGCCTCCCCCTTTTTAAATGAGCATGTAATGAAGAGGTAGTTGAACATCAAGTTATAAGTACAGGCCATAATTTGAAATAGATACAAATAATAAATATATTTATATTTAATAATTAATATATTGCATTTACAACATTTTTGCTATTCTGACTTCTTGCTGAGTGCTAGTCGCTTTAAATAATAAAAAAAATGTTTCAGCTGAAAGGAAAGCCTGAGAAAATGGTTTAAGGGGATTTTTCGCTTTTTCTCTCTTTCATTATATACGTTAACTTGTCTGTAAAACAACAGAATCTCCTTTTACGTAGCCTGTGTTTTGCACTTTTAAAATATTATTTTTCAGTGCAACAAATATTGTAGTGGGGATCTATTTCTTTATAATTCTGTTTTTGTTTCAGTGCTATCGTGCACTGTCTGAGAAAATAGGGGCTCCAGCTTGTTAACAGAAGAAACAACGAACAAACTGTTCATTGTATTGTTTGTTTGTTTTGTTTTTTTTGTTTTGTTTTTTGCCACAGTGCCCCTGAGCCAGGCTCTAAACTGCCACATACAAACGATGGTTTAGCTTGAAAAGATTACACTTTTGACAACATATGTTGTAGACAGTCATGGTTGAAAGCAGGGTAATGGGGGAGCTGATGTGAGGCGGTGGATCCGTTGTTATCTTTGTATTTCTGGATAAAGCATTTTCCTCAAAGTTGAAGATGCAGAAGTCGAGTGTGGGTTTAAGTATGTGTACTTGATTCATGTTTCCTATGCAAGTCAGACTAGTATATCAATCAGAGCTTGTTGTGTTGCAGTCACAAGGTACCGTGTGAATCATATTCCAGGTATTGCTTCCCCTACCCAGGGGGCGTGAGGTAAAATGGAATGAAATTAACAGCTGTAAACACAAACACTCACCCCTACTCACACACAAGCTTCTAACATAGTCTGTCCCGCTTCCTTTGTGGCTCTGGGACAAACTTCGATGTGCACATATACCCACAATCCTCAATGAGAAGATTTCCATATTCAGATTACTGGGGCAAAAGCAAACCTTCTCCTCATTTGCTTGTTTGCATTTTTCATTCGCAGTTGGCTGAGTCATTTGTCAGGAAATCAGATAATGTTATCGAGGCATCTCACACAGAGGTACACACTGCATAAGTCGCTCCGTGTTTGGATTCAGCAAATGAAATCACAACTTGAGTGTTATGCTTAAACAGTGTTTACTGTCAGCGTATGACATTGAATTTTATTGGAGAAAAAACAAAATCAAAAAACCTGAATCGTAAATGTTCTAAAACACAAACGGAACAGCATGGATAATTTCCAGGAAAGGTTGAAAGTGAAAAATCACTTCATTTATGGTAGAGTCTGAGGCAATAGTTTCCATGTTAGGTGATGTAAACATCTTGTGTTCTGACAAAAATCTGGTTCTGTGCCTATTTCCTGGTGGTGGTTATAGTTGGGGAGACCTGATGCTTTTAACATAATCATTTGCAAATGAACAACATGCCTCTCAAAATGAACTGTAAATGGCAAATGTGACACTAAACCCTTTGAAATAAGTGATATAAAGAAACAGTACATGGTGAACTATTACTGTGACTGATTTTGTGTGATTATTCAACTAATTAAAAAAGAATAGCGGGAGCTGGTGATGACAATATAGTCATTTTCTTTTTGAGTTAGATGTTCATTTCATATGACATCAGGATCAAATGTCTGACCCTGTATTTGGTTTCCAATTAGAACTGAGGTAAAACATGGGCAGCCTTAATTCAATTTCAACTGACAAGGCCAAACATCTCAGTGACATAAATAAGTAAAGTCTGGAGTGAATCAGAGAAATATTTTAGTGGGTACTAGGAAACCTAATAAACTGAAAGTGAGGCAGGAAGGTTGGCCTATTTAAACAAACAAGCAAACAAACAAACAAAATAGGCGTGGACAAAGCCCCACAACCTTGTGAATACATCAACAGAGTTGGCACAGACACAGCACACACGGTGATGTGTCCATGTTGTGTAAAGGTAAATGGACAGAAATAAAGGTGAGTGTGAAATGTTATGTAGGGTAAACAAAAGTTTCCTTTTGGAGCAACTGAATAAAGCTCTTGCAAAATGGAAAATGTAGCGATACCTAAATGTTTGGAGGTTAAGCAACATCAAGTGCTGGCTGGAAATACATCAGTCAGCTGTAAGTTAAACTGCATGGTTTGGAAAATCTGTATTCTCATTTAAAAGAGAACAAAGAAAAACAAAATGCTGATTAGTCAGAGGTGCACTAACAGGAGCAAAGATAGCAGACACAGACACACTGTGGACGATTCCCGTTGAACCTTTTCGGAATTGGATTTTGAATGTATTCTAAAGTTCTTGTGTCAGAGAGCAAGTACCCAATAAAACAAGTGGTAACGGCACATCCCTGACTGTGAATATGTGTGTTTGTGTGTGCATGTTCTGTATTGTCAGCACTGTTGATGAAGGGGCTGTGACTTTTTCAATAGCAACCGAGCACGGAGCCATTCAGTGAACCCATGGGACAATGTAGAGAGGTATGAATGCCTAGGTCTGGGAGTGAGGGGTTGGCTGATTAAGTGGAAATAGTAACAAAGCAGATGCTGTACTTTCAGCAGTTGATCATTTATGTATGTATCAGTGCCTTTAACAGGCATACGCACAATCATTCATGCAGCTCATTAAATACACCAGTTCCATAAAGCTGAACATGCACACACACAGCCAGTAAATACGCACACGCTGACGCACATGTATTCATTCTTACACACAGGCACACCTGGTTTTGTGGAGAGCTGCCCTCAGGGCTACCTGTTCAGATGCTATGTGCTTTGTAATTAGTGGAGTTAGTGAGAGAAGGGGATGGAGAGAGAGAGAGAAAGAAAGGGAGGGGTTCAAGACAAAGAGGCCCAGTCGATCAGCAGTACAGGAACTGGACGAGACTTCATGAGCCCTTGAAAAAAGGCAATAGACTCCTTGGTTGCGGCACAAGCTCACAATGATCCTTCTGTGATCAAAGATCTTTCTCCAGTTCAGCTCTTCTGCTCCCTCAAAACCTCAGAAGAGATTGTGGCATTTGTTGTTATTATTTATCCCACCCTCGGTGTCATCTGGTGAAGGCTACTTGTTAGAGATAACTTCTACAAAAGCAATGACCCAAGCAATCAATAATTGGCATGTGGTCATAATTCAAAGGCTTGTATTCATTAGGCCTCCTTGTGGGGAAAGATGAATTAAAAGTAAGACTGAAGAAAAACTGCTGCAAAAGTATAGAGAAAGAGGGAGATGGAGATGCAGAAAGAGTGAACTTTCTAAGTGTTGAAGATAAACCCAGTTTAAGTACCAACAGGACAAACCTCTTGTTTGACAGCCATTGTGGGATGACTGACAGTGAGTGGTAGCAGGGTAAAGTGTGTTTGTGAGCGCGCCCGCGTGTGTGTGTGCGTCTGTGTGTGTGTGTGTGTGTCTGTGTGTGTGTGTGTGTGTGTGTGTGTGTGTGTGTGTGTGTGTGTGTGTGTGTGTACATGTGCATGTACAACGACTGGAGACAGGGGTGTGTGTGAATTGCAGGGTGGTTGTCATGGGAGGCAAGCTAGCTCAGGATTTCCACAGGGGAATCACTTCCTTGGACTGTCCATGTCGCAGTGGCCAATTACTGTGACTGTGTGTGTGTGTGTGTGTGTGTGTGTGTGTGTGTGTGTGTGTGTGTGTGTGTGTGTGTGTGTGTGTGTGTGTGTGTGTGTGTGTGTGTGTGTGTGTGTCTGTGTGTCTGTGTGTCTCTGTGTGTGTGTGTGTGTGTGTGTGTGTGTGTGTGTGTGTGTGTTTAGGGGGTGCATAAAATGGAAGAGACTTCTAATCGTCGCACTCTGGCCCCAGACAAAAGCGAAAAGGCTGCTTGAACAATTTGAATTTGAATAGAATCTCCCTTCCTGCTCTCTTTTTCTGCATCTCTCTCTCTCTCTCTCTCTCTCTCTCTCTCTCTCTCTCTCTCTCTCTCTGCTTCTCATTGGAGGACAAAAGCTGAGCCAACAAAGATAGCACACAAAGAAATCAGGCTAATAGCACTAATAAGTTGAGCGTGGGGCCCTCGCTCTTAATGTTGACACATTTCACTGTTTCTGTGGCTAAACAGAATCTCAAGTGTTTGGCAACTAGGCATCATAGTGTTTTAGTGGAGTAGCAACTGCATGCCAGGTTGCCATGTACTTGGTCTGTTTGACTGTAGACGCACACCACAAAAGCAAGGGGATAAGAGGTGGGGAGAAGATAATTAACTATTGTGGAAAAGCCTAAGGGGCAGAAGTTAGGGGAAGGAGTCATTAGAACGTTTGAAGTTTTTATTTTCAGGTTGACAACAAAATCCTGCTGTCATCATGTTTCAATAATACAGCAGTTAATGCTATCGAGAGAAGCCATTTTGTTTTGCCCCTGAAGCAGGAAACAGGAAGTTGTTTCATCAACAAATAGCTCAGGGTTCATATTTCAAACGTTTCTGTAATACCTGTATTTTCAAAGTTGTCGAGACATCTTGTCTGCTTCACCACCCGAGGGCTTGGTTCAGTTATCTTTCAGTTGTCATCTAACAGGGTCACGCCAGCAAAGATGTGCATGCTAAAACGTTCAGAGTAGCTGCAGCAAGTTCCAAGTTAAATCCCTCACCTGTCTGCTCCATGCATCTCAGGGACTTAGCCCTTGAAAACAACCCCACATTCCTATCTCTCAATTATAGCCATTCTTCCCCTTTCCTCTTTATGTCCTTCTGTTTTTTTCTTGTTATAATGTGTGCTTGTTTAAAAAAAGAAATATTTTAAGAGGCTTGTAACTCAGGGCACTGCGTGTGCTTGTGTGTGCGTGTGAATGCGGCCAGGGGGACGAATGCTTCATTGCCCTCCCCTGTTATTAGGTCTGCCCTGTCATTACAGGATTAGACTGTAGGGCCTGGCTTTGCATATGTGTATGAATGTGCGTGCATGTGCGCACTGATTCAACTGTTTGCTATTTGATCTCTTTAAGACGGTTTATATTTCTGTAAATTTTCTCACACAGGTTAGCAGGGAAAAACAAAATATCATTGCTATTCATCCTCATGTTTCCGCTTTGGTACATCTGACCTCTATCATAAATAACACTTTGAGAAAGTGATCCTTGACATATTCAGTTACTCCTTAATGATCGGTCTTCGTAAACAATGTGAGGCTTAAGAAAATTCCCCTGCGCGCAGCAGGTTGCATCTATGACAGCACAACATGACGCAACATGAAAAGGAAGGAAGTGAAAAATGCAAAATGACAAGGGACACAAGGTCAAACCTATCACTTTCCAATGAGAGCGAGAAAAAGTTACATGACTGGGTGGAGATGACAATGACATGGATACAGGGAAACAATAGGGTGTTATATAGGTCATTCCATAAGGATCATGAGAGAGAATTTGAAACATAATGAGAAAAAGTGAGAGTACACGCAATGAAGATGGATTAAGCAACCTCGTACATTTGCCTATCATGATCCGACCGCACCTCCCTCCTCTGCATGCTTCATTCTTACTGTGTTTTAAGACACCATATGTGAACATTCATTTGCCCAATTTACAATGTTTGTTTTTCCCACTCTCTCTCTCTCTCTCTCTCTCTCTCTCTCTCTCTCTCTCTCTCTCTCTCTCTCTCTCTCTCTCTCTCTCTCTCTCTCTCTCTCTCTCTCTCTCTCTCGCTCTCTTTCTCTCTCTCTCTCTGAACTCATCCTTCAGGTTTTCCTTTTTTTTCTTCTGTCTCGACCAGCCCCATTAGGCAAGCAGTCAGCTTGGTCTAAGAAACTTTCAGAGGTTGTTTCAAGAAATACCTTTCTTTCACTAATTTTTATACTCTACCTCTCTCTCATCCTTTATTATCCATGAAGCAAGGGTCTGTCAGTTTCATTCATTTTTTTGATTTTGTATTGTATTGTTTTTTGTACAAGAGCAAACTGGTGTTTGTATGCATTTGTGTTTTCTGTGGTTGTACAGGTGCCCAAATTTGCTTTAGACTGCATTGTAATTCTATTGCCTGGTGCATTATTCTCTCACCCACAAAAACATGCACAGAGTCAAATTAACTAACCACATACACATGCGTACTGACAAAGAGTCCAGGTTAGTTTGGGGTCATTCAGGGTCTGTTCTCTGGCCCATTGACTCAGGATTGGTGCTCCACTTTGAGCACAATACATGGCTTTTCACCAAACACACACACACACACACACACACACACACACACACACACACACACACACACACACACACACACACACACACACACACACACACACACACACACACGCACAGAGAGATACACAATTGCCATCTCATCTACATATACCTATTCATACAGGCAAGCACAAAAGGTTAAACAATGCAGATGCATCGAGATAGGAAAGGTTAGTGCTGCAGATGCACTCCAGAACAACCCACTGTCTGATCTAGTATGAATGCACAGCTGTGTGTGTATGTGTATGTGTGTTTTGGATATCACTCTTTTTGCTCAATCATTCTTTCTTTCTCTCTCTCTCTCTCTCTGTCTCTCACCTCTGTCTACGCTTCTTCTCACGTCTGGCCTGTCATTGTGTTTCAACCTGTTGTTATTTTCAGCAAGGTCATCTTTAATGACAAGCCAATGTACCGTACACACGGCCCAGTCATAACAATAAACACCAGGCACTGTAGGTGTATCATTTCCTCCACACTGGCTTACTATGTGTGTAAGACATCCCGAATCACACACTCTCACAACTGGAATTGGGGAAGTCCCACAGCTAATATTCGCTGACACAGATACAGAGATGAAAATACTAGTAGGCCCTTGTTTCCTTGAGTGAAACAAATGTGGCTCATTGGATGTATTTAAAAAGCAGACTGTATGTTAATATTTGTTTTATGTCTTTCCCATTATAAGGATAGAAAAAAAAAAAGAAAACTGATAGGAGCGAAAAGGTTAGGATTGCTTGACAAAGTTTGTGAGCTGGATTTGGCCCTCTGCCGCAATGAATACACGATATTCACTTCCTTTGGCACTCTCGGAGTCTGTTCTCATTGTGAGAACTGCCTCACTGTGAATATTCAATTTTTTGCACAAGGCAAACAAGTCAAAATTACAATTGAAATTTGATTATATATATATGTCTTACTCTGGCAAGAACCCTCTTTAAAGTCATGCTTCCTCACTGGCGCAACAGGCACATCTACTGTATATGTCAAAGACGCTGTCATTCAAAGCAT
Source organism: Antennarius striatus (assembly GCF_040054535.1). Classification (NCBI taxonomy): domain Eukaryota; kingdom Metazoa; phylum Chordata; class Actinopteri; order Lophiiformes; family Antennariidae; genus Antennarius; species Antennarius striatus. The sequence continues at coordinate 16,035,127 of NC_090782.1, read as the reverse complement.
GATGGGTGGAATGTAACAAAGGAATTTCCAGTTTTACAATGTTGTCGTTATAGAGTAAGACATAATTCACTATGGATGGTTCACACAAGTGTCACTGCTGGGAGTCTTTAATGCAGTGGATGTAGTTATTTGGAGAAAGAACAGTAAAATTCTGAAGTTTACTTTTTATAATTCCCAAATTCTATTTCCTGTGAGCTTATGTGACTTTTTTGTTTGTTGTTGTTTTTTTGTTTTTTGGCACAATAGAATAAGCCAAGGGATGTCTTCAGGTTCATCCTCTGCAACTGAGGCAGGAAAATTGAAACATCTTGCACTTCCGTCTAGGGATAGTGCATGCTCAGTTTCTAGCAGTGTCGTTTCATCATCTTTTACTATCTTGTAGAACAGCACAGCGGTTGAGATAATAACTGGGGCTGCATACTGCGCCTTGAGCACCAGGTAGTAAAAGATTCAACATTTATAGTCTTCCTTTCCTGCTCTCACAAAGCTGACGTGTGTGCCAGTTGAAACAAGAGAGTGGAAAGTGGTGAGGAGAAAAGGGCTTTGCAGGAGACACCATTTTGTGTGCATCGTGCATATTGTGCGTGTGACAAGAGACCGGTGTAAAAGTAAGGTAACCTTGAAGGTTTTGACAGAAAGGGAATCCAATTGAAGTGTATTGACCTCCATTCTCCTCTTTTGTGATGCCTATCTTTTTAAGCTCCCTCTCTATTCTAACTTTTTGTCAGGTTTTATATCTTGTAGACTAGTATTACAAGCAATTACTTATAGCATGTGTGTGCATGTCGTCAAGTGTTTGTGTCATGCAGCACCATGTAGAAAGCAGACTTGTTGCTCAGGGAGACTTGCCATTGTTTCCTTTCCAGTATATAAAATTAAATGTCTAATTGAGACTTATCAGCCACAGCAAGCAGCCACAGTAAACTGTCACACAGTCCTCACAGATCATCTGCCCCAATCTCTGTTTCGCTCTCGTCACATAGTCTTCTGTCACCCAGGGGAAAACACTGTTTCTTTGTCTAATTGTAACCAATATTGCTGTTACCCCACGCAGTCACTGATTTATTTGCCTGTTATCTGACACACATTAGGACAAAGCATCTTATCTCTCCCACATAGGAACTTTTATGACATGGTTATAAAACTATTGAAAGTTTCTTCTGATTTATTTTGTTACCCAATTCCCTCTCTTCTGACCTGGGTGTTTTCTTTCTGCTTCTGTTTACAGAAACGTTGATGGACACAAAGTGGGCCACGACAGAATTAGCCTGGACTGCACACCCTGTGACTGGGGTGAGTTTACTCGACGCTGTGTGTGTGTGTGTGTGTGTGTGTGTGTGTGTGTGTGTGTGTGTGTGTGTGTGTGTGTGTGTGTGTGTGTAATACAATGCTGAATATGATATTTGAATGATTAAAAAAAAATCAATGAAAATAGTAACCTTTAAAACTATACTGCAAAAACTGTGTGTGTGTGTGTGTGTGTGTGTGTGTGTGTGTGTGTGTGTGTGTGTGTGTGTGTGTGTGTGTGTGTGTGTGTGTGAGTGTGTGTGTGTGTGTGTGTGTGTGTGTGTGGGTATGTGTGTGAGTGTGTGTGTGTGTGTGTGTGTGTGTGTGTGTGTGTGTGTGTGTGTGTGTGTGTGTGTGTGTGTGTGTGTGTAAATGGAGATCTAGATGGTGAAAGATAAGAAATAATTACATCTGTTATTCCTGCTGCAGAATTTAGTCTTTGTTTTTTTTTCAATTATGTTATATAGATGTCCTTTTGTTAATGGATGGACGGTTCATTTCATTATATTTATATGTAAGGAACTAACGGGAACCCGTGGAAATTCCACGATAAAACAAAAATATCAGACTTCATTTTTCTTTTTATTCTTCGCCATCACAAGAAAATAAACCACTGTGTCCGACTAAGCCATAACGGCTCCGTGTGTGGGGGACGGACGAACGTTAAGACGGAAGGTAGACTCCGGCTTTGTTAGTTCGGTCCTAGTGAATAAAGCATCGGGGCTCCCTACACAACAATACGAGGTCCATCATGATCAAAGAATATAAACCGCTATGTATCTTCTTCTTTTCCTTTCGGCTTTTCCCTTCAGGGGTCGCCACAGCAATCAATTTCCTCCATCTAGCCCTGTCCTTTGAATCCTCTTCTCTCACACCAACTACCTTCATGTCTTCCCTCATTACATCCATAAACCTCCTCTTTGGTCTTCCTCTAGGCCTTCTGCCTGGCGGTTCAAAACTCATAAACCGCTATGTATGATGAAGCCAAAAGGGCTTCCGGTTAGACGCCGGAAGCGTGACAGCGTGATGTTTTCAAGTGAGCTTATTCAAATATGTCGGTGGGGATGATTTCAACATGTCAGACATTTGAATACCTTTAGAAATAGTTCCCCCTCTTTTTATCTTCATATCGCTCAAAAGGATATGCTTGAGGATCCAACATTATGTGCCTAGTAGTATGCAGGAAATCCATTTTCACCAATTTAATTTATTGCAGCTGTTTCATTCCCTTGCCTCAGTGAACTTAAAACATGTGAAAAATGCCAGTTTTCCAATGAACTAACCTTATAAACACAAACATATTTCTTGGCATTGACCCATGGCAAGGTCAGGCATCCAAATCATCAACACAAAAAGTGCCAGTGACAGCCTCATCTTGCTTTCCCATGTGGTCTTCACAATGACTTAAGAAGAGCAAAAAGAGTCTAGACCCCTCCTCGGCTATACTTCAAAGACCTCCCGCACTCCTCCCCTTGATTTTGTGTGGCCCCCTGACTTGGCGCTTGTGTTTTTTAAAGATGGGCCACCATTTTTTATGCTTTGTCTTCACCCCAAAGCTTTCACAGGGACATTCCACCCCAGCTACTGGCAGTCGTGCACCATTTGTATTCTCCCCCTCCTTTACTTCCAGGTAACTAAGCACTAATAATACCAGGCATACTATCCACTGCTGCTGCAACAATCAGTGAGACAAACCCTTTACAGCCTTTTCTCGCAACCTTCCTCTCATCCAACTTCTTTTGCATCCCAATGCCCCACTATCAGCATTAGGCAATAATACAGTGATGTTCCAAGTGGTCCAATAGCACTGGAACAGATGTTCCTTTGTAGGGATAGTCATTATGTATATTTTCCACATTGTCAACCAAAAGTGTAGTATATCTGTCCTTTCTTGTTTTGGAGCAAACTGTGTTAGAGATGGTTGATGCCCTGTATTATCTTTCTACCCCCTTAAGTTTTCAGAAAGTACAAGAAGTTTGACATGACTGATATTACCTTTTTGTTTTTGTTTTGTGTGTGTGTGTGTGTGTGTGTGTGTGTGTGTGTGTGTGTGTGTGTGTGTGTGTGTGTGTGTGTGTGTCTGTGTGTGTGTGTGTGTGTGTGTGTGTTTGTGTGTGTGTGTGTGTGTGTACATAAGTGTATGCTTGTATGTGTGTGTGTGTGTGTGTGTGTGTGTCTTGTATTTATACATTTCCTCAGCTGCATATGTGTATCAGTAGGCCTACTGCCTTGTGTTTCCTTATTTTAAAAAAATTGAATTGATAATAAGGAAATGTCACATTTGATATACCGTATACAGCATAATCAGTAAACACCAAAACCTTACATTAGAAACAAGATTCAGGATGAAATAAATATTTTTAAGGAATTAATTCTTGAAATTACGATTAGCACAACTTTTGTTGTGAGAACTAAGTTAATGAATTTGTATCTGTAGATTAAATACAGTTGTTGATTTGTGCTAATCTTTCCATGTTAAGTATGTGCACATCCTTTCATATTTTCCATGCCTGTGGTATATAATTTTTTTTATATATTGTTGCTAGGATTTTATTTCACAGCATGTCTCCTAGTCCCATATGTGTATTTGTACATCAACCTTAGCATATATCTTTTAAACCAGATGGGTAATGGATGGGAAATTCCACTTTATTGCAAGGCTCCTTGAGAACTGGAATGACTCCCACATAGTTTTCCATAACCATATACTTATAACTATTTTCCAAGTTTGTCAGCATATGGAGATGATAACAATTGTTAGTGTAGTCTGTTTCAAAGACACCCCCCCCCCATATAAAGGGGGTACTTTAGCTATAAAGGACAGCTAAAATATTCTTAAAATTACCCTTGGAAAGCCTATTCAAATCAACAACAAACTAATTTAAAAAAAAAAATCAAACTCATTGGTTGTATTTAAGAAATTGTTATCTAATTATACTTTCAAGTTGCTATCATGGTTGCTAATTTTCCTCTGAAATTCAAGGTGAACAAATAGAAAAAAAGAGTCAAAATTTATTTTTAAAAAAATCTGGTAGCACAAGCCTTTCATTTGTGATTTGTATTTTTAGTTTTTCTCAAAGTTTTCTGAAATGTATGAATGTACAATAATTCGTAAACCAAAATATTGTCAGATACATATTTTAGTGTGCGTCGCCCTTAAAAAAACGTTATTATGAGCTAAGCACATTTATCTCTTCTGAAGGTTAAGTTTACATATCTGATTGGAAAGGACAAGAACAAAATAAGGGGAATCGTAAATTTTGTGTATCGATTCCTTTTCTTGGAAATCAATTCTAAGAAACTTTTCACATGACCTCCTTCTTTTATTCAGGCTCACTAAGCAGATGTACAGAGTGTGGCTATTGGTGTGGCAGTAGCTCTGTCCACTAGGTCTTGTGCTGGGACCTGAGGGTGGCTGGTTCAAGGCCCGTGTGGATCAAAAACTTGATCCATACGAGTGTGAGCTGGCAGTGGGAGGAGTCAGTTCACCTCCTGAGCACTGCTGAGGTGCCCCTGAGAAAGGCACTGCCCCCCCCCAAAAAAAAAACAAAAAACAAAAAACAAACTGCTGTTTTAGGGGTGCATCAGGTCAGACCTGCCTGCCACTCTTCCTCCCATTGTATATATTGCATGTCCACAGGTCCCATGAGTGTGTTTGTGTTTGTTTCAGTGGCCTGAACACCACATGTATGCATGTGAAAAATGTATCAGTAACAAAATCGGATAAGTAATCATGAAAATGATCTCTCACAAAGCACATGCACATAAAAACCAGACATGCAGTTCCATAGTAATACGCTAAAATAAACAAAATAAACACACAAACACCTCACTTACACGGTTGGCTGTACACCTCATGCTTTTTGGTATCTCATTGATTTGGGTGATAATAATTGATTATCTCTTATCACTTTTGTCTCCCTTCCATTCAGTGAACCACAGTTTAAACTTCACAACCAAGCCTCGGCCATTCTCCCTGTATCTGTCATCTGCTCCCAAGTCTTGGATGAATATCCTTGTCTCCACCACATCCATAACACAGCCTTAATTAAAATGCTCAGATGCTCATAGCTCAGAGGAAAAGGCCTTTGTGCCAGAGTTTCTAAACAATCAAACATTTTACAGCAAACGTAATTCTCAAAATGAGAGCCAAAGACACATATTTTTTTTATAGATGTGTCTTGGCATTTAAAGTGACAGGAGGGCAGACCAATATTAAAGTCAATCTAGTAATCACGAGGCCGCAGACTTAATATGATAGATTAGATACAAATTCCAATGGCACCAAGGCAGAATAGTGCAGTCTGCTTTCACTTTGTCTAGATTTTCTACTCTATTTAATTCCCTTCCTCATTATTTTTAAAATGCTTTAATATCTTGCCTTATGTGAAACACTTTGAATTGCATTTTCAATAAAAAAAACAAAAAAAACAACGCAAATTAAGTTTCTAGGCCTGTGCTTAAAAGTAACATGCTTTCTCTGAAAACAAAACAGGAGCAGATCCCTCAGCACACAACACACGCACAAAGATACATGATACACAAAGGAATTGCTATTTGAAATGAAAATATTTAATGCTACTGTCCTCATTGGAGATTAGAATTTGTATTAAATCACAATATCTCACAGCAAAGTATCAATAGTCTTGTTTGCTTGCGCTCATTTCATCAAGATAGTAATCAAAGTTTAGAAACTGTGATCCCATTTTATCTGCAGTAATTCATCTCCTTGGTATTGTAATAGCCTTGAAATACTTAAATGAGTGCACAGAAACAGGAATGCATGAGGGTTAACTAGCACCTTTTCCCTGTCTTTATTAGACATGTTGTGATCTTGCTCTGAAATTTAACTGGAATTGGTTGCAAAGCAGTGTGGCTGCTACTTCCCAACAGACATGAGATAAACATGCAGTGGTGGCTCTGTGTTGAGGTCAGGTGACAGGTAGCTGTAATTGTGATGAATCTGCAGTCCTTGTCCCTGGGTTTTTGCAACACTAACTAGAGATGAAATGTGTAGTAGTGTAAAGGGAAGACAGTGTAATTGAAAACACTCTAAAAAATGACACAAAGGACAATTGCATATTTATATTTAGACCTTAACCTCTCCCCTGCTTCTGTCACTTGTACATAATAACTGAATGTAGCAAGGTGTGGTGAATCAGACCATGTGGCATCACATTTGTCAAACATATCTGTCCAATATGACTCCCGATTCCTTTAGCTTCTAACCTATTGATGTTTCTCTTCTATTTTTTAGTGGGAAGAAGTTAGTGGCTACGATGATGCCATGAACCCCATCAGGACATACCAAGTCTGCAATGTACGTGAACTCAACCAGAATAACTGGCTACGCAGTGACTTCATCCCACGGAAGGATGTGCTTCGTGTGTATGTGGAGATGAAATTCACAGTGCGTGATTGTAACAGCATTCCTAACATCCCAGGCTCCTGCAAAGAGACATTCAACCTCTTCTACTATGAATCTGACTCAGACTCAGCCACAGCCACTAGCCCTTTCTGGATGGAGAACCCCTACGTGAAGGTGGACACTATTGCCCCAGATGCAAGTTTTTCCATGCTTGAATCTGGAAGCATCAACACAAAAGTTAGAAGTTTTGGGCCACTGTCAAAAGCCGGGTTCTATTTGGCCTTCCAGGACCTTGGAGCTTGCATGTCACTCATCTCAGTTAGAGTCTTTTACAAGAAGTGCTCTACTACCATCGGCAACTTTGCTGTTTTCCCAGAGACAGCTACTGGGGCTGAGGCCACGTCACTGGTCATCGCGCCAGGAACTTGTGTCCCCAATGCTGTGGAAGTGTCAGTGCCTCTGAAGCTTTACTGCAATGGCGATGGGGAGTGGATGGTTCCAGTAGGAGCTTGCACCTGTTCTGCCGGTTTTGAACCAGCCATGCAGGACACCCAATGTCAGGGTGAGTGCTTTCAAAACCGACATCTAAGGCCAGTACAGGATTTTATTACCCAATATGATGATGGATTAAAAAGAATTATTTCAATATTGTTCACGAAGTTCAAGCTCTGTGTTAGCAACAGAACTGACTCAGGGCAAGCAGATGAATTTTTAAAAATCTACAGGCAAGTGTGCTATTTTTTAGCTCTCCCAGCCTCACTCAACCATGCTGGAAGATGATTGTGGGGTTGGGGTTATTTCCCTGTGGCGATCAATAATGTATTGCATTATTACTGGTGAGAAAAGTGACATTTGCATTTTAGGCACATGGATTCTGATGCTTCTATGCTGTGTGAATTACAATGACCAAATTGTAGGGAGTAAATTCTTCTTGAAAGACACTTCATCAGAATACAAAGGATTGCCAGTAAAATCTTTGTTGGTCACAGCCCATGTCACTCTCCCGACACCTGATTATCATCCATTCATGTGAAGAGTGTTTTGACACATTGATCCAACAAACTACAAGGTCAAATAATACAAACTCAATGATGCAGTCAGCTGGGGGTTGTTTGCCCCCTCACCTCACTTTTACCTGCCAGCTGGTTTCCCTATTAATGGGAAGTTGTCAGCTCTCTCTGACAGCAGGAGGTCCTATGATGATTTCAGGTCTCATGAAAAACATGATGGGGTTGTAGAGGTGAAGTTAAACAATATCTTGGTTGAAATAGAGTTTGGGTGGCAATAAGAGGTAGTAATAATTGATTTTTTTTTTTCATATTAAGTGGTGTGGGATCATAAAATTAGGAAGCTTATGTAAAATGTAGACAGCAGAATAAGAGCAAGAGAGATGGAAGCTTGCAAGGATATTGATCAGTAGCATTGACTTTGAAGCATCTGGACACAATATGTTCATGTTGTTTCCCAATTGATCTTGCCTGCCCGAGTCAAAAGGACTGATTCTGCTTCTAAATGAGACTGAGAAGACCTTCTGTTCAGCACCAGTACTAGAGATCAGTAGAAGTGGATGATGGCTTACACTTTCAGGTTTCACTAGACTCCAAAAGTGAATGTATGCTGTTTCTGTGTATGTGTGTGTGTGTGTGTGTGTGTGTGTGTGTGTGTGTGTGTGTGTCGAGGGGGGGTGGGTTGGGGGGGGGGGCAAAACCCATTTGTTTGTTGTTGGCAGCTCAAGGTTAAAGTCGTGGTGACTGGGCCCTGATAAAATGTTCTCTAATGAATCTTCACTTGAGAACCACAAGGGATAGACCTCCATCTCTTCCACTGTTCTCATGCCATCTCTCCACAAGTTCACTCTCCTTTTCTCTCCTCTCATTATTTTATTCCAAAGCTTGTTAGCTTTTTTGACTTGACTCATCTCTTTTCTGCTTTTCCTTACTCGAAAACACACAGTATCTCCTCCAGCCACCTCTCTCGTCTTTACCTCACCTTCTCCCATACCTTTCTAATAAAGCTTTATTTAATACCCCACCAGCATACACTAAGGATGTCTGCATTAATATTAATTGACAAGCTTTTTTTCCCACCTTTCCTCTCATTTGCTGCAAATTTCTCACCCTTGAAATTCTTTACTTTTTCTTCATGCTCTACACTTTCCAATTTCAGCGTAAATTCTAATCAGTCCCTTAAACTCTATGTTCTGCATGACAGGATAAAACACGGGGGGTTGGGGAAGAGGGGGGAAAATCTCTTGCAGGATTAGCATTTTCAATGCTTCCACCTCTTCCACCATTCCCTTCCTTTTTCTCTAGGCTCTTGTCTTTCTCATTTTTTTTCATCGTTGCTCATTGGGGAAATGGATGAAAGGAAGAGGATGACCCTCATACTCGCTGGAAGTTATTCATCAGCACTTTTACCTCATCCCTGTTAATTTAATGGGAATGCTTCTATCAACATAATTGGTTGGGCTAGCATTTAAAAAAACAAAAAAAAACAACAATACTCCTGGGAGTTCGGAAGTTGTTTGTAGTTTACGTTACTTAAGTGAACTGGCATGAACCTGGAAGGGTCTCATTATAAAGTTGAAGAAGCTGTTCACCCACCTGTTAAACCTCTACATCATTTCTTATCTGTTTATCGAACAGTGCTTCCTGTTCGTCAGTGGTGTGGACGACTGATTAATGACGACTAAGCAAATACCTTCAATGCTAATGTACTCAGTCCAGTCAACTGGTGGCTTTGTGCTAACATTAGACTTTCAGAAAAGCGGAAATAGCAGGAAGTAGTCTGCTGTATATTTGACCTCTAACCTTAATCTAAACACAGGCACTATGGTGATGATCATTATTCTGAGGGACTAACACTGCAGTATGTCCTCAACATTGATGAGCTAATGTACAAGCAGGTCAGCTAATCAACTGGACCCCGTAAAGTTTCCCTGTCTTACCTGCTGTTCTCCTTTTTATTAAGCTCTGCGGCAAACTCATTCATCTTTTAACAAGACTGTTTATCAGAGATATGGAGTCTGCCAAAGTGTTCTGGATCAGCGCCGCTGCTAGTGTTTCTCTGTACATCTGTAACTTATCACCTGAGCTATAAACGTCCAAACAGCTCCTATAAATGGAGATTGTGCATTTACAAAGACTAGCAGTGTTTTCATATGATGGAATACACATAATGAATCAAGAATAAGTTCTGGTAAAGGTTCAGAATTTCTGAAGATCTTAACAGAGACTGATCCTAAAGACAGAAAGAAACAGACATACTGCTCTTACCTTTGATTGGCTTGTGTGTGTGTGTGTGTGTGTGTGTGTGTGTGTGTGTGTGTGTGTGTGTGTGTGTGTGTGTGTGTGTGTGTGTGTGTGTGTGTGTGTGTGTGTGTGTGTGTGTGTATGTGTTAGTGCTTGTGTGTGTGTGTCCATGTAGACCAATACCCGTTCAATAGCAGCATTTGTCGCGTATGTATTTCTATTTTTGTGTGTGTTTCTATCTCGAAGCCTGAATTCAAATTAATGAAACATGCCAGCATTTTGGATCCACTGGTTTTGTATGTAAATTTGGTTGACAATTGACATGTCATTTCATGTGAGCATGGGCTTTTACAAATAGCTAAATGGTGTAACAAAAGACCTCCCCCTTCCTGATGCATATTATTATTATGCTACATAAGTGCTATATAACAGAGAAGAGCACATAGGATGTTGACTATATAAAAAACAATCATATGTAAATCAATAAACACAACTTTAATATGTTTTTGCATGAAAAATGTTTGATTACCAGGTTATGAAGTGCAGGGAATGTTTAGACTCAGTATCACGAGCTGTTATTGTCGTTAAGTTTTCTTTCTGTTGCCATCAGCGTGCAGCCCTGGCACCTTCAAATCCAAGCAGGGAGAAGGTTTCTGCCTGCCCTGTCCAGCCAACAGCCGCGCCAGCTCAGGAGCGTCAAGCGTCTGCTCTTGTCGAAATGGTTACTATCGCTCAGACACTGATTCTCCTGATTCCCCCTGCACCAGTGAGTAAAGGCTGCTATTGCTCGCCTGTATCATGACAAGTTAAACAGTTATATTGAAAGCAAGAAATGCTTTTCTTGTAATACTTATGCAAATTATTTGTGTTTATCTTCCCATTCTCAATAAATACATTGGTTTATGCCAGATGTCAGACAACTGACCGAATATATGAGCAGTCATAAAATAATAATCTTAACTATTGGTGTTCTCCCTAACTTCCCTCTTTGAATTACCTCAGTTGAGAAAGTGTTCCCACATGGCAAATAATTCTGCTTGCTTTCCCATCGTTATCCAAAACTTATCATGAAAACCCCTCCCACTCACCACCCTCTGAAGTTTATCTGTTCTCACTGCTGCTGCTCCTTTATGAGCAGACAGTAGACTTTTTTTTCCCCCATTGTCTTTGTTAGGAGCTAAAACACACATGTAGGAGTTAATTCAATCCCTATTAAATAGACAAAAAGACCGTCTTTTCTGTTGCTGGGGTGGGGACTGATTCTCCAGCAGTGCAGAAAGAGAGAGAGAGAGATAAGGTTCCAGTAATTGGATAAGAATTGCTAAGACTCTGCCAATAGTTTGACTTCAAGCTCACTACTACTCTCTCTCTCTTTCTCTCTCTCACACACACACACACACACACACACACACACACACACACACACACACACACACACACACACACACACACACACACACACACATACACACACACACTGATAATGAGAATAGGATTCAAATTTGCACTCCTGTCCTGCTTTTTCTGAAGAACTGCTGGAACAATGTGTCGCTGTGGAATAAGAAAATTTTCTCAATGTAAGAAAATGTTTTAGTACCAGAGCACAAGAAAAAGTTTTTGGCTTGTGGATTTTCTCAATAGCAGCTGTGGAATAATGCATGTTTGTTTTTATAATGATATGTAAACTGCATTTTGCAATAAGAGTCTTCCTATTGTCAGGATGTCTCTGTACTGCCACAGAGGCAAATGTATTTATGCCTATTGTGCATGGAGATTAACTTCTTTGTCATTCCAAACCTATTTCCCTCATCTATGCCTTAACTCCCTTTCACAGCTGTTCCTTCGGCACCACGAAATGTCATCTCGAGTGTGAATGAGACCTCCCTCTTGCTGGAATGGAGTGATCCACGTGATTTGGGCGGCCGTGAGGACATTTTTTATAATGTGATATGTAAGAAGTGTCTGCCTGAACGGGGAATGTGCTCGCGCTGTGATGACAATGTTGACATCTCGCCACGTCATCTCGGCCTGACCCAGCGCCGCGTGGCTGTCCGTAATCTTCAAGCCCACACGCAGTACAGCTTTGAGATCCAGGCAGTCAATGGTGTTTCCAACAAGAGCCCCTATACGCCTCAGTACTCAACAGTCAACATCACAACAAATCAGGCCGGTAAGTACAACTGCCGCCTTGTGTATTTCTGTCGAAGATCAATATTGAACATGAAGGAGCTGCCAGCTTTAAAGACTGAAATAAAAAGGATTTTAAAGAATACATTCTGTACTTATGAAGTGAAGATCAATTTTTTGTATGCATGTAGGAGTATATTATGTACGTATGTTGCCTTTGAATATGGATTGAAAACGAAGACGTTCTTCTGAATGAGCTTAGAAATGGACCTTTTTCACACACCCACACCAGCTCTATGGTAACACCACTGCAAATGGCAATAGCGAGGCAGTGTGTATTCAAAGCGTTGAACCCTCAATATTCTAGCTGCCCACTGCTTCCAACCCACTGCTCCTTCAGCCCAAGGCAACAATGGTAACTAGGCCAATGTTGTAATCAGTGCAACAAGAAATTTTGAAATTCTGGGTTCTGGGTTTAGAAGAAACTAAGAAGATACATATCCAATTTATTTTAGGATAATAGTTAGATGCTAGTGAATGTGTTCTTATTGTTTACATAAGGATTCATTAATTTGAAATAAAACCAGTTGACGAAATGACCTTTGGAAATTTTAATGTCGTTGAATATACTGAAAACATTTGTACTGGTGAGTTAGGCTCTTTGCTGAGGTTCTCCCAAGTTATTTCTTGGATGTGTTTAATTACAGTGATAAATTACAGCAGGCTTAGACAACATCAAGGATTATCTCCCTGGTCCTTCACCCATCATCTCTCTCTTTGCTCTATGGTCTTATCCTTCTGACCTTTGTCAGAAGGATAAGACCATGCTTTAGTGCTGTGTTTTTTAGTGGGTGTGAGACCCAAAAGCCCCACAGGGAACCAAGTGAGGGCCATATTGCTTTATTGGGGCCTAACAGTAACTAGCGTTCATCGTGTCACTTGGGCGCACGCACACACACACAACACACACACACACACACACACACACACACACACACACACACACACACACACACACACACACACACACACACACACACACAGAAAGAGAGAGAAATTGTTGATTTTAATTTTTAACATCATGTTAATTCAGAAAAGTCAAATTACAAAGTAATTACGTTGAGAGAGAGAGAGAGAGAGAGAGAGAGAGAGAGAGAGAGAGAGAGAGAGAGAGAGAGAGAGAGAGAGAGAGATAGAGATTAAGGGAAAGGAGGAGCCGAGAGCACATCAACTGTGATCAGATTACCCCCTGGTGTAGTCCCCAAGCCCATCATGACATCTGCATTCACCTTTTAAGAAGCAAAATAAATACTAGGGCCAGAGAGGCCACCTCCATAGTTACTGAAAAGTCTTCTGCCAGGAGAGGGCCCCTAATCCCCTGGCTGGAGTTACCAGGGATCTGCCCAGAAAAGCATTGTTTTTTGGGGGGGGAAAGATATATGTTGAACTGGCACGGGGTGAAAAAACATAGAAAGGAAAGTTTGGGGTGCAAAGAGAGAGATGCAAACACAATGATGTATGACCACAAACACACACAGTGGAGGGAGACAGGAAATGCAAGGATGATCAAAGAACTAAAAACTAGGGATTAAAAAGCCTGAAGGAAGAGGGAGAATGGAAGACAGAGAAGGGATGAGACTTCAGTGGTAAAAAGTAAGATGAAAAGAAATGAGTGGAAGAGGACAAAGAGATTGGAAAACAGTAATATTTTGAGTATATGAGAAGGTAAGGAAATAATTCTTTGAGAAGACATCAGAGATACAATTGAAATCTTTGAAACACAGAGATGGAGAGGAATTGAAGGAGGAGATGAATCAGGAGTAAAGAACCTGTCTGGATTTACATGCAAGAAAATAGACACAGAGACTTTGATGTTAATATGCTCACAAACAAGGAATGTTTTAGGTGGGGGGACAACTTGTGTCTTTTATACTTTTCCGTGAGCATGTATACTTGATACTTGTGTGTTATGTGGTAACTTAAGATGTAAACACTGTACACATGTGCATAGTTAATTGCAAATCCATGTAGAAGGAATACTACAAACAGAAAAAAATCAATCCCAAAACTGAAGAAAAAGAACAGCAATTGTTTAAGCAAGTGGGCAATGTCTTCATCTGCATGTGTACTCGTTTGTAGTTCGCTTACAAATGGTTTGTGGCTGAGAGAACTACATGTACCAGAAAATTATCCATCAGTCTTTCAGTTTTACTCTCTTGTCAGAGGAGAATTGGATATCCCCTCTTTCTCCCAGATTCCTCAGGGAGGGAGAATTTGAGCATTAGTGGGGAATGGTTCTGCATACTAACTATTGGCCAAATCTTTTCACAAAGCCCGCAGTCTAAGAATTTGTGTTTTGGGTTCTGTGGACACACAAAGAGCATGGAATTTGAAAAGACATAATGCACAAATGCATCAATGAAGTAGATTTTGTTGTATTTCCTTTGGCCTGTGTAGCTCCATCTGCAGTTCCCACAGTACACCTGATGGCGGCCACAGCGAGCACCATGAGTTTGTCCTGGCTACCTCCAGAGAAACCCAACGGAATTATTCTGGATTACGAGATTAAATACCATGAGAAGGTTAGCAGTGATGTAACTCAGCCCCTTCTAATTCAGTCCAATTTTTCTGACTTGCATGGTCTTTGTTTCACCTGTAAATTCTGCAAATGTGGAAAACCATCTCACATTGTCACAGTGAAGAAAATTAATGTGTCTAATCATATGCAACTATCCTCCTTCACTTATTTCATTTTTTACGTTCCTTTATTTTTCTCTCATTCTCCCTCAATCCTTTCCTGTTTTTAAGTTAAGTTCTGCTCAGTTACTACATCACAGCAGATTGATGATGAATGCAAATGTACAGAAGCTTCCTATGTGATATTGATGTCATCACTGACTGTCTTTGTACAGGATCAGGGTGAGGCCATTGCCCATACCATGACTGCCCAACGAAGCAATGCCCGCATTGAAGGTCTCAAGGCTGGTACCCCTTATGTGGTACAGGTTCGTGCCCGAACAGTGGCTGGTTATGGCCGTTACAGCAGCCCAGCTGACTTCAGCACAAACCTGCAAAGTATGTTCTACTACTTACATCAATAGCTATAGATATATTAAGATCTGTGGAACAGCAGCAGTAGTGCTATAATACTGAGGATATGCTTATGAAAACAATGGAGGCTTAAAATCTTATAGGGCATGAGTTCTGATGAGTTCTGTTTTCTGAACAGAAGAAGCCATTTGGATGACTGGTTGAAACATGAAGCTTTTCTTCCAGGCCCAGTTGACTGAGCTTGGAAGAATAATAATGTTCCTGCAATTCATTACAAAAACAAACAAAACAAAACAATAATCCATAAATTCTTTGTGGGATCATCAATTTATGATCTTTTTAAAATGTACAATTTCACTACTTGACATAAACTAATCAGGAGGAAGAAAAATAAATAAATAATCAATATGATCAAGTAGGAATGAGGCATAGGAGCTTACTGTTGGAGCAATTGTAGGTGTATGTCTTGTGATTATTTTTTCATTGAATCACTGTCTCTTTTTGATCCCTAAAGCTGATGCTCCTAAGTCATGGCAGGAGCAGCTGCCACTCATTGTGGGATCAGCCACCGCCACCTTGGTCTTCATCATTGCAGTTGTGGTCATTGCCATTGTCTGCCTCAGGTTAGAATATAACTACAATGACAAATTATCAATAAGTCAGCGCATGGAAATCATCAGAATTAGCAGCTTTTGAATGATAAGTACCAATACTTAAAATCACTTCTATTCATTTTACAGAATATGTTCCGATAATTGTGGATTATTTCAACATTTTTTTTTCAAGTTGAGAAAGATTACATCAAAACACCACTTTGTTTGCATGCCCTCTAAACCACCTCAGAACAGACTCAGCAGATTGCTATGCCACCTGTGAGGACACTGAATTCCTGATTAACCTCTAGGATCTGTGACTAGAAAACAGTGTCTGGCCAAAATGATATTTTGCTTACTGGACACAGCATGCTGGACCAGCTGGTGGACCTGGTAGGCCTAGCCTCATGGCCCAGTATTCATAATCAACCTTGATTTTTTCCCTACACAAAAAAACAGATAAACCCCTGTCTGACGGGTCCAATTTTTTAAAATGCTATTTTATATACAGTACTTATTATGATCCCCAAAGGGAAATTAAGACAGCACACTCGAGTGTATATATATATATATATATATATATATATATATATATATATATGTATGTATATATATGTGTATATATATATACACACACACACTATATATATACAGTATATATATACAGTATATGTATATATATATATACAGTATATATATATATATATATATATATATATATATATATATATATATATATATATATATATTAGTGTGTACAGGCCCCTGTAATACACACAAACACACACAAGGGGCCTGTAAACATGCAACAGGAGGTAGGAGAGGTGGGTAGCCCCTTTGTGGAGTGCCCCAAATGAGCAACTTGTGAGGGGGATGGCGCCTTGCTCAAGGGTGCCTCGGCAGTGCTCCGGAGGTGAGGTGACACCTCCCACTGTCAGCTCACACTCCGGGTGTTTTTGGGCACGACCGGGAATCGAACCGCCAACCTTAGAGCATTGCACGGCCCGCTCTACCACTGACTTACTCGAAGGTTGTGACAGATTGCTTTCAAAATCTTCATATTTGATTTTATGGATACTGCACATACAGGTAGTCGTCGACCTTCGACCTATGCAACTTACGATTGACCGACTTTACAACCACAATGTCCGGGAAACGCGGGCATTCCCTCCTGCCACAGTACTCACGCTCTGAGACTTTCTTCAGTCACCACGCTGCACACACACTGTTCAGTCACACTGTGAGATCAGTAGCCCAGCCCACTACTGATGGGCTGGGCTGCTTCGGAGGCTGTGACGGAGAAAAACTGTCAAGCGTTATGTGAACTCTTCTGCTGGATTTGAAAGTGACGAAGAACTTGATCAGATTCAGGAGAAAATAGTGAAACTGGCAAAAAACCTCTCCTTGGAGAACTTACGAATGAAGAACTGATCGCGCTGGAAGAAGAAAGAGTGGAAGAATAGAGAAGAGAAGCAGAGAAAGAAGAGGAGGAAACAGAAAAAAATGTTCACCACCAAAGGCTTGTCAGAAGGCTTTTCCCTGTTAAACTCCTTGCACACTTTGAAGAAATTGACCCAAACATAGACAGATTTGCAAGGATTGAACGGATGGCAAACGACGCTTTCCGTCCATATTGTGAAATTTATGAGGAGAATAAGAAAAAAACAATTCAGACAAAGCTCACAATGATTATGAAAAAATCGTCTCCCGCTCCCACCAACCCACGCGCTGCCCCAGCTGATGATCCAGACGACCCACAGCCAAGCACCAGCACCAGTGATGCAGGATTGAATTTTTACTTAAGAGTCGATTTACGACCAAGTCGAATTACGACCGATCTTTCGGGACCAATCGCGGTCATAAGTCGACGACTACCTGTATATGACTATTGAGAGCCTACCATGTCCACTCAAGAAGCCAATTCAGCAAGTCACTGACAACTGTGGACATCAATCACACTACACTGATTGAACTCCGTAACTTTCTTTACACTCCTTCAGTCTCCTCCCTTTCATTTGCTTTGATTTTCACACCACTATAGCACTTACATCTGTGTCAGTGTTTTGGCTTAGTTGTATTCTGATTGACACAGACAGCGAAGTAGCAATAATACAAAACACAAACCATTGACATATTTCCGGACTAAATTAGAAGTTGAAATATGATGCAAATCCACATTGGCTGGTATTGCCCTTGCTACTGGTTAGATAACAAAGGAAGCATATTAACATGTAATTCAACAAGCCAGATCCCAACTATCACCCCACCCCCCAACACCCACATCATTGGAAGTGACAGACAGGAAAATAGGAGTTTCAAAACTGAGATGAATGCATGAAAGGGAAAGAGAAGAAACATTGATAAAATGGAAAGAAATAATGACATCAAGAGCAAGAATTCAGAGGATAACCAGTGTGACATATGCAGGGTGAGGACAATAGCTTAGTTTTGTATTGGATTCTGCTTTTGTGTTTGCTGCTTTCGGGTATACCAAGAGTAATTGCCTTCATGTCCTGCTTTATACAACAGTATGATATTCTTTTGTTTATACGTGCATAACAGTCGCAAAGTATGGATAGTATTGTCAGCAAGCATTGATCCAATCTTTGTAAACTGTATATTCCCTGCTTCCAGTGCAAATAGAGAAGACTGTTCACCTAGCCATGCTATACAGTGGCTAAACCATTCTAGTATTTGGCTTGTTTGACTTATTTTATGTTTTCATATTTCTCACAGGATGCAGAGAAATGGTTCCGAGTCTGAATATACGGAGAAACTGCAACAGTACAGTAAGTCTTTATGCTGACATGCCCCACCTCTGTTTCCTTTGTTTTATGTCAAATATTCACTTTCCTGTTCTTGCTATTGAATCCCCAATAGTAACACCCGGCATGAAAGTCTACATTGACCCCTTCACCTATGAGGACCCCAATGAGGCAGTGCGAGAGTTTGCCAAGGAGATTGATGTCTCCTGTGTGAAGATCGAGGAGGTCATTGGCGCAGGTAACCCACCAAAGCTCCTGAGCTACAGGGGGAAGACTGGTAGTCACCTCCAGGCCATACCGTTAGAGGACTTCACACCAAGCGGTACTTTCACTCAATTCATCGCTTGCCCTCTCCTTGTTCTCTCCCCTCCCATTCTTGTTATCTCATAGGAAATCAATATATCAGCAGTTTCCCTTGTTTTATGCATTACTAGCTAAATTAGGTCCTCTTAAGTTAGTCACAAACCTAACACCTTTTTTCTTTGACAATGCCATGCACATTTAGACTAGCTGCATACTGTATGTTTTGTAGGGTGGAGTATAATCTCATGTATCCTAAAAACATAGCCCAATCCTGGACCAAGGGGAATACTGTATAAAGACATGTATTTTGTTGAATTGACTATGCAGCAGTAGTTAATTTCTGATTGATTTAATAAATTTCCATAAATCCAAAAAGTAGCAGATTTTGAACAATGCAAACCCCATTAACAAGGAATTAATTTCTCTGCTGGACATTTTAGTCCTGTGCAACTGTGTGTGTGTTTATTCTATTTTAATCCTTCAGATATTAATTGCATTTATATTGCTTTTGGCACATTTTATAGCGACCCCTTTCTAAAGATCCTCTATTGCTAAAGAAATTGTGCCATAAGGGTTACCCCTTTTTAAACCTCTTTTGATGGGTTACAGTGACATTTTATATTGCTTTCTTTTCTTGTTCACGATTGGCTATGTCTTACCTTGCCCATGATTCAATGTCTTGACAACCTCTTTATTGAGAGGGCTTTGATTTCACCACAAATATTGACCCTTGTTCCAGAAGTGGTTATGCCTTTCCTGTAGAAACCCTCCCTTTGATGTTGTAGATAGTAGAATATGTAATATCATGTATTTCATATATTTGATAGTAATATCTCTGCTCAAAAGCTGCAGGACTGTACCGAGTGAGATTGAATTTCTTAGCATTCTATCTGAGTGAAAATGGAGCTGTTGTGATGGCAGAGATGGGAGTCCCTACTACTGCTTCTGCTACTACCATTACTACTGATACTACTACTACAGCACTTCAACTACTGAGGCTCCTACTTGAAACCCGTCACTTCAACATTTGGCTTTAAAGTGACAATCCCCCAACCCCTGTCTTCCCTGTCCCCCTCCTTTCCTCTACCCCTTCCTCAATCCATCCCTCCATCCCCTGACCTCTTCCCCTGACCCCCTTCACTTAATCACCTTTTGATGACACACATATCACTTTCATTGCTTAATTTGTCTTGCATTCTTGCACACGCTTGGTGTAGACTCTAAACGTAAAGCGTCCCAAACCCCAAGAACCCCCAAGCTTCTGTCTCCACCCATCTCTTCCTCCCATTTCCGCTTTTCTAGTCACTCTGAAGCATAGAACCATTCCCCTTTCTTCTGTCTTCCTGAGCGTTTCTTGTCCTATTACTATAGTTTTCTTTTCTTTTTTTTGTCATTACATGCGTTTCTTTTTTTAATCTACATCTTTTCACATTCCATTATTATGCCTTACAGTCATCACGCTGTTTCCTTTAATCCATAACAATAGCACAAAGTCTATATGCCTCACTTATCATCAACATACTTTGACATTGGCCTGGAGTCATGGCTTCTCTTGCAGTCCCCCTGTCCATCCCCTCATGCTACCCTTCCCTTGCTCCTTGGACCTAACCAGTTAACTGTCCCCTCTCCCTCTTTTCCCCCACTGTCCTCCACTTTTCCATCATTCTTCTCTCCCTCCTCTTTTCTCTTGCTCTTCTTTTGCTGTTCTCTGGCTGTCTCACCTGGACTCTCACAGGAGAGTTTGGGGAGGTGTGTCGTGGTCGCCTCAAACTTCCTGGGCGGCGGGAGATCATTGTGGCAATCAAGACTCTGAAGGTGGGCTACACTGACCGTCAGAGACGAGACTTCCTGTCGGAGGCTTCCATTATGGGCCAGTTCGACCATCCCAATATTATTCGTTTGGAAGGTGTTGTTACCAAGAGCCGGCCAGTGATGATTGTGACTGAGTTCATGGAGAATGGAGCACTGGATTCTTTTTTAAGGGTGAGGAAAAAAACAGGCATAAAACGTTTTACATTATTAGCTACCATGCACAACTGCGTTTATGACTTTGACAGTAAATTAGCACTTGGCAGCAAAAAACAAACAAACATAAAAACATCTAAATCTGTTTGGTGTTGCTTTGATTTATCTCACTTTCTCTAAAATCACATGTCTTCTTAAACACCTCTGTAAACCATACAATGAACCATTAGCAAGTGCTGCATTCATGCAATTTGTGACATTTACAAAGGGCTCATTTTCCAGTGAATTACTGCCTCAAAGTCAGTGACACCCATTGTCTGTCAGAGAAAGAGAAGTGTTAGAAGGAAAAAGAAAGGAAATGGAAATAGTGGATAAATAGGAGAACCTGATAAGAACAATGATACATGGTAAAATGATGGAAGAAAGATGCAACTAGTGGACAAGTGCAAAAAGAATGAAAACAAAATATGTAGAAAATGAAATGAGACAAATATACATTGATGTGAAAATGTTTGTGTGATGTGCAATGTATTTCTCATTATTCTCTCTCTACCTTTGTCAGCTCAATGATGGGCAGTTCACAGTTATCCAGCTGGTTGGAATGTTGCGTGGCATTGCAGCAGGCATGAAGTATCTGTCAGACATGAATTATGTGCACAGAGACCTGGCTGCTCGCAACATCTTGGTCAACAGTAATTTGGTGTGTAAGGTGTCTGACTTTGGCCTATCCCGCTTCCTGGAGGATGATGCCACAGATCCCACTTACACCAGTTCCCTGGTGAGTCCAAATATAAAGGCTTGTATGTATTTGTGAAAGGGTATTCATGTATACATGTGACATTTTAACATCAATACCTCACTATTGAGATTAATTTAACCCACTGTAGAAACAAATGCATAGAAATTAGTGGATTCAAAAGAGAGTCATGCCAAATCTGACAGAGCCATTTATTTTCTTCACATCATGAATGATAAGCCCAGCTTTCAAAATGTGTTTCTATAGTGGATCAGAAAACAGACAAATGCAGACACAAACATCCACATCTTGTTTATGTAAGCAAAATAATTCTTAGAATAACAAGATGATGTTAATTTGGAAGAGTATTATTACCTTAAGAGACAGTATGTATTAGATTATAACTGTCATCTATATCTAAACTTAAATCCTATTCATATTGGTGTAATGATAATGATATATTGATGTTGAAAAAATGCTTTGTAGCATTTTAAATGTTAAAGCTTCATATGTTTGTACATATCATTTTCTGTAACCGTTTACTAACAATGTGTGTATGAGGCATTTAATAGCATGCACCCATGTGTTTTGCATCAACATTCCCCCTCGGACTGGGCTTTTCTCACCCTCTCTCTTCCTCTTGTATGTTTGTGATTCTGTGTTTGTGCTCCATCCTCCCAGTATTTCATGCTCACCTACTCATTCGCATATCCACAGGGAGGCAAAATCCCTATTCGTTGGACGGCTCCAGAGGCGATTGCGTACAGAAAGTTCACCTCAGCCAGTGATGTATGGAGCTACGGCATTGTGATGTGGGAAGTGATGTCGTATGGCGAGCGACCATACTGGGATATGAGCAATCAAGATGTAAGCTGATTAAAATTCACCCTTAATGTGATATGTGCATACTTCATATTGATAGGTAGGTCAGTATAGATACCTGGAAAGTCAGTCAGTTAGTCAATCAGTCTGTCTATATCTTTAACACGCCCCTCATTTGTCACATCCTCCGTGACTTTTTATTGACCCATTTTTCCCCCATGTGTTGCCTCTCACCACTCAGAAGTGACTATGCATTCTCTGTTTCCCTTCTGTAGGTAATAAATGCTGTGGAGCAGGACTATCGACTGCCCCCACCCATGGACTGCCCCACAGCACTGCATCAGCTCATGTTGGACTGCTGGGTGAAAGAGAGGAACCTGCGACCCAAATTTGCCCAGATTGTGGCCACACTGGATAAGCTTATCCGCAATGCTGCCAGCCTAAAGGTGGTCTCCAACAGCACACAGTCTACAGGGTAAGATATAATATTAAGCCATAAAAACTATCCTGTTTGCAATAATTTCAGACTGCTAAGCAATCCGGAAAAAAATGCTGATCATTTTCTGACAATTTTATTTGGTATTTACAACTCAGGACCTGCTGGACTGTAACAGTTTACAGTGACAGGTTATTTTTGTTTCTTATTCATACATTCCATTTGTACAGCAATAATTTCCGTTGGGCAAATATGCCTCATTTAAGTTTATATGGTATACATGAGTCACTTCGACTCAGAAAAGATTGCTACAAAATGCGCACTTATTTCCTTACAACTCTAGTACTCACAAATACAGCATGGGTCATTATGTAAATCGAAGTTACCACAGCTCAATAAAGTCCTTAAAGCAACTCCCCCGCCAAATGAGAGTTCAATCAATGATGTCACATCTACATTCAGCTGCACTAACACTCTTCACAACTTTTTTCTTGGAAAGGATAGGGAAGATAGAAGGTGGGAGGGCAAGAACAAATGTGAATGGTATGACCTACCTATCTGTCCCCACATCGGAGTCTTCATGTTTTCAGGGAAGGCAGCGGACAATCTTGATTCAGTCTCATGGGGGAAACCATGTTTGCCACCAGAGTGACTTTCTTGGAATATTGAGCTTGATGTTTTTTTTTTATTTTTTATTTATGTATTTTTTTGATCATGGTGATAATTAGGAAGTAGAAGTACCTTTTAATTTGCCAATAACAAGATTTTAAACTGGCCAGAGGAGGTGGTCTCCTGCTCATAGAGAAACGAGAGATGATCCCCTCACTCTGTTCACTTTTGAAAAATGGCTAGAGGTTGTCTAACACTGTGACAAGAGTCCTTTGGTTGTGTTTGCTCTTTATGTGGCATGAGTATTGTGCTGTAAGTTTAAGTGTAATGCATGTGAGTGTTGGGCTTCCAGCACTGTGAGCCTTACCATTATTTTATCATTTTATCCTTCTTCTGTTGAGTCTCTGTTCTAAATTCATAATAAATAATTCACTTAAGCGTATTTTTAATTAAAAAATAAAATTGTCTGACAGATAACCCCTCTCTCACTACATTATTGCCCTGCCTTCCTGCTGCATGTCTGCTTGTGGCTTACATGTGGCCAGCAACTGTCTGGACCCTTTTGAAGCAGACTTTAAAGAAGGAAGACTAACAATACTCCATTAAGAGTAGACTGACTCTGGCGTTAACAACGGCCTGAGGCCTTGGTCTCTAAAGCACATGCCTTATTAAAAATCGCTCCATCTACACCACTCAATGGGGCCCCTGTATCACTGTTATTAACTCTCCTCCAGTGCCTTTTCTCTTTTTTCTCTTATTCTTTCTCCATTACTCTTTTAATTGTTAATGAATCTAATGCCATCAAAAAAGTTGGCAGGGATCAACAGAGCAGAGAGGAGACAGTAGCGCCCTTTCAGTTTGCTTACTGCCTCATTTGTTTCTCCTCATTCACTTCTCTTCACCTCCCTGTCTCCCCCTCCATCTCCTCTCTTCTTCATCTGCTCTTTTTTACTTCAAGTTGTTGCACCGTTTTATTAAAACTCCCAAGGTGGCCTCTTTATCTACAGATGTGATCAACGTGCACTTTCTTCTTTAGAAAGGCTCTTTGGGGCTGTCAGCAGGTGTGCAAGAACATGCAAAAACTCACTAAAGCACATTTAAGGGACACACACACACACACACACACACACACACACACACACACACACACACTATGACATAACAAGATACACTGATATACAGACTGATGTTCACACGCTCGTCCCATGTATATTATGAGCCAGTCTTACCACATAACCACAAATTATATATTTCATAATTATGTAGTATACATGTGCTTACTTTCAGTAGATTTTTCTCCATCATAGTGAAGTTTTTACATGATGGGAAGCAACATATTTTAAATGCAATAACAGTAAAATAAAGAATCTAGCTTACATCCAATTTACCAAGGTAGTATTCATACAGGCATCCCAAATCTGATTTGAGCTCTCCAGCAAAACTGGTTGTATTCAATCATTCTAGATTACATATAAACCAGAAATAAGTTGTTTGAAAATGGAACCCAGCACACCACTCAGATTGGATTTCATGTGATATTGCTTTTATTTTGTTTTTATTTGATTGTTTTGTCAGTTCTCTTGCAACTAAGTAATATATCAATGCAAAAAAGAGCCAACTCCCTTTTTTTTTTACTATGACACATGTTGCTGTAACGATAACATTTTTAATTTCTGAATCTAAATCTGATTTAGTTTCTTGTAAATTACAGTTTAGCCAGTCATCACTTAAAAACTTGTTTGACATCTGCTCTTCTGACACAAACAAACTCGCCTCACCAGCTGCATCTCCAGTATCCACCACCCAAGCCTCCAGCCAGGCTCTCCACAGTCATAAAGTGTCCCCTTACCCCCACCCCCACCCAACTACACGCTCCACTCCTACCACTCAGCACACATCTCCTTACATTTGGAGGAGAGGAGAGGAGAGGGGAGAAGAGAGGAGAGGTGGAGAGATGGAGAGGTGGTGGGGCGTTTTGGGGTGAGGTTGGCCGGTAGAGGCAGTAGAGTGACGACCTTAACCCTCTCTCTCTCTCTGTTTCTCTTTCTCAACTCTCCCCCAACTTCCACAATGTAGGATATCCCAACCCTTGCTTGACCGATGTGTGCCAGACTATACTACTTTCACCACTGTGGGGGACTGGCTGGATGCCATCAAGATGAGCCGCTACCGTGACAACTTCGTCAATGCTGGATTTGCTTCATTCGACCTGGTGGCCCAGATGACAGCAGAGTGAGTGGAGAGGAAGTGGATTCAGCTTACCGGGCCTAATGTGATTACTGAGATGAGTTTGAGAGTCAAATTAGTGTTATGCATATGACCTTGAGGGAATAAAAAGAGATTCATATCTAAATTAAACATAATATAGAGATATGGAGAAAGGGTTCCGGCTAGACTCAAATGTAAAATGAATAAAAAAAACATTGCATAGATTATGAAAAACACATTATGCACATATTTTACTAAAAGTATATTGTACATTTAGCTGGCAATTCAAATTTCTTGCAACATGATGACAAATAGCGCTTCAACAACTGAACTAGAACTTATAGAATTTAAGCATCTAAAGAATATTGTATTTTTAAAAATGTGACTTTTGTTGGAAACACCACTTGGGCATGACCAAGATCACAGAGGGTATGGCATCCAAATTAATAATCAATAGATGAACAGTTGAACATGAATGTACAATTGTACAGCACATTTATATCACTATGATGATTACCACAAAATTCAGATGACCTTGACAACTACCTTCTGTTGTGTTTACAAATAGGAAATTATGTAATGGAAGTCATGGAAATTGGAGGCCAGTGATGAAATAAATGAATTAGGATTATAATGATAAATAAATTATCCTCATTAGCTGCATCATAGACAATAGAGGTGGGGGTGATTTGTTTCAATTTCGCTAGGTTGACAGGTGTGGTGTAATGTGTGTCTCTGTTGCCCTTAATGGCCAGTAATTCCTCTAATGGTGCCCATTTATTATCATTTCATCCTCC
Source organism: Antennarius striatus (assembly GCF_040054535.1). Taxonomy (NCBI): domain Eukaryota; kingdom Metazoa; phylum Chordata; class Actinopteri; order Lophiiformes; family Antennariidae; genus Antennarius; species Antennarius striatus. The sequence goes on along the minus strand of NC_090782.1, from coordinate 16,008,809 downwards.
ACTGCTGCTCTGATAAGGATGGAAAAATATGAAAATACAATATATGGCTGCTTGATGCCTTACGCCATATTGTTCACGTGGTTCCTTCTGGCAGATGTGCCGTGATTGGTTGGGCACTGTGATTGGTTGGGTGCTTGATTGACAGGTAGTGGGCGGTGTTTAAAGCCTGACAGCGTGAGGTTTTTAAAGTGAGCTTATTCAAATATATAGATGGGGAGATATATTTGTGTGGAATTGCAGAAATCTCCTATTATTTGGCTGTGTAGAGCATGGATGTACTAAAGATTCATGGGTGTATGTGCACATGCATATATTAGAAGTGTTTTCTCTTTCGTGCAAGTGCACACTTATGTACTACAATCGATGGTGCCACAAAGTCATTTAAACAAGTAGAGTCTATGATGTCTGTAGATATTACTGTACTGTACTGTACTGCATTTGACTGAATGGAGATGACGAAGACATGTGACGGAGCCCAAACAGTCAGATAATCGCTGTTCCAAACGCCGTCCACTCTTTCCCTCGCTATCAGCTGAGGAAATCAAACATAGTGAGCGGAAAGGAAAGGTTCTTGCGATATTATTCTACAATGTTAAACCAACATGGCCATGATGATTAGATTATGCCTTTGACTAATGACCGCCAAGGCAGGCTTGCTCTCCCAGGCCTTTTAGATGGCATTGCATTGTCAACTGTATGTCAGAATTTTCACATTTTCCCACTGATTTATGGCACTCTACTTACTGCAAGGATCAAACCATAGCTTGGGTGAGCTCTTGGTTGAAAGACTAGTTCCATTCTTATGTGCTTATTTCTTGGATATTTTTAATACATAGGGATGCTAAAGTTGATTTATCAACACCCGCAGCCTCTAAAAACTGGTTACAAAGAGTAATATGTGAACTATCTACAATATCTTTTCTGTTTCTATAGCTAAATAACGTGACCTCTGTGAAGTCTGCCAGCTGCCAAGCAGTAGCCAACTTTGCTGTTTAATCATTAACCATCACATTAAGGTCCTTTAAGGCCCTTTGACTATCTTTTTCTTACCTATCTGCCAAGCAAAATAACTATGTTGGACTCACTACAGTCAATGGGCCAGTTTCACAAATGCAAGATTTACAAACCGTGAGGTAAACTTGTGGTTCTGGGTTCATTTACCCTGAACTTGGAAAACCAGGGATTTCGGTTTCACAAACGCTTATCAGGGTTAGTTTTGTCAACCCAGAGTAAGTTGACCTGCTGTTCTAACAGGCGCGAAAAATCTAAAAAAAAAAAAGCCATCATCAATGGAGCCCCGATTCGACGATTCACCGTGACGACGGACGAGACGTGCACTGCAACGCTTTACGGCAGTTGGAGTACAGATTTTTATTTATGCATACAAAGACTTTGAGGACATTTTCAGAAGAAAGAGAAACAGCGTTGTAGATGCAAAGAAGAGGGAAGTGGCGTGGGACGAAATCCCTGCTCGAGTCAGTAAGTTTAAACGTAGTCCGCTAAAACGCTCACGTCCACTCACGTCCACTCACGCTAAAAACAGTAAAGAAAACAGTTGAAAAAAAGAATATTCAAACCATTGCATATACCTATATTATCTATGAACTGAAATCAAGAGCTGGCATCTGGCTCCTTTGCATGGTTTCCTTGATACAGTAATAGCCAAAACTGAAACTCTATGGCATCAAACGGACATGCCATGTTGGCCTCTAAAATACGGATTTATTTATAAAACTGAACGTTGGTCAAACTCTGTCTGACAGAACCAGGAAATGAAGCCGCGCAAGAGAAGAGAACGGTGTCAGAAGAAACCCTGGGTTTGTGGAATAAAGCCTGCTCCCGACCAGGTTAGCTTCAGAGGGTCTGTTACTGCGGTAACAAACCCGGAGGTTATGGTTAGGGTTAGGGTTAGGGTTTTCCCTTATTCCAGATTTTCCACTAAACCTGCTTTGTGAAACGGGCCCAATGTCTGTCCCTATTTTGTTGACATACCCTTTTGTTGTCCATTGTATGGCTACTGGCTGATGTCTCTTTGGAAGAGCATGTGTATGCTTGTGGGTGAAAAGTGAAATCTCAAGCCCAGACGAGATGTTTGTCTATCTTTATTTATTTCTTTATTGTTTTAATGAGTGAGCCCCCTGTTCTTAATTTCTTTTTCTTTTTTTATCACTCCACAGGGATTTGCTGCGGATAGGGGTAACATTGGCTGGCCATCAGAAGAAGATTCTCGGTAGCATTCAGGACATGAGACTACAGATGAACCAAACACTTCCTGTCCAGGTGTGAGTGACAGGAGACACAGACCGACGCAGTCGAAGGACAGCCAGACAGGAAAACAGGAGAGGAACGGTGCCAGAGAAAGTCACTGGAAACCCTAGCTGCCTGACCTATCTCTGCCAATTACATGCTATGAAACTGGCTTGCAGTGCCTCTATTTTTGTCTTTATTTCACTACCACTTCCATTACCTATTCCTGCTTTGTCATTAATTGTAATTGTTTTTATTTTCCCATCCAATCAGGACTAGTGTGTTTTTGAAAGAGGACGAATACTGAAGTTCATTATATCCCATGCGTGTCTCACCAGCTCTGCTGTGGGTTGACGTTTGCATGCATGTGTGTTTTAGTCAGGTTGACCTTCACCCTGTAACGGAAGAAACTCACTCTGATCCCTCCTCTCTCAGCCCAATTTTCATGGGTGTAATACGCCATTAAAAATGAACATCCTGTTTGGAAAAGTGAGCAAAAGTTCACACATCAAAAAATGAAACAGAAAGAAGAAAACCCAGGACCCACAGGGGAACAGTTCTTTTCCTGATAGATTTTTTTTTTTTTTCTGGTGCATGTGTGTTGTTCTCTATCTTCATATTGAAGGTGTGTTATCTGAAGGGGCACTTGCTGTAGAAATGGTGTAAGAGGAATAATGGGGTCAAAGGCCAAGAGGATGACAGAGGTCAAAGGAGGTCAGTCACATTTTTGGACACTAGTTTTGACTGTTGAATCCCCAAAGACCTCTTTACCCTGACCTTAAGTGACTCAGGATAGTTCCACAGCTTGGGATCACCTACTCGTTTTTTACACATAAAAATGTTAGATTTTGTTTTATCCACACATAATTTCTTTTCTTTTCTTCTCTTTCTCACTCATTTTTGGTAGATATGTTGCTACAAAGTGGCCGGTCAAACCTAAGTAACCCCACTGGACACTCAATGTGAATAAGGGGAGACAAAGGCTGTGGCAACACTATAGAGAGACCACTTGGCCTTCTGTGCGCATTTTTTGTATGTGTGTGTGTATGTGTGATAAAGTGAGGATGCGCAGGTCTTTGGAGTTGAAGACACAATTATACTGTACAATACAGCTTCTGCTATTTGCCACCGTGGAGAATTAACGCATGAAATGAACTGTGACAAGAGCAAATATATCTGAAACACTTGCGCTATAATCTGTGGAGAACTGTTAAATTTTTCTTTTATTTTACTGAGTCCAAAAGAATGAACTTAAGACATACATACACACACATATATATATATATATATATATATATATATATATATATACACACACACACACACACACACACACACACACACACACACACACACACACACACACACACACACACACACACACACTGTATGCATAATACAGAAACTGAGAAACCATGACGGACACCTTACTTTCTACTTACTATTATATGGATTTAGAAGTAATTAAATCCTTGTTTTAATTTGTTGACATCCTGACCTATGTATTTATTTGTACCCCACATGCCCCCAGAACCCAGATGGACTTCAAGCCATTTGAGGCAGTGAACATGAAACAATCAGAACGAACAGAAACTCCAAAATGGTTCAGATAATGAATTGCTGATCATTAAATGTGACAAATTGCATATAAATTGGATATTGTATTTTTGTTGTTGTTCTAAACAGCCTGTACAAATTTTGTAACAAAAATATGATAAATAACAAGAAAAATGGTGTTTTGACAAAATTGATTTGCTGTTGTGTAATGTTTGATTCAGAGTGAAAACATCAGGAAGCAAAGGAAGATGAGAGATCAGAAGATCTGTATGTAGAGACAAAAGGGTGAACAACCATGAACAGACCATCTTTACTTTCTGACCAGTGTTCTGTGTGTGTCACCTGAACCAGCATCCTATTCCATTCTCATTCTTAGCATTAAGAACATTTGTGAAGCACTGAGCTGTTATTAAATGTCTTCCAGGCACACTGCTTCCAACTTAAAACCTCCTACAAAGCGCTACAACACATTTTTGAGATTTATCAATATTTGGATTTTGTTTTTGTTTTTTTAACATCGCCTCTAACAATTACATCCTCATCAGGACTGTTATATCATTAGGAGGAAGGCCCTGAGATGATGCAGCATATCTGCCAATCGTCTGAATTGCCTCTGAGCTGCAGCTCTAGGATGAGAACAGCTTATAGCTTGCAACATGATAATCTTGAGAAACCACAGAGCTGTAAAAACAGAAACCTGTTGGTTTTTGTCTTTCGGGTCGATTATTGCAGAAGGCCAATCTTGTATCATGAGGATATGAGCATGCAGGAGGGGCAGACATAGGATGGGCTGACCTATCATTATCTCTCTTCATTTCCTGTCTGGCCTGCAATCATCCTGTCTCGGTCCAGGGTGCTGCGTGATTAGTACGGTGCAGAATCAACAGCAGACAGGGAAAATCTGTAGGACCAGTCATGCTAAATAAGAGCAGATGCATTATGGAGGCCATTCAATGTACTCACATTGGGATGAAGCTAGTGTATACAGGGATTGGCTCCATTATTGGTGTGATCTTAGATTGTCTATATTATTTGGGTTGGAAGTGATCGAGGCAATATGTGAATATTATTAGTTAGGTACTGTATGTAATAATAATGTTATTTTAGTGACCATACATCATGTCTTTCCATATTGCTATTGTCAGCCTCTCCTAAGTCCCTTCAAATTCATTAAGAATGTTATGCAAACAATGAGCTTCCCGTTGTATATTGTTTCATATAAGTTCACTTCCAGATGTTTTCAATACTGCTATTATACTATAAAGAAACACTGTAAAGGGCTCACAAAGCTGTAGCAGATACGGTAACAATCAAATGGTGATAAGTAGTTGTGTACTCTATACAGTGTACTTTATATTATATAGGAAATACATTTTATGTCATTTACATTTTTTGTATATGAACTGATGCCTTGATTTAAAAAAAACAGGTCAAAGTTCATATTTGGTGTAAAATACCTTCGGGTCTAAATGTGTCACAGCGATACCACATTTGAAGTACCTGTTGGATAAGCAAAATAATAATAATTTGATCCCAATTTTTTTTTTTCTGTCCAGGTCAGATCAGTACAAAATAGAGAAACATTTTAACATTGACATGGGAGCAAAGTTGTTGCAATCGTAATATCACTTTTATTGAGTCACCGAGTAAGAGTCATAATAATTAATCTTTCTGCACTAGGATCAATTATTCAACCAAAAAAGCCCCAGTTTTGCTAAGTCATGTGTTGCCAAAAAAATACAGTTGATGAGTATAAAAAAAGAGGAAGCCATATGGACGCTAAGCACAATGAGATGGCAGACATGCCCACTCATGAAAAATGGCAGTGCTTTGGAAATTTCATGAACTATAGATGAGCTTCACATGGAGCATTCAGTCAACTGTCTGTGAGTGATCAGCACAACTGGCATTTGTTGTGCATCTTAAAATAATTAAAATGACACTACATTAACTGCTCACAATTAATCTTATAGTGGTTTTCTCACATATCCATTGTAGTTGTTAATTTTCACCATTTCCAATGGGTGAAAAAAGTTTTTGTTTTACATTCTGACTGTGCAATTATAGTTGAACTGTTATGTTTTAGTGTGTGCAAGTGTGTGTATGTGTATAAGGAAGTGAGTGACATAAAAGATATTTCCATTTTATACAGATCATGTTCTAATGTGTTGGGTTCAGGCTTTTCATATGTGGTCATCTCTATGTGTGCCAATGGGATTCAAATGAGACACTATTCTGACAATTCTAACACCTCTCTTTTCTAGATTACATCCTCAATAGACAATTTATCAAACATTTTCACATTGCCCAAAAATGTCTTGCCAGTTTCCTCCGTTGTTTGCTTTAAATAAGTACAAGCATTTATTTTTTCCTGTCTTCCTCGTCATTTCTCTTTTGGTCGGTCACAAAATCACAATCATCACACAAAGAAGTAAGTTTTGGAGCGCACTGTCCATGTTTAGTGAACTGTTGGGTGGGAGGTGAGAAGGGAGTGGGGAAGATGGGGATGAAGTGATGAGAAATGCAATTTATAAATCTTTGAAAAGCATTAAGTTGTATTTAATGGTGCATACACAGCAAATTACTAAAAACAGTGATGAAGCGACCTTGTAGAAATATTTTTAAAAGACCTTTTTGCTATTAAATTATTTAAGAAATGTGACCTGATCTCCTGACTGAGTCTTTATGTTGCTCTTTCAATCTATGTAGATTTACATATTATTCAATGAAACAAAATGTGAACACATTCCTAGACACTTCCTCCAGTCAAGACCCCTGATGAATGGATAGACATGTAGGTCCTTTGGAGAAATTAACCAGAGTTTGTCAATTTGTTCCTTTTCTTGTATGCCTTTGCCAAATTCAGCTGACATAGAGTACTATATATCCAAAGAAAATTAAAACTTACTTGCATTCCCAAATCAGATAATTTTTAAGTCGCCATTACAATTGTATCAGTTTGCATGTAGGTCATACAGGGTTGTAAAAGTTATTAAAGTACACCCAAGAAATAAAATAATAAATAAAATACTTTGTTATCCACATTATATTTGCATGAATAGCATACAAGAAAACTCTGTGTTGTTTTCCAATCCCATTGATGTATATAAGTTAATTTCTCCAGACATTTAGCCAAGATCCTTGCTTTCCATAAAACAGTTTAAATATTTTCAGATCATAAATCCATTTTTATTCATTTTCTTAAACAGAGGTTGCTGTGATCAGTTTACAGGTTCTATATGACCTCCCAATATTGTTCCATCTCAGCTCTTGTTGGATCTGCTATTCTTTCCCTGTCACCGAGAGAACACCTTGGTTTGTTCAACGGTGAACATTTATTTCATATAAATTATTCTGCTGGCCTCTACCTCCCTATTATATCTCTTCAGATTGGTGACCATAGCCTTGTTTGGTAGTTTTAAGTGCTTTTGTAATTATTCCTTATTATATTTCCTTTATTTCCCATACTGCGATTCTGGAGCTCATCTAGCTAGCTGACCTGTTTCCTTTTTGCCTTTATCTTGGCTTTTAGTGCTCTCTTCCATAGATGGTATTGCTTCTTATGCACCATGTCTATTTTGTTGCCCTGGGATCCCAAGGATTACTGTTACTATACTATGTATCAGTATCAAGTGATTGGTCTCTGAGATGGTCCTTGTAGAGACTGTCCTCAGCTTCATCTTGCTGTTGACCTGTCACCCTAGCTTCCTCTGGCTGTACCCTTGTCAACATACTCCAACAATGTCTATCTGTAAAAGCAACCTATAGTTACAAATGTTGCACAAATTAATTAATAGCTGTTTGTTTGTTAACGTCGATTGTGGTTTTTAAAGCGTCCATGAGGTGTACTTTATGTAAATATATCCATCCAACCAGATAAGTTGGTGAGCGAACATGATTATAATCAGCCTTGCAATTTTATATGTAAAAATAGTCATATGAAATCTTGCCTGAACTTTTCACAAAGGCAAGTAGAACACACCAATGTCATTTAGAAGATGGTTACTTTTAGGCTATCAGACTACATGCTGTTTTCGGCAAACAATAAACACTACACATCACCACAAACACACCATCTCCACCGCGAAGCATGACACTTTGAAAATGCTTCTCAGCAGCAGGTCTTGGCAGACTTGTCAAGGCAGAGGTGAACATGAATGCAAAAACATATCAAATCCAGACTCAGTCTGCGGGAGAAATGGTTCAAAAACATGAAGGTGAATGCTCTGAAATGGTATATATGTTTTTCAGTTTAAAACATATATACAGAACGTACTTTTTTTTTCTATTTTACTTTGTCAAATGCTTCCAAAGTCTGCAGATCAATTCTTTTATTCAGAACATCACAAAAGATTATCCTGACACAAAACCCCTGAAATATTTGACTACCTGCTCACATCACCCCCTTCCCTAAAAAGGGATCCTAACCTATTCTATTCCAGAACAAGCATCCTTTTGTTGGGTGTTTGGGTACAGCTGCACAGTATTTCTGTCTGATGAGCTGAGACTGCCTGGAAAACAATATTTGACAAGAAGCACCCTGGGACCCAGGGGTGACCGGGAGTTCATGGTCGAAACTAAACAGTTGGTGGGAATCTATCACATGTGAGAAGTATGGCTGCCTTCAGGTACGTCAAGGCCATAGAACAAACACATCAAAATGCCAGTATGTGAAGATAAGATGTCCTCATAGCTGCAGTTTTCACAATCGTTTAAGTGCAAAGAGAGCACCAGCGCTTTAATGCATCAATAACATGGCCTAGCAGGAAACTGGATTGAGTTCAACCCACCACTTTGGGGATTAGTGATAGTTACATTAAGCAATGAAAACACAATAGTGGGATACAGAATTTAGATCTGTTTAGCCCCCAACTGTTGGTGTCTTCAAAGTTCAGCAGACATCCAGCAGACTTGTCTGTGTAGGTTCTTAGTCATCCAGGTCATGGTCATCCAAAAGCTGTTGAGTCGATCCACTGGACGTTAAGAAAGTTCTTGAAGACGTTTCGTCTCTCATCCAAGAGACTTCTTCAGTTCAGAGTGGCTGATAATGTCCCAGCTTATAAACCCTGTGCAGACTTGTGTCCAGAACTGTATTTAAACAGGTTTACAGTTGACAAGTGATGTATCATACTAGACACTGATCATGATAGAAATAAAACCTATTTGAATTATATTTGATAAGAATCCATCAATCCATCCAACGTATAGTAAATTTTCTTTTTCCGTGTTATGTCTGTGTTATGTCTGTGTTTCAGTGGCTCCATGGCGCACTGTCGTTGTGGCTGGAGTGTACCCGCCTCACGCCCAGTCAGCTGATATGGGATCCAGCAACCATGCGACAGTGGATGAAGTGGGTACTGAAGATGAATGAATGAATGAATGGAGAAAAAAAAAAAACATAGTAATGTGTTATTTTGAGTGGTCAGGGCATCGAAGATTAAAAAGATATCATTGGATCTTCTATTTGGCTAATGGCTCACCTGCCTGCTGTGGCAATTGGTTGCTGCGTGTCTCTCAACCTAGTGATCACCATTCTGAATGAAGAATAAACTGTCAGATCAGTAAATACATTTATTCTGACAAACATCTGCTGGCCACTATTTCTATAATGTGAAAAATCCAGTTGCACCATTGACAATCTTGCCCTCCAACTAAAAATAATTGATGGGTTGTGCTTTGCATTTATGAAAGACAGTCATGACATTGGCTAGGTCATTTTCCTCTCTATTGGTGTCATCGGTAGGGATAAAGGGAAGGGCCTTGTTGCTGTCTGACATCTCATTAACTGCTTGTCGATATTTATCAGTCTTAATCAGAGCTGTGGCAGGTCTGGTGTGATTACTTCCTGGGTGTGAAAGCAATCACACTTTGTCCTCCCCACTGTCCTTGAATTACAGAGGGGAAAATAGTCCAGCATTTTTGAGGAAGTTTTAGAGGGTTGTGTAAATCAAATATAGGATTGAAAAAGAGGACATTTCCAGCTTCTTTCACATCTCTTCTTATTGCAAACACACAGCACAAGATAACATTTATTACCTCCCATCCTTGATAATTATAATTTGTTGAATTATTAAGAAAAAAAAACAGTTTTTTATTACTTTACATACACAATAGATGAAGGGGGTTTAGACAAGTGCCAAGATTTTACATCTCAGAAAATTATCTCATTAGTTGGCCACAAAAAAATATAAAAAATCCTGGAGAGAAAATGAGAATATTCCCATTACAAATTACCCTAATTGCTACATGTTTAATTTGTAAGAGAAATTAACATATGTTTTACCATGAGGGACTTCTAAAATGATTATATGTGTATATTTACGATTGAATGAACAAGTCTAAGTGATGTGACCACATTAAGGGTCTTTGACAAGACGAAACAGAGGCAATCTAGTGGCAGGCAAATAAAAGTGAGCCTTCGGGGGTGTTATATAATACCCTAACATTTTGAGAGGTTCACAGCTGTTTTAGTTGATGGCAACTGAGGTGCCTTTAAATAACCCTGAGTGTTAGCTCATTACAAATTCATGGTCACATCACGACAGTCACAGACAGTTGAAAGTTGTAGATTTCAATAGTAACATTCTTTCCAATAAAATAAGATGGGGATGTTGCAGACTAATCTAACCCTAACTATAGCAGAATAGTACATTGCCATGGTATTTCATATTAATTAATTATTTTGGTTTCAAAGTTAGATTTTGATGTCTCTACAGTGCTACTAATCATGTCACTAGACTCTTCACAAGTCAAAGCTACTTTGCCATGGCACATGTTTCTGATTGGACAGAAATGACCCATACATGACCGAGCCCATGAGACGACATTGGCATCATGGTGGACGAGGTCATACAAAGGACAGATCGCGATGCATCTAGGGTAACTTGTGCCCTCCTTTTTGAAGGAGGAGGAAAGGGGTTTGCACAAAATAAAAATGTAGGACAGCTGGTAAATAGAGGAGCCATAATTCAGTTAAACTAGACAGACATTTGAATAGAGTAATCAGAGATTCATGCTTTGCCCACAACAATGAGGGTTGTCTTTAATTGCTGTACTGAGACAAGCCTAAACACACAGAGCTCACATATCGCTAATTGACAAAGATTTGCATCAAGCCTAATTTAACAGAATGTGCTATGAGTGTGTTAATGAAGCCCAATAAAGAACAATAAAGGATTTCGATACAGGCGTATTTAGTACTGGCAAATACCTCTCATTACATTTTAGATGGTTGCAGCTGTCATATTAAACATGTAAAATGTGAAATAAAAGCTATAGTTCATGCATCAAAGGCTGTGTGCATATTTGGTATCTTGAATGAACTTAGAATTTGCCAATTCCACAAGTATCATGTGCCACCAAGTAGTACTTTGTAAATGCCCGTTCTTCTCATCCGTTCTATTGGTCCCTTTGAATCCAAACCTGGTTGTACACTGAATATTTTATTATGGATTAAGGAGAACGCTTTCATCTCATGGGAAATGATTTTACATCAATATGGGTTACTGAAGGGAAATTTTGATGCTTGATTTTTAATGTTGACGTGAAACTTTTCAATGCAAGTACTCAGTGACGTGCGGTGAGGTTCATGGGTGGTGAAACACCGACATCATCATGATCACATGATCATGATGACAAAAATATGAACCTAAAGTGTAGCTTATTCACCATTTAATTAGCAACAGTGAGTTATGTTAAAGTCTCATTGCAGAATTATTTACATCTACAAACTGTAACACACAAATAAGCATATTTGATTAAAAACACTTAATGCTGTTACCTACCTGTTAATATGTCAGGTTTACTTGTAAATGAAGTCCATGCGCCGCTCCCTCTGAACAAACACATCAATAACTTATTTGTACAAATTGTCTGTATCTTCCTTCAGTTAGTAATATTTAATCCTCCATTTGAATAGGTTCACTAGTAATCAGCTCATTCCCTTCACCTGACTTCTCTCCACACACCTGCAGCCACTCCCCAATCAGCATCCAGCCTTCATATATCCAGTTCAACCCTCAGCTCTCTGCCAGATTGTATAGTGTTTGCCCTGACTCTCCAGCTTACATATCCTGCCTGTCTATGACCTTGTTCTGATCCTGCCTGTTGCCAACCCCTCGTCTGACCTGTTTGCCTGGTTTTTGATTACTCCGTGCCTGACCCTGCCTGGTTTCTGAGTTCTACCTATTCGCCTGTCATTTGTCTGATTCATTTGTCTGTTGGACCGATTACCTGATACCTGAACCCTGCATGTCCGATTAAACCCTTTTGAGACTTGACCCACCTGCTACTCCGTCGTGATTTTGGGTTCTCCACCAGTCTTGGTCTAGTCCTGACAGAACAATCTGGCCACTATGAACCCAGCCAACAGACACCCGGCTCAGTTGAATCCACCAACACAAGCTAGCATGATACGGCTCGACCAATCGCTTACCTGGTTGTTTGAGACTATGCGGTCTACAGCTGCCCGCCAGGAGTGTAGTATGGAGGTCCTCCGTAAACGTCTTGCTATGCTTTCTGCAGCGCTTCCAAACTATCCGGGTTCTACTGCTGACCCTGACCCACCTGTGCGACTGTCAACCTTTTCTGAAGCTCAGATTCCGCCTCCGGAATGCTGTTCTGGGGCCCCAGGGGCCTGTCGTCCTTTTCTGGTTCAGTGCTCCTTCAACTTCGAGCAGCAGCCCTCGGCTTTTCCCACAGAACAATACAGTGGTGTACATCGTCTCCCTCCTCACAGGGAGGGCACAAGACTGGGGAACCGCTGAGTGGAAGCGACAGTCACCTGTTCTTCCGTCCAGTCCTTCTCCTCCGATTTACGGAAGGGTTTTGATCATGTGACTCCTGGAAAGAGGCTGCCAGGAGCCTGTTGAACTTGTCTCAAGGGAAAAGATCGGTGGCTGAGTAGTCCATCGACTTCCGCACCATCGCGGCTGACAGCGATTGGAACCCCGCTTCCGTTTTTGACGCTTTTTAAAATGGTTTGGCTGACCGAAATAAGGACGAACTAGCAATGCGGGATCTCAATTCTCTTTTGGCCTTGGCTATCCACATCGATGACCGCCTGTGCGAGCGTAGAAAGGAAAGGATTTGCCTTCCTGAGGCTGTCCAGATGCTGCATTCCTCACCGACGGCTCAGGTACTTCCACCAACTACGGAGGAGGACGTCCCTAGAGTTCAGGAGGGATCCTTGCAACCTGGTTGCTCTCACTTATACCCAGCTGAGAGAGTGTCATCTGTGCATGAACAGGCTGGTCATTTTGTGTCTTCTTGTTTGGTGAGGTGAGTGTCTTGATTGACTCTGGGGCTGACACCAACCTACTGGACTTGTCTTTGGCTACTCAGGGATGGGTAGAGAACTCCTACCCAAGCCTCTCCATGCCACCACCCTTGATAGTCGACTTCGCTGCCGGGTCACCCATCAACAGTTCATCTGCTGATGAGCATGTCAGGTAATCATTGAGAAACACTCACCTTTCATCTCGTTTACACTCCCCAGCAGCCAGTGATTTTGGGTTATCCTTGGTTAAGAAAACACAATCCACACATAGACTGGGCTTCCGGAACAATCCTGCAAACGAGTTCACATTGTCACTCCATCTGTCTAAAATCTGTCTCGTCAACTCTTAACCCCTTTCGGTCATCCAAGGTGTCAGATTTAACTGGAGTTCCTGAGGAGTACGCTAATCTGAAGGTGGTATTTAGTAAGCCGCAGGCCACGTCGTTTCCTACTTGTCGACCTTATGACTGAGCGATCAATTTTCTCCCCGGTACAATCCCCCATAGGGGGGGCAGACTGTATTCTCTATCGGCCCCCGAGATGAAGGCCATGGACAGATACATTCAGGACTCGTTGGCTGCTGGCCTCATTTGTCCCTCTTCCTCCCCTGCTGGAGCAGGATTCTTCTTTGTTGAGAAGAGTAAGACTTTACGACCATACATTGACTACAGAGGTCTAAGTGAGATGATCATCAAGAACCGGTATCCACTTTCACTCATCTCATCCATCTTTGAGGTATTGCAGGAGGCAAACGTTTTCACAAAACTGGACTTAAGGAATGCATACCATCTTGTTCACATCAGAGAGGGGGATGAGTGGAAGACTGCCTCCAATACTCCAAGCGGACATTACGAATATTTGGTTATGCCTTTTGTTCTTATTAATGCCCCTGCTGTGTTGAATGTCTAGTTAATGATGTGCTGCGAGATTATGTTATTGTCTGTGTATTTGTTTACCTTGATGACATTCTCATTTTTTCCAAGTCCCGACAGGATCACGTTATTCACATACGGCAGGTATTGCAGCGACTGGTGGACAGTTAGCTTTTTTGTAAAGACAGAGAAGTGCGAGTTCCACGTCTGTACATGGTGAAGGTGGATGCCTCAATCTCTGGAGTGGGAGCTGTTCTTTCACAGTGTTCAGCCAAGAGCCACAATGTACATCCCTGTTCCTTCTTCTCTCGCAAGTTGTCATTCGCAGAGCTGAATTACGATGTTAACCGGGAACTACTTGCTGTGAAATTGGCACTCAAGGAGTGGAGGCACTGGTTGGAGGGGGCAGAACAGTCAGATGGAGACAGCATTGTGCTGTCTGGCATCTTGCAACCACTTCTCTTGGCCAAGACAATTACTCTTGGTTGAGTACGCCCACAACACCCTGCCCAGCTCTGCCACCGGTGTCTCGGCCTTCCAGTGCTTGAAGGGCTTTCAACCCCCACTTTTTCTGGAGCAGGAATGGGAGGTCGGTGTGCCTTCAGTCCAGATGTTCATTCCACGATGCCGCCGCACCTGGATGCAGGCCCAGGCCACCTTACTCCGTTCATCCAATCATTACAGGCAGTCCGCCAACCGGAGGCACACCTGCTCCACAATATACACTGGGTCAATGGGTCTGGTTGTCAGCACGAGATCTTCTTTGTGTTGAATTAAGGAAGCTGGCTCCTCAGTTCGTGGGGCCATTTCCCATTGCCAAGAGTGTCAACCCAGTAGCCATACATCTCCGATTTCCCTATTCCATGACAATACACCCCACGTTTCATGTGTCCAGCATTACGTTGGTGAGAGAAAGTCCGTTGCAGCCCCCTCTAGACCCCCACTGCCCCCCCCGGCTCATTGATGGTGCCCCGGCCTACATGGTCCATCACCTCCACAGGTCTCAGCTTCATGGCATGGGCGTCCAGTACCTGGTTGACTAGAGGGGTATGATCCGGAGGAACGTTCTTCGGTCCCAGCTCTGATCAGGGACTTTCATCGGGACCATTCCTACCAGCCTGGAGGGACCTCAAGGGACGTCCATAGAGAGGGGGATTCTGTCATGTCCGGACTATTAAGCTTTCTATTTTATTTTGCTTGGATGTGGTTATTCTAACATATCATGTCTTTTCAGATCCTGCCTTATTCCGGTTCACTAGTAATCAGCTTATTCCCTTCAGGTGACTTCTCTCCACACACCTGCAGCCACTCCCCAATCAGCCTCCATCATTAATATGTCTGGTTCAGACCTCTGCCAGATTGTTTAATGTTTGCCCTGACTCTCTAGCCTACGTATCCTGCCTGCCTTTGACCTTGTTCTGATCCTGCCTGTTTCCCGGACCCTGCCTGTTGCTAACCCCTCATTTGATCTGTCTGCCTGGTTTTTGATTGCTCTGTACCTGAATCTGCCTGGTTTCCAGATTCTACCTATTCGCCTATCATTTGTCTTATTCATCTTCATGTTGGACTGATTACCTGATAACTGAACCCTTCCTGTCCGATTAAAAGCTTTTGAGACTTGACCTGCCTGCTACTCTGTCGTGCTTTTGGGTTTTCCACTAGTCTTGTTCTAGTCCTGACAGAACAATCTGTCAGATACTGGAACAGACCTTTGACCACAATGTCTTTATAAGACAGACTAACATGAATAGTTCAGGCTATTCATGGTGTCTTCATATTCAGATGCAAAATGGCAATGTTTTGATGTATGGACAGTAATATTCTCTGACAGCAGCAGAAATAAGGATTAGCATGAGGTTTAAAAACATTGAGACATGCTTGACAACAATACAAGAACACCCCTTGCCACACATGGTTGAATGTACCATGATAAACAAAACAACAAAAAGAAACCCACATATCACATATGCTGAGAGACATGGCAGACAGTTGGAAAACGTGCAGAAGCACAACATAATCCAATATCCGTCATTCTCCTGGCATGTACTGTTAAACTGAAAAGCATCAGTGCTTGCACCATTCAAAATGGTTTCAAAAACATATGGTATTGGGTTCATCATTTAATTCAAAAGATTGAAATTTATATTTTACTTTGGCGTTATAATTACCATGTTATAAGGGCTTAACATGAATATATTGTATTTACAGAACTGTCTTTAAATTCCCTTTTGCAGAAAGAAAATAAATCATCCACCTTTGGGTTCCTTCAGGACTGACTAAATGAATGTTTGATTTAATTTTATTTAACCTAATTACATTGTTTGATGTACACTCTTTCCCTAAACCAGCCATCCGGGGCTTCTACCTCAAGCGGTGGGACAGTCTGATATCAACAATAATAAAGTCCTTTCTCAAAAGATTGTGAAAGCAAACAATAAAAAGCAAACATTGAAAAGTTTACTATTTATTTTAATAAGCAGTTTTCATTTCAGTGTTAGATGCAATAGATTTTCTGTACTGCAATAAGAACGGAGTCAACAAAGATCACTCAAGTCAGTTTGTTTTAATTTCTGAATGAATGTGCCACTGGATAGAAACCAGGAACCTGCAAGAACATATTTATAAGCAGGCTGCATTACTTTAAAGTCTTGTGATACAAGTCCCAGTACATGAACATGCAGTAGCCTTGTTTACATCATATGAGCATACTGTATTAGATCATTAGCGAACACATTTGACATTTATTGGTATTGCTTAAAGCAGCATATCCAAGTAGGTGCAACTTTCACATAAAAGCTTAGAGAACAGTAAATCAGTAATGTTTCTGCTACATCTGTAAGAGCTGTCACATCATTTGTGTGCAACTGGATTCTAAATTGCCCCTACAAAGGACTTACAGCAGATGTATAGCTGTGACAGAGTGAGTTAGAGAGTCAAGCAGATGTCTGATGCCCCTACTTGTTTAGATTTCCCAAATAGCTTTGGACTGCTGATCCTCATCTCAAAAGCTAATTTTTGTCGCCTTTAACATACCACTGTGTGTAGTTAAACTAATATGGCTGTGCTCACTGGTTGTGCAGATTTTTCTGTAAGACACACTTAAAGACACCTTACTGGACAAGTTTTAAGAGAACATTTTCTGCATGCTACATTAGTGCTCTTAAATATCCTGATAGATTGTAATA
Source organism: Antennarius striatus (assembly GCF_040054535.1). NCBI lineage: Eukaryota > Metazoa > Chordata > Actinopteri > Lophiiformes > Antennariidae > Antennarius > Antennarius striatus. The sequence goes on along the minus strand of NC_090782.1, from coordinate 15,991,671 downwards.
GTGATTTTGAACTTTATCAAACACAGTGTCCAACTCCAACTACGACATGGACCCAAGATCATCACTGATCTGGGGACATTACTGACATTTCAGTCTAGACTTCATGCAAGTTGATTCTGTGCTTATCTACCCTTCATCCTCCAGACCTTGATTTTCAAAGTAAATGCACTATTACTGTATTTTGATTAGTAAAGAGAACTTTGGACCACTGAGCAATGGTGCAGTTCTTGTTCTCCTTAGGCCAGAAAATATGCTTCTGATGTTGCCTTTGGTTCAGGAAAGGTCTGCTTCTTCGAATTCTGTGTATTTCTTTGTTTCATTCCCTTACCATATTGATGTCAAGCTAGTCATTTATACATTTGTCATGCTGTTACTTTTGTTATACTGTTTTGTTGAAAACAGTAAGAAAAGAAACAGAAAATATATTTTAAAATAGTTTTGTACTACATTACAATCAGAAAAGACTGCAACTTCATATTTAATGGGCATGACCAAAGGCAGAGTTCCAACAAATTCCAAAATACCAAAAAATACCAAAAGGATGAATTTATTGCCAGAGTGGTGCATGTAGACACCATGAAAGCTGAGGTTTTTTTTGTTTTTAAAAAAAATGTACCTTTAGTAGGAAGTACTAAAGGGTGCTCTTTATTCAAGGCTGTTCTCTTTTGAAAAGTAAAACCAATTTTGCATAGAACTGAGGTGGCACGTGTGTGCTTGGTGTGGAAGTGAGGTGACTGGCAATTGTGATGACTAGCTTTCAATTAAACCACAAAATGGGTTCACACACCTTTTGTTGGAGTTTTACCCATATAATTGCTGTTCTGAAAAAGGCTACATGACAGGAAATTCATTACAGTCTGAAAGTGTCACATGTCAGGTCTAATAGTTTGTTTGTTTTCTTTCTGCTAACGTATCATGTCATTTCAGATTCTACCTTCATTTGCAATCAGCTCATTCTAGTCACCTGTCCTCTCTCCACACACCTGCAGCCACTACCCAAACTGCCTCTACCCTTCAAATGTCAGCCCTGCCTTCTGTTCCCTGCCAGATTGTTTAGTGATCGCCCTGACTCTCCAGCCTTTGATTCCTGCCTGTTGTTCTGATTCCTGTGATTAACCCAGCCTCTTTCTCGGACCCTGCCTTTCGTCAACCCCTCTTCGGATTTGTCTGCCTGGTTTTTGGACTGCCTTCTTTTGTATGATCCCGCCTGGTTTTTGGACTCTGCCCGTTCGTCTGTCGTTTTTGTTTTTTGTTTTTTTATCTGCTTGTTGGACTGATTACTTGGTACCTGACCCCTGCCTGTATTATTTAACCTGTTCTGACACTTTACTCGCCCGCTACTCTGTCGTGCTTTTGGGTTCCTCTTGCCAGTCGTGTTCGACCCCCTCGACAGAGAGAGGCTAATCAGCAGTAGCAATAAAAACACATTTAACCTTGCAAGACCTGTAATGCCTTTTAAATCACTTTTAAGATCATTTGTATTCGGAAAAATTGTTGGGTGAGATCTCAACATTGTTGAAGTGAGTAAGCTCTTTGCTGGAAGGTGATTATCATCAATCTGCAAAATATAATCAAGCTGATGGGAAAATGTATTTGAATGTTTTAATAGCTTTGCTTGGTTTGTTTTGTTTCTTTTATTACTGACTATGAATTACTGACTAAAATATAACATTGGTTCATTGCATAAAGGTAAGCGGCGAGCAGGAAATTGCCTGCAATGCGGGGGGTGGGGGGGTCAGCGAAACATTAATTAATCAATCAATCATTGATTACCTTATCAATGACTGTTTTAGCGTTATTATTGTCCATATTTTGTCTTACATATGAGATAATGACTGAATCTTCAACAGAAAAGTTTAACCAAATATCCAAGAATCAAGTGATCATATTCCATCACTGGAGTTCTAGCCCCCAATCAGCAATTCTGAGGAGTTATCTTTGTTGTATTTGCACATAAATCTGGAGAAGAGCATAACCTAAACAATACAAATACGACACAACTAGTATATGCCCAATCCGGGTTGCCATTGTAAATTGTTTCTGATAAATTTGCAATATTAAGAGGCAATTTTTGGGACATGCCTAGCCTACTATTTCATCATGCAGTGAAGATAGTTTGAAACCAAACCAATCATGTGAAACCACAAACTGTCTCATCAACAGAAAAGTGAAACTGCCCTCCAGAAGTAACTCACTCTCTCTTTCTCTCTCACACACACTTTTGCTATTAGTCTCTCCGCTGTGTGTCAGTGACTGAGCATGATTCTACCAGTTAACCTGATAAGGACAGGTGTACCAGCTGGCATGAGAAGAGGGAAAGCAATCCTTTTCTATCTCAAGTTAAAGCTTTGAGCTGCTCAATCATGCCCTATAGTGTCAGCATGCAGACAAGCTTTGCACTTTCCTGAGACAAAGAAAACTGCCTTGCTTTGGCAAAGGAGGAAGGAACCACTTACTTCTTAGTCCTCAAACCAATGAATCATGCACACCCAAAATCACCACAGAGAATATGTTTCACATGTAACAATACATTATGTTAAAAGGGAAGACTAAAGTTTTTTTTAAAAATAAAAACACATTTTTCAGGTCTCTACACATACATGTTCCTGGTGTCTCACCAATAGTAGAGACACCAGGAACCTGTGGCTACATACTGAATGGGGATTCAGTCCATTACGGACTACAAGCCCCTTCCGCAGTCCTGCGACAGCTCCACCACTCCACTGAATCAGCTAAATGGCTTCTTTGTACGCTTTGAACAACAGCATCCTGGCACAGAAGACTCCACCCCCTCCTGGCGACCAGGCATTGACATTTTCTCCGGATAGCGTGAGGCAAGTCCTCAGAAGGCAGTTTGAGTCGGTAGCAATACCTCCAGTAACATCATGCTGAACACGGGGGTTCCCCAAGGATGTATACTTAGCCTCCTCCTCTTCGATCTGCTGACCCACGACTGCACACCAAATTCCAGCTCCAACCTCCTCATAATGTTTGCAGATGACCCGACTATAGTGGGTCTCATCGCATATGCGCCCAAATTTTTATCAGTGCGACTATTAAATATATTTGGGAGCACCGGTGCGACTAGGGAAAAAAATCTGGTGCCCTACGGTCCTGCCAGGAAACAATGCACCCTAGCCTGTCTCTGTGCCCGGAGCCCAGTCTGTCTGTGCGCTCGGTTCCCAGCCTGTCTCTGCGCTCCGTTCCCGGCCTTTTCCCACGCCTGGATCCCAGCCGGTCCCTCAACTCATGTGGTGTTCTGATAGTTTTACGTAAATATATTAACTTCTAGAGTATTCACTATGGTGGACTATGATGCAGATGACATTGTGATCTGCAGTGAGAGCAGGAAAGAGGTGGAGGAGAAGCTAGAGAGGTGGAGGTTTGTCCTGGAAAGGAGAGGAATGAAGGTTAGCTGCAGTAAGAGAGTGCATGTGTGTGAATATGAGGGACCCAAGTGGAAGAGTGAGGTTACAGGGAGAAGAGATCAAGAAGGTGGAGGATTTTAAGTACTTAAGGTCAACAGTCCAGAGCAATGGAGAGTCTGGAAAAGAGGTGAAGAAGCGTGTACAGGCAGGATGGAACGGGTGGAGAAAAGTGTCAGGTGTGATGTGTGATAGAAGAGTTTCAGCTAAAATGAAAGGAAAGGTGTACAAAACTGTGGTGAGACCAGCAATGTTGTTTGGTCTAGAGACAGTGTCACTGAGGAAAAGACAGGAGACAGAGCTGGAGGTAGCAGAGATGAAGATGCTGAGGTTCTCTCTGGGAGTGACCAGGAAGGACAGGATCAGGAATGAGTACATCAGAGGGTGAGCACATGTTAGAGGTTTTGGAGATAAAGTCAGAGAGGCCAGACTGAGATGGTTTGGACATGTTCAGAGGAAAGATAGTGAATATATTGGTAGAAGGATGCTGAGTTTTGAACTGCCAGGCAGGAGGCCTAGAGGAAGACCAAAGAGGAGGTTTATGGATGTAGTGAAAGAGGATATGAAGGTAGTTGGTGTGAGTGAAGAGGATGCAAAGGACAGGTTTAGATCGAGGCAATTGATTCGCTGTGGAGACCCCTGAAGGGAAAAGCCGAAAGGAAAAGAAGAAGAAGAGTATTCAATATGGACCCCAAGAGAGTGATGGAGAAAAGAGGACAAGAAAAGAAGAGGAGTTTTCTTATCCATACAAACAAAGCAAGAGATAATAGAAAAGCATGAAAAAGGGATTTGTTTGGTTGACCTCGCCAAAGAATATGTCCGTAATGCATCTACAATCACCATCTTATAAAAACAAAAGGACGCCATATAACACCGGAAGTTTAAGGCATCGCATCGGTGGTTTGAGAAGTTCAAAAGGAGGACTGGAATTCACTCTGTTGTTCAGCATGGTGAGGCAAGTAGCGCATGAACCAAAGAGAGCAAAAAACGAGGACAGCAGTTAAAAGACAAATGACTATCATTATTATTCTTTACTCTATTTTTTGTTTAATAACATTATGCACAACTCTCATTTACTGTGTAATAATCTAATTGTAACATGTATTTGTTACATGTTTTGATGCATTTTTTATGCTTTATAAAACATTTATATCTGAATTTTGGGGGGCTTGGAAGGATTAGGCATTTGCATGGAAAACACGTCTCTACTTAGAAAATGTTCTACTTCAGAAATTTCTTCCAGAACCAATTAATTTCGTAAGTAGAGGTGTTAAAAACTGATTGTGAACCTTCAACTATGTTATCCTTTACTGTGCAGTTTTCTTTGATAACAACATTCCAAGTTGTAGGTCAGTATGCGAGACGGTGATTTAGCTCTAACCTTTTAATGTCTTTTTACCTTCAAATAAATTTGATACATACAATATGAGATTAATTCAATAAGTTAACGGTCTTATACCCTTCTGATAATTCATGATCCACAACCATTCCAGCTTTGGAACTCAATAGTGTGTAGTACTCAATACTGTTTCATTTGCTTCCCTCAAAAACTGCTTTTTTATCCAAAGTCATTATCTACCTCTTTCCAAATCAAGCCCAGTTTGCCCCTAAGTGGAATAAAACCCGATTAATGATTTCAATTACTGTGACCCTGCTTGCCATTTACAGTGCCTGAAGTCTGAAGTGAGGGAGCTTTGCTGCATTAAAGCTGATGTTGAAGGACATGTACTAGGGGAATGATTCAATGATGGGGACCTGCAGTTTATGCTGGCTTGTCAGCAGAACAGATCCTTTTTTTTTGTGCCAGAGTCTTCGTTTTACTCAGCTTGTCATATGAATTATCATATGAATTATCAAAATATCAGAAATTGCAATTAGTAAAAATAAACTACAACAATGACCACAACACACAATGACATTACTCTCTACCTGTGAAAGTTCTGTATATTTTTCTAATGACAAAGATCATCACCGATTAGACACACTCGCTATCTTCTTAACAGAAAGAAAATTCTGAGTAAGTAAATGACCTTTGTGAGTGGCGAGGGAAGTTTGCCATGTGCACGTTATTCAAGTCAATGCAGATGATTCTTGTTGCTACAAATGACTTTGCATGTAAAGGCTGTTTCCGGGCTTTTCATGCAAAATGCATGTAAAGGCTGCAAAACAAGTCTTCCCTCACAATTCGCTGTATCGCATACAGCCCAACAAACACAGACTGCCTAGTTGTAGCTGATTTCTTGTTTCTCATTTGACCTTTATGCATACTTGCAGCTGAGAACCTGCAATGATTCAATGAAACTATACAAACATAACTTAAGCATGACATGTAATTGTTAAAATAAAAATATGGCTGTTATTGAACCAGAAAGTTGTTTCATTTTAGTGAAAAATAAATGAGAATTATAATGCCAAACTCTTCAGGTTTTAAATTCAAAATGATAATTACAACAATGATTACCTTATATCTGTGTCCTTTTTCAGTCTATCACCCAAAAATGTATGATACAGTATTTGTACTGTAAAGTACTTTGAATAAAAGCATACATGGCATGAAAAGATGAAGCAAGGAGATAGAAGGAAGGTGACAAATTCTTTGAGAGCTTTCACTTGAGAAGGCTGAGGGTTTGCGGCTGTAGGTCAGAAACACAATACCTTATTTTCATGTTTATAGGTGAGGCTGAGAAGTCACAGGTATGACTGAAGATTAACTGGGACAACCCCACACTGCTGGATCTTTCTGCGATAATTTTCACATAAAAAAACAAAACAAAAAACCTTTCAAATGTGGGTCTGCTTCCAAATGTCTGGAATAGTTGAAGAGTGAAGACCCAGAATCCATGCTCATACAACAGCGATGACAACTGGCAGTAAAACACCATCTGATGTATATGTGGCCGATGAAACTCTATTTTTGATTTACATTAAAGTAATTAGAAGCTAGTGTGTTAAGGCTGACTGGAGACTGTTGTGGACCCAAGTTGCAGGGGACAGGCGGATCAATGTTCAGAAAGTTTATTATAAAACCGAGCAAGAACACAAAAGCTGCAGGTAGCCTGGTGGGGGCAAGAGGTTGGGGCACCAAACTGCATTCAACTAAAAAAACAAGAATTAGTTCTGCTGTTGACTGGAAACAACAACAGGTAGTGATGTGACGCTGGGGATCGAAGCTCCGAAGCGTGTGCCGAGTAGGGGAGGGGCGTTCCCGCGAAGCGCGTATCGAGGCTTGCTCCATCTAAGGGAGGAGCTGAAAAGGATGACGTCCAAAGCATCGCCGGGTAGTGACTAAAATATACTGTAAATGTTTGCATACTTTATTTTTCTGACAGTTTTATTCACAGGCTTTCTGCAAAATGCCACACACTTCAAAGTCTTGCCACCTGATATTTTACCATCCAGTAGATGTCGTACTAGAGCAAATGAAGCCTCATGAAGCTTCGAACCAGCGTGAACCGATTGGGATGAAAAGCTTCAATGCTTCGTGGGGCTTCATCTGCCCATCACTAAGAAAAGGTACTCACGAGGTCACAAATATTCTGGCTAGCTCTACCAAACAAGACGGAATTATCTGGCACTGTAGTGAGAGTCAGTACCAGCTTTATAGTAAGGTTGATGAAGGTTGATTGCAACATGGTGTTCCTCACTGTCACGCCTCCTCCACACACAAGCCCTGCGGGTCCTGGAAGGACAAGAAAAACAAAAGGAGGAAATGGGGAAAAACACAAAAGCAGCTACACAGCATGCATAGAAAAACCCAAAACCATAACATAGTGAATCTAACAATGGAAGTCTTAAATTACAGTTGATTTCAAAGTTGAAAGTAACCTACATTGTCCAGTGCTTGGGTAGTGCTCGAGGGTTGCTATCTGAAATTGTCATGGTAGGTTTTCATTTGTGGTACCAAGTGTTCCTGGTGTTCTCCTCTATCAAGTAACTGGATGTGAGGAATTTGTGCTGCAGACTCATGGTCATGTTCACAAAATCAAAGTCTGTCATTCAGTTGAGTGTTAAGTATCAGTGTGCTGAACAATGATTGTAACGGGGGGAAAAAAGAAGGTGTCTATCTTTAAGTTACACTTCAAAGAGCTACAGTAGCTTTTGAAGTCAATGGCATACCAGCACCTGGTTGTAACAGATAGACAGCAATCCCATTTATGTATAATTTCTCCCTTTCACTCATTCACTGCTGAGCAAATAGGAGGAGAAAAAAAGATTAAAATACCAAACAAAACGTGTTAAGTGGATTTCTTCATCAAAAAATGTCTTTTTCAGAGGGTGATGAAAGAATTTCAAGTAATCCCTTATTCTTTATGGGCCCTTGTGTGCCTTATTCGCTTATTCAAATCGGGAATTCTGGAAATGTGTCATATTAGCAATCTAGGCAAAAGAACCAAAAAAATGCTTTGATATGCACGGAATCAACAGTGAAAAGATTCGAGGATAACACACAGGGCAGATGCCCTTATCTTCTCTATGCTGCTTTGTAAGCATCCTGCTCTGGTAGAGGTTAAAAAGAGTCAATGTCTGTGTGTCTGTGTGTCTGTGCTTATGAACGTGTACTTATGTATACGTGCACTAAAGAGCAATGGATTTAGAATCAAGGCTTTTTTGTATGCCAAATACAATACCATCCTCACACACAGACACATCCCTTCATATAGAAGGAGAGGAATTCTGAGCGTATCAGTAAGGCAGACTGGGGCCCAGATTTGCACAGTCGACTAAGACTGACTATGTGAGAAAAGAAGGGGAGGTACCACAAGGAGCATCGGAAGGCTGGAGATGTCAACACCATATCCATCATCCCAGCATATTAGCAAATGCTAGAACTATGAAGTATAATCGTTAATTAGCTGGGGCATGAACTTTCCTTGAAAGAAAACCTGCACATTCCAGTGTCTTCCCACCCTCCCTCATGCTTTCATTCTAAAACCCCGTCCCTTTCCCATTGACCCTATCTCTTCTTTGACACAAGTGAGGATAACTGTGGCCCCTCTTCACCCAGCCGTCCCTTTTTATCATTTGAAAAAACAAAAGAGGAGGGGATAGAGAAAAGACGAAGGGGAGGGGAGGGGGACAGTCCATTCAGAGTCCTGAGAATGTTGCTAAACAGGATTAGAATTGGTTAGAATAGGGGTAAACAGTAGCATACTGCATGGGGGGCCAGTAGGATGGAAGCTTGCTGAAAGCGGCCGGGTGGTGAAGACAATAGTTAGATTAGCCATCTGTGGGGCTTCTGGTGCCCAGCGTCATTAACCGGCTTAGGGCCCCATAGTAACACCAGACACCCTCCTTTCCCCATGCATTAAGCATCAACCCTTGTGAGACCTGTCCATGGTTGGGTGACAGGGGAAGATAGCTCTAGCAAGACAATGTCAGATGAAGCTGCTATTTACATTCAGAACACATATACAGAAGTTAGCCGCAGTAAGACAGAGTATAAGTGGTATTGTATGAGGAAATCTGGAGTGGCCGAGAAGTATGTTAGAGCGGTGCAGGACATGTATGTGGACTGTAAGACAGTGGTGAGGTGTGCTGTAGGTGTGACGGAGGAGTTCAAGGTGGAGGTGGGACTGCATCAGGGATCAGCTCTTAGCCCCTTCTTGTTCGCTTTGGTGATGGACAGGCTGACAGACGAGGTTAGACAGGAATCTCCATGGACTATGATGTTTGCAGATTACATTGTGATCTGTAGTGAGAGCAGGAAAGAGGTGGAGGAGAAGCTAGAGAGGTGGAGGTTTGTCCTGGAAAGGAGAGGAATGAAGGTTAGCTGCAGTAAGAGAGTGCATGTGTGTGAATGAGAGAGACCCAGGTGGAAGAATGAGGATACAGGGAGAAGAGATCAAGAAGGTGGAGGATTTTAAGTACTTAGGCTCAACAGTCCAGAGCAATGGAGAGGGTGGAAAAGAGGTGAAGAAGCGTGTACAGGCAGGATGGAACGGCTGGAGGAAAGTGTCAGGTGTGATGTGTGATAGAAGAGTTTCAGCTAAAATGAAAATAAAAGTGTACAAAACTGTGGTGAGACCACAGTGAGCGATGTTATTTGGTCTAGAGACAGTATCACTGAGGAAAAGACAGGAGACAGAGCTGGAGGTAGCAGAGATGAAGATACTGAGGTTCTCTCTGGGAGTGACCAGGAAGGACAGGATCAGGAATGAGTACATCAGAGGGTGAGCACATGTTAGAGGTTTTGGAGATAAAGTCAGAGAGGCCAGACTGAGATGGTTTGAACATGTCCAGAGGAGAGATAGAATATATTGGTATAAGGATACTGAGTTTTGAACTGCCAGGCAGGAGGCCTACAGGAAGACCAAAGAGGATGCAGGATGTAGTGTATGTAGTGATGTAGTGTATGGATGTAGTGAAAGAGGACATGAAGGTAGTTGGTCTGAGGGAAGAGGATTCAGAAGACAGGGTTAGATGGAGGCAACTGATTCGCTGTGGAGACCCCTGAAGGGAAAAGCCAAAAGGAGAAGAAGAACACACATACAGAAGTACTCTGATGTGTGTTTGGGCACATCTGCTTGCACACTTAAGCTCTTGCCAGTGCACAGAAATGCATAAATTTAGCATAACCTTCCTGTGACACCAACAGCCCCCATCCCTGCACCCGCAGTCAGCCCCAGTTCAGAGGAACACCATTTGACATTTGCTTTGTTTTCTTTTTTTTGTCTCTTGAGTATAGTTTTGCCATTTTGCATATCACTGCACATTAATTACAGGGGACACATGACTAACATGGAGACCTTATTCAAGAATTAATCACAGAAAAAAAGGAGGGGGGAATACAGTTAAGTGGAAAATCTGTCTGTTCACAGTAGGCATTGATGCTGTTTTATTTTCAAAATGGTAAAATTTGATGAGAATTCACTGCCTGCCACATGCACATCCATTTTCTGAATCATGTCTTCACCGTCATAATCATTTATTCTGGCTGACAGTAATATTAAAATGTTGCATATATTTATTGCATGATGTGTATGCTGTCGGTTTACTGTAATGACGCAATGCACATACAATGAATTATGAATGTATATTTTAAATGTAATATCAAGGGGAAAAAGTGGGTTAAAATGTGATAGTAAAATACATAATGGGCAAACATCCCATGAGAATGCAATTAGACAATTTTTTTGTCTCAAGAAATATTTTAACTTAAGTGGTTGTTATCTCACACAAGAGTATAAATCTTTCAGGACTGCAGAGTTAACAACTCTCCCTGTTGACTCATTAAACCTAACCCCATGCCAAGTGTTTGTATTATGACTCTGACATAAATATATGCCTCACTCTAGGAGGTGGAAATGCATGCAGCGCACAATAACTGCAGTGCAATTACAGTGATAACCTGGCATAGTCAACCTAATTTGTAAATCTCAACAAATGTTGATGTCATTTTGTTTTAATAGGCAGCAATATAATCAGTTTTCAGCATTGAATAGCACCTGCTATGTTTTGAAATTATGGCATTGTTAATTTTACTAACACATAAACCTTGAAGGAGTTTATAAAAAGGCCTACTACTGAATGCGATTAAATATATCTACATTGTTTGGTGATCTCTAGTGCCCTTTGGGGTGAGAAGTTTTGCTTAATTAGTTGCTTTAGAGAATGTGATAATGTAAAAGACATGAGACATGGAACAGTTGGTGGGTAAAAGTGCCGTGTGAGGGAGCCTACTGTGTCAAACAGCTTCCCGTTAATCATTGAAATGTCATCCATGTCTATGTACATAATGAGCAGATGGAACTTCCTCCTATACTAATGTTCACATTATTTGGATTATATGTATGTTTACAGATATAAGAACTTTAATAAAAAATGACAACTTTTGTCATAGTAATAATGTACTGGGTTTTTAGAGATGGGTTTCACACATCTATAGTCACCACCTTTTTTGCACCAGTTGCTTTCTACTTCACCTCGTGCCATCTGTCTTTTGACTAAAGCATTCCTAACAAGGCAGTCAGAGACTGCAACATCCCGCGACACACCTGAATTCAAAATTTTTCCCTGACCTTCTTTCACAATGGTCGCAGCAATTAATTCTATATTGTACTATCAAGTATGACATTGACCTGGTTTTCCATCATCACATTTTTGTCTCTGCCCTCCTGAAAATGTTGCTTTTTGTATTTTGTGATTATAGCTCATCAGGTTTCAGTAATGTGTATCTAAAAAGGTATAAAAGTGATAATTTGACTTTGACCTGGTTTTTCAAGGTCAAGGTTGAGATCTAATTTTCATCCCCTTGCCTCCCTCAATATAACTCCTTTTGTTTCGTCTTTCTATCTCATCCAGTTCTCAAGAAATGTGCAGAAAAATTTACAAAATTTAAAATTTGACCGTGACCTAGTTTTCTCAAGATCAAGGTCATCATCTCATTTTCATCCCCTTTGCCACCCGAGTAATGTGCTATTTCTTTCATCTTTCTATCTGCAACGGTTGTGAAGATATGGATGAACACACAATCACTGACAATTACAATACACCACTGCTTTTCGGGATGTAATAAAGTCAAAGATGGGTCATCATGTAGTTGCATTTTCCCTTTGTATTTAGCAACAAAACACCTGCTTAGGCATGTACTGTTGTCAATGCACCTTGCAATCATCCGTGACATTTCAATACTGATCAAAAGCCGGCCTACATACTGCACAAAGCAGAGATTAGATGTTGTTTGGTTTAAGGGACAATGTGCCATCTCAGAGAAGTCAGACAAGGAACTGGCAGATTGAACAAGTTCCCATCCCAGCTTGTCACATACTGAACATTTTTTCATCTTATCCAGATAAACAAGGTACCCTTTGGCACTAACCGTCTCTCGGGATTCCCCTGTGTGCAGTTGCTCTGATAGTGTCATACTGACATAAATGTGTTTTCATTGGAGGTACATTAAAGCCTTGTGTATGGGAATCAGAGAGATATGCCGAGACAGAATTACTTGATGCTCTGGGAATGAGATGCTCTCAGTCTATTATGTAATACAGGATGAATGTAATGGGCTACATTGGTTTACATATGACGGACAGGGATTGGGGAAGAGTGCCCTGAGGTTTGACTGTGTTTTTAGAGGACAATGATGCAACACTGTTCCTCAATTTAGCCGCAATAAGGCACAGGCCGGTGTCTTATTGTGACATTCCCAAATCTGGATAAATACAGAGAGTTTTGTAAGGAAGGGCATCCGATGTAAAACTTTTGCCAAATCAAATATGCAAACCAAATCTATGACTTCCATACCTGAGTTAACAACAACCACCATCGGTGCTGTTCACCTACAGGGTGCCAGTGGAAATTGGATTACTGCTGGTCAAAGAAGGAGAGGAGGAAAGTGTATTCGAAGGAAGAGAGAGAAGAGAAACACCAAGAGTATAGGACTGAAAGTAGGGACGATGAATGTTGGAGCTATGACAGGAAAAGGTAGAGTTGGTTGACATGATGCAGAAGAGGAAGGTATATAATAGGTATATAATACTGTATGTCCAGGAGACTAAGTGGAAAGTTAGCAATGTTAAAAGTTTAGGAGCAGGGTTCAAGTTGTTCTATCAAGGAGTAGATAGGAAGCAAAATGGAGTAGGAGTTATCTTGAAGTAGGAGGTGTTAGGAATGTCCCGGAGGTAAAAAAAAGAGTTTCAGACAGAGTGTTGAGTCTGAAGCTAGAAATCGAAGGTGTGATGTCCAATGCTGTTACTGGGTATGCTCCACAGGTAGGATGTGAGCTGGAGGAGAAGGAGAAATTCTGGTTGGACTTTGATGAAGTGATGCAGAGCATACCTGGAAGTGAGAGAATTGTCATTGGTGCAGACTTCAATGGACATGTTGGTGCAGGAAACTGAGGTGATGAGGAGGTAATGGGCAGGTTTGGTATCCAGGAGAGGAATGCAGAAGGACAGATGGTGGTTGACTTTGCAGAAAGGATGGAAACGGCTACAGTGAATACCTTCTTCCAGAAGAGGCAGGGCCATAGGGTGACCTATAGGAGTGGAGATATGAGCACACATGTAGACTATATCTCGTGTAGACGGTGTACTCTGAAGATCAATGACTGCAAAGTAGCGGTAGGTGAGAGTGCAGCCAAACAGCATAGGATGGTGGTGTGCAGGATGACTCTGGTGGTGAGGAAGATGAAGAGGCAAAGGCAGAGCAGAAGACAAAATGGTGGAAGCTGAAAAAGGAAGTGTTGCATGACTTTTAGGAAAGAGTTAAGACAGGCTCTGGGTGGTCAGGAGGTGCTTCCAGATGACTGTACAACTACAGCTAATGTGATCAGGGAGACAGGTAGGAGAGTACTTGGTGTGTCATCTTGAAGGAAAGTAGGTAAGGACACTTGGTGGTGGGATGAGGAGGTACAGGAGTGTATACAGAGAAGGAGGTTAGCTAAGAAGAAGTGGGACACTGAGAGGACTCTGGACAGTAGACTGGAGTACAGGGATATGCAGCGTAAGGTGAAAGTAGAGGTAGCAAAGGCCAAACAAGGGGCTTATGATGACTTGTATGCTAGGTTGGACAGTAAGGAGTGAGAGACTGATCTATACAGGTTGGCAAGACAAAGAGACAGAGATGGGAAGGAAGTACAGCAGGTAATGGTGATTAATAATAGGGATTGAAGTGTATTGACAGGTGCCAGTAATATGATGGGAAGGTGGAAAGAGTACTTTGAAGAGTTGATGAACGAGTAAAATGAGAGAGAACAAAAGCTAGAAGAGGTGATTGTTGTGGACCAGGACGTAGCAAAAATTAGTCAGGATGAAGTGAGGAGGGCATTGAAGAGGAGGAAGAGTGGAAAGGCACTTGGTCCTGATGATATACCTGTGGAGGTATGGAAGTGTCCAGGAGAGGTGGCAATAGAGTTTCTGTCTGGGTTGTTCAAAAGGATCTCAAATAGTGAGAAGATGCCTGAGGAATGGAGAAGTGTGCTGGTGCCCATTTTTAAGAACAAGGGAGATGTGCAGAGTCGTGACAACTACAGAGGAATAAAGCTGATGAGCCATACAATAAAGTTATGGGAAAGAGTAGTGGAAGCTAGACTAAGGGCAGAAGTGTGCATTTGTGAGCAGCAGTATGGTTTCATGCCAAAAAAGAGTACTACAGATGCAGTATCCACTTTGAGGATGTTGATAGAGAAGTACAGAGAAAGCCAAACGGAGCTGCATTGTGTTTTTGTACATCTGGAGAAAGCTTATGACAGGGTGCCCAGAGAGGAACTGTGGTATTGTATGATGAAGTCTGGAGTGGCAGAGAAGTATGTTAGAATGGTGCAGGACATGTATGAGGACTGTAAGACAGTGGTGAGGTGTGCTGTAGGTGTGACAGAGGAGTTCAAGGTGGAGGTGGGACTGCATCAGGGATCAGATCTGAGCCCCCTCTTGTTCGCTATGGTGATGGACAGACGAGGTTAGACAGGAATTTCAATGTACCATGATGTTCGCAGATGACATTGTGATCTGTAGTGAGAGCAGGGAACAGGTGGACGAGAAGCTAGAGAGGTGGAGGTTTTTCCTGGAAAGGAGAGGAATGACGGTTAACCGCAGTAAGACAGAGTACATGTGTGTGAATGAGAGAGACCCAAGTGGAAGAGTGAGGTTACCGGAAAGAGAG
Source organism: Antennarius striatus (assembly GCF_040054535.1). Lineage (NCBI taxonomy): Eukaryota > Metazoa > Chordata > Actinopteri > Lophiiformes > Antennariidae > Antennarius > Antennarius striatus. The sequence goes on along the minus strand of NC_090782.1, from coordinate 15,976,645 downwards.
ATCAATGAAGGTGGAGAATTTTAAGTACTCAGGGTCAACAGTCCAGAGCAATGGCGAGTGTGGAAAAGAGTTGAAGAAGTGTGTTCAGGCAAGATGAAACATGTTGAGAAAAGTATCAGCTGTGATAAGTGATAGAAGAATTTCAGCTAAAGTGAAAGGAAAGGTGTACAAAACTGTGGTGAGACCAGCAATGTTGTTTGATCTAGAGACGGTGTCATTGACGGATCAGGAATGAGTACATCAGAAGGACAGTAAATCTTAGAGGTTTTGGAGATACAGTCAGAGAGGCCAGACTGACATGGTTTGGTCATGTCCAGAGGTCTGACAGTGAATATATTGGTAGAAGGAGTTTTGAATTGCTAGGCAGGAGGCCTAGAGGAAGACCAAAGAGGTTTATGGATGTAGTGAAAGAGGACATGAAGGTAGTTGGTGTGAGAGAAGAGGATTCAGAAGACAGGGTTAAATGGAGGCAATTGATTCGCTGTGGTTCTCCCTGAAGAGGAAAGCCGAAGGCAAAAGAAGAGGATTGCGATCTCAATCACAGATTCCTCAATCGCGTGTGGTTTCTGGAATGCATTAACCGCAAAACGAGCTCGTAACTATAGACACAAGAATTTCAGTGTATCTGTACTGCAACATAACTGCAACTGGGAATAAATTACATTATGTGTCTTGATTACTCCATTTTGAACTTATCAGATAAAATATTTCACACAAAGGTTTCAATTTGCTGAGGACCTACACCTGATTGGATGTTTAAATATAACTGAAAGTGAGAAATTGCCGATTTGAAATGTGTATGGAAAATAAACTAGAATAAAATTGATCTAAATTACTAAAATGACAATTTTTTTAGACCTGATTTTGGTTTATTTGGTGAGATGCACAAATATATAACAAAGTTTAATGAATCATGATGATATTTTTCGCTGCAACCAAATGTTTTACATCACTGATTTATGTAGCTCTCCACAAGATGAGAGTCATCACAATGTCGTGTGTAGTGACAGTCGCACTTAATCAATCCTCAAATCTGGTCTTTGATGCCTGCTGCAGTACAGACTATTTTCTATTCTCCACAGTAACACTGCCATGGTGTTCCTTCACATACAATTTTCATCCATCTGGGAGTGATGGAGAAGACTCGCTGAGAGATTGTGGAGATTAGTTGTCTGCATAGATTAGGGTGTCATGACATGGTGTCATGGTTCATCCCCCTCTCCCATTGCTATTTGTACAGAATTTGGTTTGCCCACAGGTGGCCAATATGTGAATATATGTAATGACCTCTAATCACCTATGTTTGCTTACAGACAAGGTGCTGTAGTACGGAGAACCAATATCTATCTAAATGATAGATGATCTAAATGAAAAATAATCAGCTCCTGGGGAATTTTTAAAATACAGATATCAAAAAACTTGGTTCTCTCCTGTCATGAAAGCATCATATTTATGTACACTCCTCTGTATGTGTAGTTCAAACACTGACAGACAATGCTTTCTGCTGCTCAAAAACTTTGGTCCAAGGTCTTTTAAAGCCCTCTTTGCATAAAATGATGGATAGATATAACATTATGCAGTGAGGGGTATTTGTTGCCAAAAATGTACTCTCTGGTCTAGTGAGGTTTCAGTCTTGTCAGAATTGTTTTAAAAACAGCTAAATCTGTTTGTAAAACGATCAGACAAGTTGAGTTTATAAATTGCAGAAACACAGACAGTGTTTACAAATATGACTAAAACCCATCCAACATTTTCTTTTAAACATTTCTATTTTTATTTCAGAATTACAATTTTAAGTTCATTAGAAATTGGTGTTTGTGGATTTTTTGACCAAAGTTGGCAGGAAAAGAGTTCCAATGGACATTTACATGTCCCACTAGAATAGGTTTTAGCATTAATTGTCTAAATGAGCTAGAGACTGTGCTTGTGTGCTTTTACGTTTAACCAGCTCAAACCAAACCTGTGTTCCATATTGTGGCCACTAATTGTTTTTGTGTCATTTGGGAGCTTGTTTGTACTAGAGATTGATTTTATGTTTTTATGTCAAGTAAAATGAACTGTTATTCATCATCCAGAGTAAGCACCTTCTGGTCCACTTGCCATTTTAATCCATTACAAAGTGGGGCTGACTGTAAAGAGAATGTAGCAATGAGAAAGGAGAGTTGTAAAGTCTTTGTATCACAAAAGGCAAAAAGGACTGATGTTGAATTTGAAAGTTGTTAAAAGTTTAGATATAACAGAAACAATGTAATCAATCTTAACTTTAAAGTTAAAGTTAAAGTTTGAACTAGTGAGGAAGCAGGTTTGTTCAAGTCAAACCCTAACCCTAACAAATCAAACACTACATGAAAATGTGGAGCAGTGTTCAACATATATCATATATCATAACATATCACTTCAACATTTAACTAAATGTTGACAATTCCAACTACCAAACTTATTGATTATTAAATGTGTCCTTGCACTCTGTTTGCAGTCTGTAAGAGTTAACCTTCTGACAGACTGTGTGTACTGAATCCTGGTCATTTAGTGCAACCTTTTTTACTTCCGGATATTTAACACTTTAAACAAAATGAAAAAAAATAATCCTATTAAAGTCCATATGTCTACTAAGCACTAGCCTCTGCAGAAGTGTTGTGTTTCGCTTTCGGCACAATAAAACTTCTGTGCATGATTGCAACATCCCAGCAGATGTTATAAAAGTAATAATAAAAAATGTGTGTCAATATAAAAGGCCTTTCCTTTGTTTTTATGATCCTAATGCCTCATTGTGTATTATTTCATTCCCTATATCTAATACAGTATACACAGTATTAACATTTGACATGGGGGTGTTATGTACACATGATAGAATTTTCCACAGTGTGCTTTCTGTGTTAATTAAATTACAGTAAATTAGGTGATTAAGGTGGTGTTTAAGCAAAATTTGAAAAAGGGTTAATAATGACTGCACTTTTTGACAGACCAGCTGTGAAGTTAGTTTTGGGCATTGAATATTATTTGGAAAAAAGGCAAAACAATCAACAGATGATTTAGTGAAGACGTAAAATTGAAGTTAACTATCTATGCCTTCACAAATACTGAGGTGAGTCATGGCAATTTTTTACACATAAATAACTCATAAATGCTGATAAATATCAGACTACTGAGAAGAACAGTCTTCATTCAGAAGCTTTCAAGTGTAACAAGCAACCCTTTTGAAGAGGTGTAACAAGGATATTCAGGGGGGAGGGGCATTATATGATATATTCACATAATTCCCACCAAGGAGAGCCCTAAGTGGCAAATACATTCTCTGTGTACAATTCTATGACATCTACCTCTTGCAGGGGAATTCATGACCTTATGTATCTAGGCTAAAACAAAAATTGATCAAACAAGAAGTTCATGAGTAATGTAAACTTCACCTACAGGCTTGTTGTCTTTGTTGAAACACAAACTCTACTGGCATCCACAACCCCAAAACCCTTGCATGAAGTTGTTATACACTCAGATTACACAACTGGCACAACTGTATACTAGTATACTACCACAGATATCTTGTCAAGTAGGATGCTGCTCGATACATTATTTGGACAATATTTGATAGTTCAACTTGAAACCTCCGATTCACAGCAGTGGTGCCTTGCAAGCAGATGTACTTGCGACATAAATCAAGACGGGTGTTGTGGCACCGATGTCATGCTCAAGATGGGCCTAAGCGTAGAAAGAGCAATGATGGCAATAACCATTACTGTGCCATGTGATAGGAACCTTGTTGATATGTGTTTACAGTTATTAGTCCACACACCACTCCATACATCACTGCAGGCATTAATATTGTGTCTGTGACAGAGAAAAAGTGAGATGTAGTGTTACAAGTCTGCACCTGAGTGTCTGTTTAGTGTGTTTATGATGGTATTCACATGTATGGTTGAGCTTAAGGTTGAGTTTTAATAAAGGTATTGTTGCATATGTGAGCCTACATGTGTGATGAAGTGTGTTTCACTGCTCTGTTCCTGTACAGTGTCCATCTGTAGTGAAGCTATCCATCAATCTGTCGACTCCCCAGCCCACCATATCACCTTTCCTCTTCCCTTTTACATTCCTCCATCCTTCTCTTTTATCTCACACCTCACTCGCTTGCTCACCAAGCCCTCTTATCCCACTTCATCCCTGTCACCTACTCAAAATACCATTTTAGGAATTACCATATCATGTTTCAGCTGTTGGATAAAAACGCGTGTGCTCTCTGTGTGTTTTTCAGAAATTTAAGCAGTCCATACTTTTTAAAAATGTTTTACGAGTCAAAGATCTATGAACCTTGTTCTGGAAGCTGAAAATGTTTGATTTAAACATGGTAACGATGAAACAAAAGTCCAGTTTCAAGTTACAGTCTTCCCCCAATAGCTATAAAAACACATGCCAAGACCTTTTCATTCAGCTAGGACCATTTCCTCCAGTCTTGGGGGCACTCAGCATAAGGTAATAGCTGAGATCAGTGTAATTGAAGCATTCTTGATCAATGCTCATTTGCTTCTTTGGCTACTGTCTCTATCTCTCTCTTGCCGCATTTCTTCAGACGCAGTCTCTCAAAACTGTTTATGAAAAGCTCTGAGACAAGCTGACTTCTGGCCTGACTCTCATTCCCAAATGTACTTTTAAGATGTTATCTCAACCAAAACACAATAAAATTACAAATGTAGAATGACAAGCTCAAGAATGACAGGAACACCACTGTCACCATGGAAGTGGTTTCAAACTACAGACTGCTATTGTGGGTTGTGAACTACTGAAGCTATGCATTTTTAATCCACTGTTCCTCTGGGGTTATGTGGTAAGACCACTTTATTTGAAAATATTTTTTAAATGACCCAGCTAAAAAAAATATATATTTTGCCACCTCAGAAATAATATTTTGCAGCATTTAGTGGAACAAGACATATTCTATATGCATCAGCTTGTATTATAGATGTTTATTTTGTATTGTCCAATTCTCTTAAAGCTCGAGGAATTGCTTTACCCTTTTTAATGTTCTTAGGTCAACTTTTTATTCATAATATTATGCACACATTTGGAGATACACCAGCACTGGAGAGATGCTAGCACAGCAACTTCAGAAAATATTTGACAAAATTCATATCAAATGTACACTTTCTAAAATTAAGATTAAAGACCCTTTATTAGTACCCCTAGGGGAAATTATTTTTCTGCTCTTGTTAGTAATCATTATTACTCATGTATATATTTGGTACAGACCCAAATGTGCACACACACGCACACACACACACACACACACACACACACACACACACACACACACACACACACACACACACACACACAAGGGGCCTGTAGGGCATACAAATGATGGTGAGAGGTAGAATGACGGGCAGCTCCCTCGTGAGATGACCCAATGAGGAGCTTATAAAGGAAATGGTGTCTTACTCAGGGGCATCTTGACATGCTCAGGAGGTGAACTGAAACCTCTCCACTGCCAGTTCACAGTCCTAAATTTTTTGCCCGACATGGGCCTTAAACTGGTCACCCTTCAGATCTCAAGCCTAAGACTTGGCGGACTGAGTCACTGCTGACCCCAAGTTGAAAGGAATGTGGTAATTTAATTTAAAGCAAAACTCTGCAACTATCTGTATATTCCTACATGTTGATGTTGTAAGAAGATAATTTTTGTTTAGATAAGCAGTTCTTTCCCTGCATTAGAAGTAGCCAATTTTTGCTCAAAGAACTTGAAATATATAATATCCACTCTGTTACAATATTTATATTTATAGAAATTCCACATCTCTTACATCTAAGAAAAATCTTTTCCATATGAGCTATGTGTCCCCAGGCAACAGCCGAGGTTGCAAATTAATAGCTCAGCCATTAGCACCACAACACAAGAAATCATAATCTTGTCCATGTTTTGTTTGTTTGTTTCCTTCTTTCTTTCTTTCTGAGCTCTCTGCTGAACATCCAGTCCACCAGGGTGGCTCAGAGGGTGCTACAACTGTGGAGGCAAAGACTCTCCGGGAAGGAAAGAAGCCTCCTCCTGGACAATAGTACAGGGACTGTACCGGACAGCAAAGATCCTTTCCCTGAGGTCCACATCAGTCCCCTGTTTGGAGAACTGGAGGGTCCTCTCCTCGGAGATGAACGACAGATCAGCCTGCACACGGCCAACAAAAAAATACTGTACAAACAATGTGCAAAAGTAATCAACAAGAAAGGCCTGTGTGACAGAGCACCTACTACCTGGGCCAACAGGATGACGGGAAATGGACCTGACCCACAGTGGAGACTTCTATACAAACCTCCCCTCAAGAAAAAAACAGCCGACCTCCAGTGGAGAATTTTACATGGTGCCATCGGTTCCAATGCTTTTATCTCTGTTTTTAACCCTGCCGTGTCCAGCCAGTGTCCCTTCTGTCCCCTTCGTGAGACAGTCTTTCATGCTTTTAGTGAGTGTGGGAGACTTGCAGTGCTCTTCACTCTTCTAACAAATGTTTTTAATCTGTTCAGTGAAAATTTTAGTATCAGGAAATTTATCTACGGTGCTGGGTACAATAAATTGAATCAAAGAAAGTGGCAGCTTTTAAATTTTATCTCTGGAGAGGCAAAACTCGCAATTTATGTAAAGAAGAGAATTGAAAACAATACTGTTGAAGAAGCAGCTGTTTTTTGCTGTAACATCAGATGTCGCTTAAAACTAGAATTTGGTTTCTATAAAATGGCAAAAGACCTGAATAACTTTAGGAACATCTGGTGTCACAAAAATGTCCTATGCACTTTAGCTGATGATCAACTCACTTTTGCAAACTTCCTGTTATAATGCACTAATTTTTAAATTGTATTTCCTTTCATTTATTGTTTTTTAGTGTTTTTGAAGCACTTGAGTGCTTTCATCTAATGTAAAATTGTAAAATGCTTGAATGTGATTAAAGTGTTTTTGCAAAAATAAAAAAAATCTCTTTTTTTCTTTCTTTTCTCATTCCATCTCTCTTTCTCTCTTTTCTCATTCTTTCTCTTTTTTTCTTCTTCCCACCTTACAAAAAAGAAGTTAAAGTGTAAACATTAAGTGAGATGGGTAATCAGGGAGGCATGACTTTTATAACTTCCTTTGCTGCTGTGTGGGAACCATGTGTATTTAAATTTCCCTGCTGTTCTCTTGCTTCTGTCTGCAAAGAGTTTTGGCAAGTTTGACAAATAAGGTAATGCAGTAAAGGTGGTGTAGCATCAGTGATATCAGCCATTATTCTGACTGTGCCTATTCTACAATGTGTAACAAAGCATAGCCATGAGAATCAGAACTGCCCACATATTTTATATGGTTTTGCTACTTTCTTTGTAGGCTCTGCAAAGGACCTACAAAGGTCCTTGCAAAACTGCTATGAACAGTTGTGACACCTAATTGTGGTTGGTGGGTGGGTGCATTCTATGCAAAAAGAGGAAGAGAGGATGATTAAAATAATTAGTTTTCAATATTTGAAATGACCTTGTGGATTAGACTATACTGCCTAGTTTTCTCTGTCTCTCCCTCTCACTTCATCATCTCATCTCTTCTTTGATCACTTTCCTGTCTTTTTACAGGCCAAACTCCATATATGCAAAGTACATGTGTGTGTGTGTGTGTGTGTGTGTGTGTGTGTGTGTGTGTGTGTGTGTGTGTGTGTGATATCACCTAGACTTTGATCTGTATCACAAACTTGCACATCTCTTACCCTTTCTTGTTCCTCCTTTGGTGTCCTCCCATATTGTTCTCAAATGCATCCCCTGTCTTCATATTCCATACATCTTTTGAGCCCATGCCTCAGTTTCTCCCATTATTTACCACACTGATACTAACAACTCCTTGCATACATATATCCAACTGAGATCACCTTTTATTATCTTGCTCATTAAAAACTCAAAACACAGACCCATAGCCACAATAGAATTCAAAATAATTTTCAAACTGAAAAAGTCTAGCCTGAATTAACGACACCATCAAACACCAGCGACTTTTTCTAAGTCTTTGAACTAAAGCAATTACTGTACAAACAGGACAGCAAGAAGGCATGTAACTGGCACTCGTTCAGCATGACTTTCCTCTAGCAGTGGTTAATTGAAGACTTGAAAGAGATAAAGATTTAAGAGGGAGAGAGAGAAGGACAATGATGAATGGCAAGAGTATCATAGGTCCATCTATCTCCCATCAGCACTCTTGCCTCTCCATTTCATTCAAAGCAAGCAGTAGCCATGGTAACAAGGGCAGAGAAGGGCAACAAGAAAATTAAGTATAAAAGAGAAGAATGTAGAAGACAGAAACAGGAAGGGAAAGGCAGAAGGAACAAGGTATTACAGGTATATAGAAAGAAGAAAAAGATGGAGAAATAAAGTTAAAGAGGGAAGGAATGACATGAGCAGAGGAACGACAGACATGGGTCATGTTTTTCTACGTATGACCCTGCATCAATGGCAGGTCCTTCCTGCTGAGAGAGGATGTGAGCTCCACGATGACAGTGACATTTACTGGCATCACGTCTCAAGGGAAGCAATTTCACAGACGTGTATCTCTGCAAGAGCCTCCTTTTAGCAAATTTAGCCTTGTGGGATCATAAAACATCAGAGTCATCCACTACTTTCCAAGCCTTTGTTTTCTGCAGATTTCTATCTGTGTTCATCACCATGACTTCTGCTCATTTTTTGGTCCGCTCACTTTCTCTCTATTTATTGCAAAGACTTACCAAGCTCTCTGAAGATATTATCATGTGACTGAGGATCTTTGACATTTCTCCTTCTTCATGAACAGAGTCCATTTCACAAGGCAGTACAGCCAACTGATTCTATGCATGGCAGTCTCAGGGGGGGATTTTCCTCCGGTTTCGCAGAGGAATGACGCGGGGAACCACAATCTTCTAGAAAGCCAGACTAAGTCATGCAATCCATAGCTAGTTCTTATCAGAGCCAAATTCTACTGTTTGCTCAACACTGACCCACTGACAAGATAGTGCTGCAAAGTTGGCAATATAAGTTGTCCTCATTATATGAACTACTAATGTTTAAAGACACAAAAAACGTGTGCCACCATATTTAACTATTGTATTTAAGTTCCCCTTTCAGCCAACAACAGCTGCGTTCGTACAGCTCCTACACTTGTCTCCCACTCTAGTTCTTGTTTGTAATCTCTGTGAGCATCTCATCATGCCAGGCTTTGTAGCTTGGATACTTTACTATTAATCATGGTGGTACCGGTGATGATCTCTTTGATGACAACGCTACCTCTCACCAACAATAAGTCCCCCTCTTTATCCTTCCCTCTAAAGGTAAATCACATTCTACATACTTCAGTACCGTACATGGGATTGTCAACATCAACAGCTGAACTTGGTTGTTGTTGGTGGATGTACCTTTTGTACTTTTACAGTCAATAAGAGTGTGGGAAAAGGTAATGCAGATAGAAGCTGGTTTAATATCAGTATGAGGAGGCTTCATAAACATTTAAATTACCATAAATAATAAGATAAATAGTTTGTCGCTATATTGCAGAATTTGTGATTCACGTGTGGTTCCTGGAACACATTAACCACGAAGAATGGGGGCACACTGTATGTGCACGCACACACACACACACACACACACACACACACACACACACACACACACACACACACACACACACACACACACACACACACACACATATATATATACAGAGAGAGCAAAAGAGAGAGAGAAATAGAGTGAGAGAGAGAGAGAGAGTGAGAGAGATGTGGTTCCCCTAGAATCTATCCTTATCTCCTTTCCACCCCCTATAAAATGGTTTAATTAGCCCAACCTACAAGTTCAAAAACATACCTGTGAATCTGCCCATCTGTTCCAGCCATAGCTTGTAAAAATTATAAATAAGCATGGGTGTGTGTCAATGGGTGTGTGTCACATGTTTGTCCTGCGGAGTATGGCCTTATTAAGATCTGGTTTTAGTATTCATCATGTGTGATCTGATCATAAGTGGACCGCTCTACAAGTTTGAACACACCTGTTGGAATACAATCTGTCAACCATATTTGGAGATGGGCTTGGTTTAACCTCTAAAATGCAACTAATAATCCAGAAACTAGTTCAACTAAAAATGTATTACTTGGTCATTAACTTCATTCAATGTCTTTGTATTTATTTTCAGTGTACATAATTTAGGCTTTTTATTGAGCAATAAAATAATAATGGAAACTGCTTTTACATTAGTCATTGTATTAACTGACTAATCAAAAGGTAGATGAAACCATAAAAAGATTATTAGGTGCTGCCCTACAATGCTTATAGCCAGAGCTAAGACAAAAGAGTATGTACTCAATGGCACTGGTTATAAATATCTTTACAACATGTAATCAACGGCCTATTCGCAACAGGCACATTTTGAGCACCTCAATTGCATTTAAAATGCAAAAAAGAGAATATCGCTCTTTCAAAGAAGTTTGGTTGAACACTGAGATTAAGGCATAGACCTATTTGTAACTAAGAATCCCTGTGTCTAGAACTTCAGACATATACATGATTCAGCATGAAGTCTAAAAATAAACTGCCATATACAGTAAATATCTGTATAAATAGTATACAAAAGCATAAACTGCAATTTAATTTTAAAAAAAACTTATCTCAATTTAGAGAAATCTATTATCTCATTATTCCTTTCAACAGTCAGTGTTTGACAGACACTTTAGTTTACAGTGACGGAGATAGGGGCAGTTTTCATCCAACTGTTACATTCACACACACACACACACACACACACACACACACACACACACACACACACACACACACACACACACACACACACACAAACACAAAGTTGCACGCCCTATGCCGGTCAGTTTTAGGATGATTATGTGAAGATCTTGTCAGCCGCTTGCTTTACCACTTCACTCCTACCTAATTCTTAATCCTATACTCCTCATTTTGATGTAGCAGGACTTTGGGTTATTCCTACAACTGCACAGCTCTGGTTGTCAGCAAAAAAGTGTCAGCTTGTAAGAGTGTGTGCATGACAGTGTCTCTGTGTGTTTGATTATCTCTGAGGCATTAGTTCATACTACAGTATCTGTGGTTTTCTTGCCGGATAAATCACAGCAGGTTGTAAAGTGGTCTGGCTTCAGAAAGTCATGGTAGGTTAGCCCACATGGCACTGCACAAGTTTCTCCACTGTCACAAATATGCAATATTCCACTGTCATAAACTGACAAAACTGCAGTGAGAACAAATGAACCCACAACACCACAAAAGCAAACAACAAAGAGCTCAACATCACTGAAAGCCACAGCAAAAACAAACAAAACATCTTTTGGGGATATGCATCCATTCTATGACAACAATCTCTGAGAAAAGCCCACAGAAACTCTGGCTATTATCTATACCAATCATCCAGCAGAAAAATGTCCAATTCATGGACCATTGCCTCAAGGTATGATTAAAAATGCTTTTAGTCCCAAAAGTTGAGGGCTCATTTGAAGAGAATGGTAGCACAGAGAATTGTCCTGTTTCACTTGGACGGGCAGCAAAGCTGAAAGCTCTTTTTCCAAATTCAGTTCTTACCACGGTGGAGCAGGGCACTCGTTTCAGACAAGTATCCGGTACGGATTACGCATTTTTGACAAGTACGAGCATGCTACTGGTAAAACTCAATATTCGTGCTCGTTCGTTCATTCATTCATTTTCCTGACAGCTTCATCTGCTTGTGCAGGTCACTTGGACCTGGAGCCTATCCCAGCTGGCATAGCTGGAGGAAAACCTTCAGAACTGACAGTCTTCACGCTCTGTGATTGGCCAGTCACACACAGCACCTGCCCCTCCGTACAGACACACATCACTGCAGCCACACACATCACTGGTGCTGCCCCACTCTTGCACACACGCACACACACACACACACACACACACACACACACACACACACACACACACACACACACACACACACACAGACATTGACTGATCTGGTCACAAATTTCCCCACTGTGGGACAATAAAGGTCTATTATTATTATTATTATTATTATTATTATCTCTCTGTTCGTGGCTTCACTGTGGCTCATGTTGCTTTCCTTAGGTTTTCTTCAGCTTGCCTCTATTTTAGTCTATCTAAGGTTACTTGATGAACTTATTTCTTGTTTTGTTTTGTTGTATGTACGCGGTGTATTTAATTGGACAGAACTGAAAACTGCTCGTGTTGCATCGGTAACTGCCTCTAGTCTAGTCGTTTTGTTTTTGTTTTTGTTTTGTTTTTTTACCTCTTTGCTCTTCGTTTGACAATTTTCCCACTTCAGTTCAAATTAATAATTTATATACTGTATAGATATCTCAACTGTATATACTGTTATCTATATATACTGTATAGATATGTCAACACACACACACACACACACACACACACACACACACACACACACACACACACAATTATATATACTAGGGATGAGCGAGTACATCACTATCTGTATCTGTTCAACCATCTAAATTATCTGTATCTCTCTCTATCTCTCTTACTCCCTCACACAGTCACTCAGTCACACACACATGCACAAACAGACATGCACACAAAAACAAGCACACACACCTTAATAAACTTTGCTTAACTTTGTGTGAGAAAAAAGAAATAAATATTAGGTGGTGAAAATAAAAAAAAACATTTTTTTTAATTATTAAAAAACAGTTTGATTATAAAAATATTTTTTTTAAAACTTCAAAAGAAAAAATTAGAAAAGTTGTGTCAGTGAGAGCAGGGAACAGGTGGAGGAGAAGCTAAAGAGGTGGAGGTTTGTCCTGGAAAGGAGAGGAATGAAGGTTAGCCGCAGTAAGACAGAGTACATGTGTGTGAATGAGAGGGACCCAAGTGGAAGAGTGAGGTTACAGGGAGAAGAGATCAAGAAGGTGGAGGATTTTAAGTACTTAGGGTCAACAGTCCAGAGCAATGGAGAGTGTGGGAAAGAGGTGAAGAAGCGTGTACAAGCAGGATGGAACGGATGGAGGAAAGTGTCAGGTGTGATGTGTGGTAGAAGAGTTTCAGCTAAAATGAAAGGAAAGGTGTACAAAACTGTGGTGATGTTGTTTGGTCTAGAGACAGTGTCACTGAGGAAATACAGGAGACATTGCTGGAGGTAGCAGAGATGAAGATGCTAAGGTTCTCTTTGGGAGTGACCGGGAAGGATAGGATCAGGAATGAGTGTGAATGAATGAATGAAATTTATTTTGGTTGTTCATATTTCACATTTAAAAAACAAAACATATTTCAATTGTATTAATAGTAACCAAAAAACTACTGGGCCGAAGCAAATTGCCCAACCAATTAGCATATCTGCAAACGGAGAAGACAAGTTTGATTTCATATACAAATCATAATGGTGGAAGAAACAACTGCAACCAGTGACAAATCTCAGTGCTGGATGAAAAACAGTTTCTAAAGGATTGGAGACATTTAGACGACACACTCAAATAAAGCACATCCCCATAGTCAAGAATGAGCAAGACGGACATTGTCACTGATTTGTTTCTGACCTTGAGAGAAGAGCAGGTTCTATTTCTGAAACGGAACCCAAACACATTTATTTATGTGCTATAAATAAATTCTGTTATAGGATAAAAGCCAAGTACTTGTAATTTTAAACCTGCTCTACTGGTTTTCCTTTGGATATTATAATATTTGTCATGTTTTGTGATAGCACCTTTGTGTGAGGGATTAGCATGAGCTTGGTTTTATCTGTGTTTAAAACCAGTTTAAGATCATATAAGTGAAGCTGTTTAACATTTAAAGCAGCTTGTAAAAATGTAGAATTGTGAAAATGCAGAAGTTTGAGTGAGTGAGGTCATCCATGAATAAGTAATGGTGATTTTTGCATGAAAATGATGCATTTGCAAGTTGTTATAGAGACTGTTTATATAGGTTGAAATTAATATGGCTCCCAGCATTGAATTCTTTTTTCAAATCATTAAAAATCATAGCAGATAATATTTCATAATTGATTACTATAATTTTATGTTTCTTTTTGGTTGTCAGTGACTAAACTTCAGTTTCTAATACAATGTGAATTCTATGAAACCAGCTTCAGCAACTATTGTGACTTTCCAAGATGGACAACATAAGCACCTGCATGGACAGGAATTCTCTGTCAGTCTGACAGATATACTTGCTTTTGCCATCACAGAGAGGCATTATTGAACAGAGACAGTCACTCAAGCCAAAACTTACTGGTTCACACCCTTTAGGCAATCTCACAGAAATGCTGTCAGTCAGTGTCAGTCTGCAGGTGTCACATTATACAAAGAAAGGCAAACACTTGTACCTGCAATTATCATCTACTTACCAAAGATATAATCTTATGAAATGATATTGTTGATCTTTAAAACAATTATTTGGTTAATAGATAAAGTAATAACATATACTGTAAACTAAATTAACAAGTGAGCATTGTGTCTCCTCAGTTTAGATGTAACTAAACTTGAATGTGTTGTAAGTTGAATTTAAGACTGAATATGCAGTAGAGACAATATGACAAATAATAGTAAGAAAGGTGTTACTATCTGATAACCAAATATGTCTAAGGCTTTAATCATGGACTTTGTACTGTTGGTAGCATGGGACTTCTTAAACAGAGAAGTTCAAATGAAGAAGAGATAAATTCATGACGTCAAACTTAAATTATAGTGGATGAAAATTAATGTTTCTTGTGATGGCAGTTTCCCATTGCACATGACTTTATTTGGATGAAATGCTGGCATAGAAAGATACCAATTACTTTAAAAAGTATAGTATACCATACTCATAATATTTATGTCTGGAACATGAAATCCAAGAGCAGATGCTTCCAACAGATGTTAAGGCAGCATTCCATCCACTGTGAAATTCAGAAATTTTGCATTAATTTTCCCATCGAGGACTTTTTATGAATAACCATGCCTGGTACAAGGTGTTACCCAAAGTCAGCTCGTAATGCAGCAGATGCCAGTGATTTTGCACTTATATTAAGATGACTGCATGATGTGAAATGTCTATGTGTTACATGCTGTCATCCTTTCCTCCCATTTTTTCCATACCTTTCATGCCTGTAGTAGGTGATTTATTTTCTGATATCTTCTCTATTCTTGCATTAATTTCTCTCTCCTGCTCTCTTTCTCTTTATGTCTTATTGCCAGTGATATTCTCTCTCGGGATATGTATTGCTTAAGGCGGTACATGAGGCTATGTGTTGTACTCTCTCACTTTCTCCGACAAGTGTTTCTGTGACTGTCACTTTTCCACTCAAAGGAAACAGATGATAAGAGACACACAAACCTTATCTAGTATAACTTACAATTAATTATATTTTATTGATGCAGTTTAATAAATTTGGTACAGCTAAAAATAAGTTTGAACATGCTGCTATTGCTGCAGACATGTCTGATGGGACAAAAAATTAAAGCGCAACAATTTTAGCACATTTTAAATAAGTTCAGCCTGATTTTACGGAGCACCTGTACATGATGCAAATAGTTCATCATTACACAGGAAAAATAGTGCACATGCAGTCTGTAGCTAAGCAGTCTGTGAACTGTGGTAGACCATTTGCTTTTTTTTTCTTCTAAAATTGCTTTTTCTCTCTCAGTCTCCATGTTCAGTCTGACAAATAGAAGTAATGGTCAAAACCATAACAACAATCACAATTTACCTTAAAAATGCATGGAACATTAAGTTAATATTTTGCTTCAAGCAAAGCAGGATACTTTGTTTACAAACTATAAACACACACACACACATCAATGTCACTGTGTTTGTGGGTGTACTGGACTAACAGTTATATACAGTACATCAAGACATTCTCATATTGAAACAAAATGGTTATCCCATGGCCTTAAATACAAAGTAGCAAAACTGAACATTTAAACTGCAGCAAAAGACAAGTTAGTCTTATAAACAGTCAGCACTGTGGTCTAATCTGCTCGAGTTAACAAAATTACATTTATCTTACTATTTAACCAGCTGTGTGAAAACCTTAGAACAAATCATCTGCTAAACAAGCCTATCACGAATGGATAAATGTCTTTGCATTCACATTGTGCAATGTTTAATTCTGCTATGTGCAGCAACTTTGCTGCAATGCGACATGAAGAAAATACAAGTCAACCACAATAGATTGATTTGTCAGAGCTGGAATAGAAGTAAATGAGTAAAGTACAGTAAGTTGTAGCATATCAAATCCATTGGCTTTCAACTATTCTTCTGTAAACCAGACCCTGGATATTTTTATATAGATGTCAAGCAACATCTTTCACATAGTGGCTGATCTCTTCTTCTATAGTTCCTTTTCTGCTTTCTGATTTAGATGGTAAATGCTGCTAGCTTATTTTTAAACATGCTGATTTGAGCCATGACTATAATATATGACCAACAGTTTACACTCGTGTTTCCCATTTCATCTTTTTTATACAAATGTCTGACTCAGCTGTTACTAACTTCACAATCATTTCATAAAGGAAACAACAAGGACCATCATAATGGCTTCATTGTTTAAAGAGAATTGTGGTGTGCAGTAGTTCTGCCTTGAACAGCCTGTTCAGAAACACTTGTGCAATCACTCCTTTTGTTTTTTTGTTTTCAAAATAAACAATTGCAATTACAATAAGCTGTCCTACAATAAACTGCTGGTGTATGTGGCCTCTGCCAGTAGTCGACTGGGACCAACTCCAGCTGAAAGCCTGTGATCCATTTCCAGATAATTGACTGAAGATGAGGTGATAACTGATTGTCTTGTCTTCAAGAAAATGAATGACTGAATGTAGGTTGCAGGTTAAGTGTTGTCTTATTATTTGTATAGGTTGGTTTGAATACATACTCTCCATCACATTAAAAACAATGTGTCTGTTTGACTAGTTTTTCACTGAGTATGAACTGAACCTAAAATGTGATACTTTATATTCATACAGTTTCACCAAATTGTTGTGAAATTATTTTTGTTCATAACAAGTTAATACTGACAATAATGTATTACCATCAGAAGAAGAATATGTCATATTTTGTATATTGATTTGGCAAAAGTTGCGTCGGATGTCTTCGACGCAAAACTTGTGTCGGAAGGGCATACAACCCTCTGTATTTATCCGGGCTTGGGACTAGCACAATAAGACACTGGCTTGTGCCTCTTGCAGGAAGAATACTTCAACAAACCACCAAAATGAATTTTTGTGGTTTGCACAATTATTTCACCCACATATAATGGAGAGAAAGTGGAGCGATCAAGTTAAAGGGTAGCCACATAGCAGCACCCTCGGATCAGTTTCGGAGTTTGATGCCTTGCTCAAGGGCACCTCAGCAGTGCCCAGGGGGTGATCTGGCACTTCTCCAATCACCACTGCACAGTCTATGCTGCTGTCTGCACCGGCCTTTAACTGACCACCCTTCGTTCCCAAAGCCAAGTCCCCTACAAACTGAGCAACCATAGTCTTATTTTTCACGTGGGGCGGGGTATGGACCCAAATGCAGGACACCAAAGGCAAAACTGCGATCCATGATTTAATCAGAAACTCAAAATTTAACCAGACAGACATGAACTAGAAAAAAACAAGACTGATTACCAGGAACCAAACATGAGCAATGAACCGGCTCTGAGCTCTCATTGAGCCAGGCTTAAAAAGCCTTAGAGTCATTAGCTCAAAACAAGTTCAGGTGAGATGATCACCACGGTGAGTGGATGAGCTTCAGGTGGGGAGCCGTGGCTCCACCAGCTTGGCCTCTCCTTGCTACGCACCAGCACTGCCATGCTGAACCTTGACATTATTATTATTATTATTATTAGTAGTAGTAGTAGTAGTAGTAGTAGTAATAGTAGTAGTAGGGCGTAGCAGTAGTAGTATTAATGATCATAATAATAATAGCAATATAATAATCCAAATGTACAACATAATCTAAAAATATTGTTGCGTTCATGTTTATGTAACATTTATAACCACATTTACATATTTCCAAACTTATGTTTTTGTACGAAAAGATTGTCATAGGTCGTCTTTGATAAATGCTTTTTTTGATACAACACTAAAGAGAGTGCATGTCAGCAAGGAAGGAACGGTGTTCGTTTTTGTTTGATGTTTGTTTTCTTAGCTTGCTCATCATGGATGATGGACAGACACATTCTAGGGTGAGACAACATAATATAAAGAAGTTACTGTCAGAAACTGTGCCTTTTCAAAATGCTAATGTAACAATGTTTGAACCACAAATTTGAACAGCAAGTTAAACAGGTTTCCTGCAAACATGACAGTTGTTGTCCCAGACAGGTGTGGACAGCCATCATCACTCGCATAGACCTCTGAGCTTTTGCTCCATTCATCCTTCCTCCTCCTTTCAACTTTGCCATCCATTGTTCATTCACTTTACGACTGTATTCCAGGGTGATGAGAGATTTACAGACCGATGCGGGTCAATGAAGAAATGCATTTAGGAATGGGGGGGGGGGGTGCATAATAAAGCGGCTGGATGATAGAGATCTGGAAAACGTGCAGTATGCACTCTAGCATTACTCAGGCGATAAGACAAACAGCTTCATAATGTAAAACCACCAACAGATTAAGACTTAGATTGTGGGGCAGGAGGATTTGAGAGGAAAAGTTCTACTTTTTTCAGAACTTGTATGGCATTTAAAGCATTTCAACCACAGCGTCAATTTTATTTTCTGAACTTTTTTTTTGTAAAATTGTAGCACATCCATTGCCTAGCACACACTAGATTTCTCAGATAACGTGAGAGAATAAAAAAAATCAGTGACACCTTTTATGAATGCAATGGTAAATGGTTTTCTACAGAATAAATGGGAATCATGACCATGACAGAGGCGTTTCATTCATGGGTCCCCACAAATGTGTCTACTAAATGTGAAGGGACTTCATCAACATTATTGATGACATGAGTAAATATGAATGATAATAGAATAGGTAGGTGCATTTAATGAATATACTGGATTTTGAGCTAGTTTATCAGGAATATGTTGACATTTCTCTGAATATGTGTATACTTTAATATTCATGATGTATAAGTAAAGTATCTTTTGGAAGCACTGTAGGCATTTTACTCTGCACCAAATACTTTTTAATCCATTGATATTTGCACAGTGCATCCATTCTGCTGATGTGGCTTCAAGTCACAAGACATTCAACATGACAATTTAGTTGGTGCAAACACAATGGACATATTTATATTGTAGGATCATTGTGAATGATCTAATAAAGTTCATAAAGGGTTGTCTAATTTTCTTTCATATTCCATTTGTTCAAATAAATCATCTATTTACAGATGCTTGTTAATTGATTAATGAATCTTCTAGTGAGGCATCCTTTGTTGTTCTGTTTACTTTCTCTCTGCTTTCTGCTGTCTTTGACATTTCAACCTGTCTGTATATACACAGTGTTTTGTTCTCGTTTAATGAGATAATGAAGGGTCCTCCCTACTGCCTTTACACTGTCTTCAGGACACATACTCATTAATATCAGGAGGTCTAAGGTTTACCGGGAGTATATTTTGGGAAATCATTGCTGCTAAATTATCTGCTATAAAACCTAGCATAATGTGGGTGTAATAGGGCAAGTGAAAATGTGTTCTCTTCAATGTGTCTTTATTCACACAAAAACTCTAAAATTGCTGAAAATGCGGAAGCCTGATTAGAAATGTTTAACCTTAAAAGGGCTAAAAACTATCCACACAATGTAATCTATCCTCATCATGCCAGTGTGTTACTGAATATCAAGGCATACAGCAGAGCACAATGTGTACTTAAAAAGACTGAAACCTGTGTAGACATGTACACGTCTATTCTTTAGCCGTGCCCAAAGAATAGACGTGAACAAAGTTTGATCATGCAGTTTTATTGAGAGATTTTAATGTTTAATTTATACACATTTACAGTTTATTTCCATCAGTATATTCCATTCATTTCAGTTCTGCTCCTCTAAGTTGTCATTCATAAATTTGAATCTCTATTCCATTCCAATTTTGTGCTGTCTCCTGGTGAGAAATCTGCCCAAAGCTTTAATAATTGCAAGTGATTCCTTTCTGCTGTTGAAACAACTAGGGACAGTGTTGCTGATTATTGATTTTACCATGTTGGGTCTATTCTTAGACATGCCTGAGCATTCCCTACTTGCCTAGTTGCCCATGTGATAATTTTTACCATAAACTGTGACATTTCAATGAGGGAGCTAGAAATAACTGGCACACAACATAGCATATTATTCTTCATTTATTCATTACAGTTTTATGGTTTGGATTTTGTTTTAATCTGATCTTTTTTTTGTTGTTGTAATGTGCCATTGCTGGAGGGGAAGAAATTAACGCTGACATAATGCATTAAAACATATGCATGACCAGACATGACATGGCATTTTGTTGGAACTGTAACTCATAGCTGTACAAAAGTGTCATTGTACTGTTTATAATGGGGGAATAAAGGAGGATGGATGCTCTCTTCAAATGATAAGCTGTGGTAGATTAATGTTTGTTTTTACTATGGAGCCTAGCAGCGGAAGGGATTTCAAGATATTACATTTTTGTCTGTGGTTACTATTTTATCTCGGTTTTACCTTTGTGATTCAAGTGAAAGGGACAAAATTGTTCATCTTTATGTGTGACAGCTGCTTAGCTTTCATTTCCGAGTACTAGTGGCACTATTTATCTGACAATCCATACTAGTTTCTCCGGAAATTACATTGATTGGGTCTACGTGAAGACTGTTTTTTTATGTAGCGTTTTGTCAACATCATGGTGCCATTACTCAAATGCAGTTTAATTGCAGTAGGATAGCACTCAAGGCCAATGTGTAAAATACGTGCTGATAACCATGTATAGTAATAAATGTATCAATGAACCTTTCAACCTTTTTTATGGATTTAAGTTCAACATCCAGTAACTTATAACAAACAGTAAACCCCTCAACATTATGACTGCTGTAATATATCTGGACTGATCAAGTCAATAGGAGTAGATACAAACTACCAAACTAATATTGAGAGATGAAGTCCATGAGGGCACAAGAGAAAACCAGACAGTGTGGCATTATTAAATAATGAACTATATGACTTTATGATTACAAAAGAACAGGACTGGTTGATCCAGATGGCCAGCCACTGGACAGAATTCAGCTTTATGTACATTTTAAAAATACTCATTGTTGTAACCACAGCTAGCAAACAGTGATATTACCAGATATTTTGCTTGCATTACTTACATTGCTTTTCAGATGAACATAATCTCATAATTTGGCATGCATCATCCCATTTGCACATGAAATCATATTTTTTTTATCAGATAGTTTTTCAGCTTTCTATTAAGAGAACATCTTAGTAAGAATATGGTGCTTTGACATCTTTGTTGTTCTGAACAATTGAAGTTCATGTCACCAGCAGAAATTCTAGCCTTAATGTTAGATCTTTGCCATTGTATGGCACATCAGAATTCAGTCATTCGGTCTGTCAAGTTAAAGTGATTTTTCTTTCTTGGGTGTATTTCATCGCTCTTGAGTAGTATTTAATAACACTCTTCTTTTGAAGCATATGACATCAAAATGGCTGAATATAATCAACTGATTTAGGTCAAACTATGTAATGGCAACTAATACATGAGTTATGTCCCCATTTGTACATGCACAAAACTACAAAAATATAATGGCAAGGAATTAAAATTGATTTGGAACAAAAGTGATAGCCTGATAAGCATGAATTCAAATCAAGACAAATATTTTCAAAAATGCTGGGCAAGATGGGACACGGTGGTTGTACCAAACAAAGAATTTATAAAAACTAAACAAAGCTGAAACAATTTTCCCTTACACGAGGAAGACCTGACATAATTACCTAAACAAAAGTGGTACGAACAAATATACTCTCTACAAATTTGCCCCAAAAAATTACAACAGAGATGGCTCTGAAGGCCGGCCCCTTTTTTAGAAACCTGGAGGTTGATTTGCCAGCTCCACATTGGAGGAAACCTATTGGCTTCATGATCTGAACACACAGGTGGAAAACAATCATGTAGTTGACACCTGTAGAAAGGTAAGGGGAGGGACAGAGAGAAAACCAAAAACTCTTTGGCTCTGCCTGGCACTTTAAATAACTGACAGAAATATACTGCCATCTAACAACAAAGTTCTTGGTCTGAGAACTATGACTCAAGATGGGAAAAAAGCCACAAATTCTTGGGTATTTTAGAAAGAGCATGAGTTAGTGACCGTAATTACACTTAAGACTGAAAGTAATAAATACATTATCAATCGAACACTCTCTTACACAGTTTAATAAGCACTTGTTATTTTGAGCTAACTGTTATGGACAGCTTAAACGGGTTTTGAGTTTGCGTATGCTTTTAATTTAAACCCTTTGAGTTCAATGCCCCAGGGAGGTTTGGGGTGTGTTCAAATTGTTGTGTACATAACCATGTAATTTTTTGGGAACCTATACATGTAATGAATCCTTTGGTTTTCAAAATGGCCTTATGGCAGCATTTTAAAAAGACTTTTGCCAAATAAAACAAGTGAATTGTTCCTGGGAATAATGGATAATCCAGGAGACTCTGCAAAAGATCTCTATCTGTGCTTCTCACATGAAATGACAGTCTGTCTAAAGTTGTTCCTACAGTTCACTGCAAGTAAGGAATTACAGAAAAGCACATCGAGGCAGTCTAACAGTAGTCATCAAGATAATTCTTTCTGACAGTCATGTGTGCTCTTAACAGAAAAATTCATAACTTCACCTGTCAGAGCGATTCATTTTCATTTCTTAAAATGCATGCGGAGGACTACAGGAGGAACTTCGCATAGAATGACATGCATCATGTTTTATAAACACAGTGATGGGCTGATTTATGACATGAACAAAAGCTCGAGACGGTAAGAGTTAAGACGGGCACCACACAGGCAACAGCGATAGAGATAACAATCTGTATGTGCAACAATGGATGTTTCCCTGTTTACCAAATGAAGTAAACGAGTTTTTCTACATGTGTTGTACTGTATTCTATGGCAATTAAAATTTATGTAATATGGTGTAGGGATTAGAAAGATATGTTATGTGTTAAACCATAACTTTCAAAGTGTCTTCTGGCTAGATCAGGAGGAAACTGGAAAATCCAGGTAGAACCCATGAAGTCGCAACAAACACATACAAACTCTGTATAGAAAGCAGTCAAAGTGACAATCCTACTCATTGTGCCGCCATGCCCCCCCCCCCACACACACACACAGTCACTCCAACCACCACGCCGTTTTTTCAAATCCATTTAGCTTAAATGTAATTCTTAACAGCTAACATTTTACAGATTTTCTTAAATTTAGCTTTCTAATTTTGATGCAATCAATTTAGTTAACATTAAGTCACATGGTCATTTATTTCAAATAAATAAACAAACACACACACATGCACACTCACACACACACACACACACACACACACACACAAACACACACACGCACGCACGCACGCACACACACACACACACACACACACACACACACACACACACACACACACACACACACAAATTCATCAGGCAAGAAAATCTGAAGTCAAGAAAACATGGTCCTTAAAGTTCAGTACATCCCAAATGGAAGTGGAAAATTCAAATTAGATAAAAGAGAGGGACTTTGGAAATTATTTAAACTGCTGTTTATGTTTGTTTTTGTCAGTTTGTGAGATGTTGAGATACAGTAATCCCTTGCTTAGTCGCACTTCAAGATGCACAGCTTCACTACATCAGAAAATTTTAGTAGGTAATCACATGATACTGTACGTACATGCTATTGGCTGATGGCATCTGCGTTTGCACTGCGATCCGAGACTCACGGAACGCAGTGCACTTCTGTGCATTATAGAAACACTTTTCATTCTTACAGAAGTGTTTTAAACAGTCTATAAGTGTGGGGAAAGATCATAAAGATATATGGTGTTTTAATATCAGTATGGGGAGGGTTTATAAACGTTTAAATTACCATAAACAATAAAAGAAATAGTTCATCGCTATATTGGGGAATTTCGTTTTCCTTTGGCGGTCCTGGAATGCATTAACTGTGAGTTACAAGAGATTACTGTATTGTAATTTATATTTTCAGTTTCTAAAAATACTCTGGTTATGAGGATCTTGTGTCATAGTATAGTTCTTAGCATTTCTGATGTTACAAATTACGAGGTAAATGTATTTAATTGTTTGTCAACGCAAGAGTGTAAAGACATCGGATTAGACAACGTTCCTCTCAGAATTACTGACAAGTCTATTTTTACATTTTGTCTCTATGTCTCTCAGATTCAGATTCGCTTCTGAGTCTGAAATTGGTTCCCGTGCAGAAATCACTGCAGGGTGTAAGATCATCATAAATCTAGTATACTAACAAGACAGGTCTGTTTCTCTAGAATACAGTGATTCTCTTGCCAGACACATATATAACATTTTTCCACAATCAGATAGGGGTGGCTTGCCTAATTTTTCATTTACCAAAGTGTTTTTCACTTTAGGAGAATTGGTACATGATCACAAAACAGCTCACGTAAAATAGTGTATATACCATAAGACTGAGTTGAACTCTGTATTCCTTCTTGTCATACAGCTGGTTGACCCAGTGGGAGAAACCATAGTATAAAAGCTTTGCTTATTAAAGCTGCTAGTGTAACACTGCATGTGACAGAGACTGTCTTTGTTGTTTAAGATGCATCGGGAAAGTGCTTAAGCTCGACCCATTCTGCCCACACTTATGTCAGGTTCAGGGACAGGTTTTTAAACGCAGAACACATTTTCAACGCTCCACAAACAATGTTGCTTTTAGGAAGAGTGAGGACATGCCAGCTGGTGGTGTCGCCTATTCAAAAGGGAGCAGGGCTTAAGCTGCCAGCAGGGACACATAAATTAGCATCCTGAAAGACACCACCTAGATTTACTTTCCAAGTGGGTGAGTAAACCTCGACAGGGGTCACAGTTCTATAAATGAGCAACCTCAAATGAAGACCCCACCAATTGCATTTGAAACACATCAGGGGCCCCTCTAGTAGGACATAATTGTTTGATTTAAATAAAAAGCTCAATGGGTGCATGTAGAATTATTCTAATTTATCTGATTCACCCAATAATATTAATGAAAGCCGTGTGATCCTAAGTGAACCCTAAAGCAAAGAATCAGTTGTCAAAATTAAACTGAAAAAAAAAGTCCTCTTAGATCAGTTGATGCATCTATTAAGCTGGAAGACTAATGAATTCAGTTTGCTCC
The DNA here is from genome assembly GCF_040054535.1 of Antennarius striatus. Classification (NCBI taxonomy): domain Eukaryota; kingdom Metazoa; phylum Chordata; class Actinopteri; order Lophiiformes; family Antennariidae; genus Antennarius; species Antennarius striatus. The sequence goes on along the minus strand of NC_090782.1, from coordinate 15,951,429 downwards.
TGTAAAGAAGCAAACATTCGTTGACATGAATGACATATAGTTGGACAAATAGAGTGTTTGGAGGGTCCTGCAGCTCCACATAGTGTAATGCTAACAACCTCCCCTTCCCTCACATGAGAGACTCAAGTCATATCTCAGCCTTATTCTCTTCTAAACTTAAAGGAATCAATACAACTCTGTGACCCTGTGTTTGAATAGGGATCAATCAACTGATTCAGAACATTATGTATACAGTTTTCAGCTCTAAGGAAAGGAACTAAGTTTTGGCTGCCCAAAATAACACATGATACAGCATCTCTATCGTGTTTACAATTCCACTGTAAAAGCGAAACGTGACCACTGACTTCCCAAAATATTTGTGGTTATTCTCAAGTACATCGACAACAGTAGTTCAACAGCGGTTACACATATGTACATTTAAAATCTTTAAAATCAACATTTTCTTTTTCCTATCTTTGATAACATAGACTTTGATATTCTAGTGCAACCCTACCGCTTGAGAAATTCAGGAGCCCATTAAAATTATTGGCCTCTTGCCAGGGTGTGTAATTTTTTTTTTTTTTTTTTTGTCCAATAAGGTAGCCTGTCGATGGTGTTTGTTCTGTTATGGAATCTAACACAAAAGACCATGTGTCTGGACATGTTTCTGTATGAGACTGAAAGGTTGTGTGTGTGTGTGTGTGTGTGTGTGTGTGTGTGTGTGTGTGTGTGTGTGTGTGTGTGTGTGTGTGTGTGTGTGTGTGTGTGTGTGTGTGTGTGTGTGTGCGTGCGTGTGTGCGTGTGTGTGTGTGTGTGTGTGTGCGTGTGTGCGTGTGTGTGTCTGTGTGTTTGTTTGGGTACTGGGAGTATGTTTTCATAGCAACTGCATGCTTTTATGTCGACTGTCTATTGCAGGTCTTTGTGTGTATGTGTGAGTGTGTGTGTATGTGTGTATGTGTGTGTGAGAGAGAGAGGGAGAGAGAAAGCGATAGAGAAAGAGAGAGAAACAGAAAGAAAGAGTGAGAGAATGTGTTATCACTGCATATCAACAGTGATCTAGCATATGGTCTATTCATGCTTCCACTGAAAATGATGCTTGTTCTGAAGAGGTTTGACTTACCTCCTTCTTTAAACACAGCTGGATTCAGAAAATACAACAGCTTTGCATCGGAGCCACTCCTCAGGTTCACTTTTGTCTCTTTTGTGTGCCTGCTGTGAAAACCATGACAGCCATACCAAGTTCTGATTTAGACCTAGAGCTAATACTATCATCTCAGAATTTCCAATGCTACCCAGGAATGTTCAGTTAATCCCATTGCAAATGACCTTGGGCAAACCACACAATCTGTATTTAACTGATACTGGAGTATAACTGCTGGGTTTTCACCATGATGTATGTATGTATGTATGTATGTATGTATGTATGTATGTCTGTCTGTCTGTCTGTCTGTCTGTCTGTCTGTCTGTCTGTCTGTCTGTCTGTCTGTCTGTCTGTCTGTCTGTCTGTCTGTCTGTCTGTCTGTCTGTCTGTCTGTCTGTCTGTCTGTCTGTCTGTCTGTCTGTCTTTTTCTTTCTTTCTGTCTGTCTGTCTTTTTCTTTCTTTCTGTCTGTCTGTCTTTTTCTTTCTTTCTTTAAATTGACAAACTTCGTGAAACAGTCTTTCATGCTTTCAGTGAGTGTGGGAGACTTGCAGTGCTCTTCACTCTTCTAACGAATGTTTTTAACTTGTTCAATGAAAACTTTACTATCAGGAAATTCATCTACGGTGCTGGGTACAATAGATCGAATCAGAGAAAGTGGCAGCTTTTAAATTTTATTTCTGGGGAGGCAAAACTTGCAATTTATGTGACCAGGAAGAGGAAAATTGAAAACAATACCGTTCAAGAAGCAGCTACTGTTTTTTGCTGTAACATCAGATGTCGCTTAAAACTAGAATTTGGTTTCTATAAATTGACAAAAGACCTGAATAACTTTAGGAACATCTGGTGTTACAAAAATGTCCTATGCACTTTAGTTGATGACCACCTCACTTTTGCAAACTTCCTGTTATAATGCACTAATTTTTATATTGTATTTCCCTTTGTTTCTTGGTGTTTAATGTTTTTGAGTGTTTAGTGTTTTTGAAATTTCATCTAATGAAAAATTGTAAAATGTTCTAAATGTTCTAAATGTTCTAAATGTTAAATGTTATTGGAGGGTTTTTTTTGGAAAAGATCTTCTGAGGCACTTAAATGCTTTCATCTAATGTAAAACTGCAAAATGTTTGAATGAGATTAAAGTGTTTTTGCAAAAATCAAAAAAAAAATCTTTCTTTCTTTATTTCTTTCTTTATTTCTTTCTTTATTTCTTTGCATTCAGGCTGTATTTTCATCCAAAAACCTGTTGTGCCATTAATTCAATAACCCAATGAAGGTTCTACCATTTTTATACCCCAATGATGCTCTGAGAGGTAGTAGCAAACCCAAAACATGTCTCTGCCTGAATGAAGCGACCCAGCATTGCAGAACAGGTGAAAAATTGTAGAGATACATTCATGCGTCCGACTCACCCCATGGGATTTATTACCATCTGTCTGTAATTTGAAAAACAAGCACAGAAAATGATCACTAAACTGGAGAGATATTGAAGTAACTTTTTATCAGCCCTTATGATCACTGTTGCATCGTACATCATTCCTCTTGTAGAATGCTAGAATACACTCAAGATGTACATCCAGGTGACAGTTTGGCAGCTTGGGAGGGTCCAGTTTCAATACATTAGGGAAGTCACCAAGGCGAAAATAACTTTCAATGTGATATACAAAGTCTGAAAGTACATCATGCTTTTTATGTGTTTATGTAATCCCTTACATAAACATTATTTTCATTTAAAAAAATCCTAGGTCATTAAATGTCAATGTGGTTTTACATTTGAATTCAGGTGTACAAAGTTTACAGTTGAGATACTTCATAATCCTTTGCCATTCATATAGATATTAACATATAAATACCTAGATGCAATTCTGTATTCTTTATATTTGCATATGTTTGAATGAATTTCATATGAAGCAGTGTTGAAGTATTCAGCTTATACAGAGGGAATACTATTGCTGGGATTGATTTTCCTTCTACTAATAATATCCACCTGTGTAAGTCAGTGGAACTGAGGGCATGAGGGGCTATTGATCACATTCTGAGACAAGAAAGGAGGACACATCAGTTTGGCTTTCAGATGAGCGGGGTGAGAAAAGAGATAGGCCTTCCTGACAAGTTACAGACCATTTAAGCATGCAGATAGCGTGAGAAAATGTATTTCGCAGTGTCACAGACAGCAATGTGAAACATCAGTGGAAAAAAAAAAAAACTGCCTAAACTGCATTTAAACAAAATAAGAAGATAAAAAGCAGATGGTGGTGGGGGATGTGCTTGAGTTCTTGTGAAACTATTAGACCTAGCATGATGCAATATGTACTACTTTGTTTAGCTGTCTAAAACTCTTACAAATTCCGTCATGACAAAATGGTACTGAAATTAAATGACTCCACACAGACTCAACAGGAAAGACAGGAACAGATTTATCATTTTACACTACACTGATGCCAATCTGATAAATCTGAAATTTCTGTGGCACCAAATAAAAAGATATAATTTGACTCAGAACAGCACATAAGACAGAGCATATGTGGAAGAAGAGAACTTCTTCCACATGTTGTAGCTGTTAATGAAACTGCACAAGAACTAAGACAGCAACCACAAAGCCAAAAAAGTGTTGGCAGGGTCTTCGAACCGTCGCCTCAAGGTTACAGAGGTATCCGTTGGAACGTCTGTAAACAGGTGTAGTGATACCCTGTTAGCCATGTTAATGAAATCATTAGTGCCACACTTCGGATGCAAGTGCCTCCATAGGATTTGGCTGAGAAACACCCAGCTGTCTGTTTTGCTCACCTGCCACACTCTAGATGGCTCCCGTGATTTAATTAAGTGAACAAATGGCACCAAGAACTCCCCTTGAGAGCAGAGCTCAAGTCGCAGGTGCATCCATTCATTTCAATTGGTTAGGCAGTCATGAAGCACTTTTTCGTGTTTAAAGAGGATGCATTAGACTTAAAGATGTTTAAGGTTTTTTGTGAAAGTGACCTCTGGACGAGTGAGTAACATGTGTTATAACAACTTTGAAAATTTGTAGCTAAACAGTGTCCAATGGACAAGCAAACAAAAAAAGAAAAATAAACACAAGACAAATAATTCTTCATTGATCCACACAAGTGCGAAATTTGTAGTTGAATTGCACAACTATTTTACACAAATGTAGGACTAGTCACACTTGCAAGTAAGATATATAGGGTAAGGAAGTGAAAGGCAGCCATTTGGCAGTGCCTTGGAAGCAGTTTGGCAGGTTGGATAACTTGCTCAAGAACACCTCGGCAGTGCTCAGGAGGGCAAGTGACACCTCTCCAACCACCTCTTCAATCACCTGTCCTCTTAACACTGTGTCTGTGTCATTAATGTGTCTGTATTTGTGTGGATTCTCTCTGGGTTTGCCAGCTTTCTCTCACCACCAAAAACATACACCTTTGATAAATTGGTCACTATAAATTGTCCATTGGTATGGGCGTGAGTTTGAGTTGGTATCTGTCTTTCTGTTTGGCCCTGTGTTGAGCAGGGGACTTCTGCAGGGTGTTCTCCAAGTCTCGCTCATAATTAGCGGGGATAGGCTCCAGTGTAATATGTGACCCGGATTTGGATAAATGGATGAAGATAGGATTATTCATTCATTCATCTTCTTGAAGTTGAGATGATTGATGATTAACGATTATCTGCTCTTCAAGAAGATGAATGAATACATGAATGAACGAATGAAGACAATGATAAAATCAAATGCTGGACTTCCAACACAATTATTTGATTGATCCAAAAAGTTAAAGTATGATTGTCACTCATTCACACAATCCATGTCCAAACAGAAGCAGATGACTGTGCAGTGGGTCCTGACTGCGGCTAAATTGTCAGGTCACAGGTGGAATCAGGAATCACTGATCTGAATCCCTAATCTGGGTTGCTTATTTTTATTCCAACGATGCCTTTTCAAACCTTATTGTTTAATTGTTCTACACAAACCTGATACAACAGTTACAGAATAATTTGACAAAAAGAAATACACGTTTTCATGTGACGCTAGAAATGGCACTAAGAGCTTAACTTCAAATTGCTTCCAAGATAAGAACTCAGTGCTCAGTTCCACCACTAGGCACTTGTGGAACTGAGTGCACGTAAGCACGTACACACACACACACACAGACACACACACACGGACACACACACACACACACACACACACACACACACACACACACACACACGGACACACACACACGGACACACACACACACACACACACACACACACACACACACACACACACACACACACACACTCACACATGATATAAAGCTACATTCTCAGGAGTTACAGAGTACATGTACATAGCATACAAACACATCTGTCACACATATTCAGTCTCACTTCTATTTGTTAAAAGTCCATCTGCAGGACAGCTTTGACAGCCTGACTCACATACCAGGTTTATCTTGCTCATTTTTATCGAGCATCTCCTCCAGCTGAGGATGGAAAACACGGTGGTGGAATTGATTGGTTGTCATCATGTGGAGTAATAGCTCTGCTCATTTTGCGATGAAAATGCATAATTTACCCTCTTCACCATTGATGCACTGATGCAGCATCGGGAGAGAAATAGATGGAAAGAGAGAGAGAGAGCTTGCTGCTGCCTTTGTAAGGATAAATGCACCAAGGGTTTAGCATTGATTCTTTCACTGAATGATCCAGTAGACCACTGAACACTGAGTATGGATATACCATGTACCTTTACTGAAGCATTTTTCAATAAACTGATAATACTTTGTCAGGGTTTATTTTAGCATCCTGGAAACTGTTGGACTTAACAATGAAAACGTGCCTGCTAGGATAAAGCAAAAAACCCCAAAACAAAACAATGAAACAGTGAAAAGAGTCTGATCAAACTTATGAATCCATATAAACATCCTTTAAAGACAATTTATAAGCTGCATTTGCAAGTCTTCTTTGTAAATACTCTTGTCTGAGCCAAGGTGTTGACTCTCCTGAAGTCGAACAATGCCACATTCATTTTGCAGAAACTTAAGAGGGTGATGTAAATTAAAGTGGCATGATTTCATTACAAGCATTGAACAGTGAGTGACAAAACATTTGTGTAATTCAGTGGAGAGCCTGACGGAGAAGGCAGCAGTCTGTTTGCTTGCAGCTTGCACTCAACAACAGTCTGCAAATACCACAGAACAACAGAAATTTCATTATAACACAAATTTCATTGGCTGCTGTCACACAAAGGCATTCTATAAGCCTATGGCAATGATGACAAATGCACAGTAGCAATAAAAAACACCGTCTTGTTCAGCATTGGGCCAATTTTCAGCAACCTGTCTTGAATAAAATTCATTAATTTCTCCGGCTTCCTCCCACCTCCGAAAGCATGCGCTTCAGGTTGATTGGCCTGTCCCAAATTGACCGTAAGATTGAGTGTGTGTGTGAATGATTGTTTGTTTCTATGTGGCTACGCGGTACACTGGCGTCGTGCCCGGAGTGTCCCCCTTGGATTGTCTTGGATAGAAAAAAGCATTTTTAATGAAATCTTTTGATCACAAGTTTTAATGGTAAATGGAAAAAATATCTAAACAAACCACATTCAGTAATGTTTCTGACCAAAGACTGGACATTAATGCCTTTGTTATCTCCCACGCTTCCCTGCAAATGGCAGCTCCTTGCTTGGTCACTTCCAGAGATGCACTGCACTAACCCGCCAGGGTTATTTTGAGTGGCTGTGCAAAATGTGTGTTGGTACTTGAGTCTCAAGTGGACTGCTGGTTATGACAGGAAGGGAGGCTCACTGACATTCCGTGAGTGTCATTTTACAAAGCACAGTGCAGAGCACAGTACAATAAAGACTTTATGTTTTCAGGTGGACACAGACAACACTTTGTAAGATTAAATCTGTAACATGTCCTATCTGTGCCGGGTTCAGGAGCTGGTTTGCGATTATATAGTGGCATCTGGGCATGTGGATGGTTATTCACACCATTGTAGCTGCTCCACATCCAGACGTACACTAAAATTAATCAAAGGGTGCATTCAGTATGCGACGAAGCAGTACAAGCAGGTGTTTGTGTCAAACCTGTTTGTCCTGTGGTTACCTTGACTTATGATTGAGGTGAAGAAAGAGTAAAGGATAAAGAACTAAATAATAATTAACATTCTGGAGGCTGGATAGTGGACATATTTGTCACATCAAAGCAGCTACCGCTGTGAACGCCCATTCAGCGCCCGTCAGCATGACACAATGCTGAAATAATTAGTTTCCTGTTGTTATTTAAGAACTAGAGACAGTATCTGTTTAGCAACATTTTATAACTCCAAGACAACTCAGCTAAAACAAAAACAACTCAGCGCTGAGTGGTTTGATATGTTTATGTACAATTCTAGCTTGATCATTAGTGACTTGTCCCAGACCATTGGGAAGTATCATTAAACAGCAGATTAAAATCATCATAGTTCTACATAAATTAATGTACAGTGTGGAAAGGTTGGCAGTGTACACATTGATTTTCTTCCAATATTCCAGCATTCCTGCTCTTTAAAGATAATAAGGATGTATGATTGTGTTTTGTTTTCTGTTGTAATATATCTAAAACATTTTCTATCTCAACAAGCAAAGAAATGCAGATTTAATTGATTTACTGTATGATTATTGTTTAAATTACAGTGACTGCAGGAATATAAACAATGTTGTAAGAAAATTTAAAAAGCAGTCACAACTCTTCACAAGAAACTCATTTAACAAGTAAAATTCTTTTAACTTCTGTTTCATAATTGCATGTTTCTTAATTCCAATCATGACAAATCACATTTCTTGTATCTAGATATCAGAAGTCACTAGTATTAATTTTTTGAGTTAAACTTACCTGAGCAACATCAAAAGCACTAAAGCAAGGCATTGAAGTGACTGACAATGTGTATGCATGGTTCTTAATAGGGGATAAAATGATCTCACTGTGGATCATAAACATCAGTGTCTGCGGTGCTTTAAATGTCCCCGATTGGATGAGCTCTAAGCTTAGCTGGTTCTCATTGGGAAAGCCTCATTAAACACATGCCATCAGAGTCAATGTGACTGAGCGGTACCCATCATTGCTGCCTCTCAAATCAGAACTGCGAATTACTGTCAGTGTTATAAAATGACAACGTAGTTCAACTGTCAAATCATCCTTATTTTATAGTGAAGTATAAAGGTCTGTTATAAATCTGGCTTAAAAGATCTAAAGTATGTATTTTTCCTAGCCCTCAACATATACAAGGAATTAGGTAGATGAGAGAGATAAAAGTCAAATTACAAACTAATCACGCTGACACAAAATCCAAAAGAGATTCACGTAAAGAGGATTTTCAATAGTACTGTGTGAAACATTTAACCTTTTAACATTTATCAAGCTAAAAAAAAACAGTCAGAATTAAGAAAAAAATTATCCGTTCTCAACTATCATCTCTTCTACAATCATGTCTTTTGCTTTTTTCCTTGTTTTTTCAGTCTGAACAAACTGGTTAACCACTTCTTGTTTTTTGATTTTTAAAATCACATTCATTCATGAAATCGATATTACAAGATAAGTATGTTATCAACATCCAAGAGAGATTCACTCAAACATGAACACACACTTAAAAAAAAACCTATCATATGAAATGTGGGCAAAATATATTTGAATTAAACCAAACATTGACAGAAAATGAGTTCCTCATTTAACACTGAACATAAAACACCTTTGACACACCATAGATTCGTAAAAGCATCTAAACCATTCATAGCTCTGAAATAGTTAAAATTGATTCTGATTCTTGTTTGACACATTCTTCTTAAAATGGTTTCTGCACTGCAGTCAGACAAATCATCAACCTTTTTCTTCCTGCTTAGATAAATCGCCATCTTTGCTGAGCCAAGAAGAAAGTTTAGAATCTGCCAATCCTTTTTTTTAATTCTTCCTGCATTTCAAACTGATAATGCATATCTGTTTGTCAAAAACAAGACCCAATGAGAGAAAGATTCCCTCTAAAAACAGGAATACATTGCTGAGTCTGACATTCTAGGAAGCAATGAAAAATAGTTTCCTTGTGAGAACAGAAGGGACAGTTTTCCAATACATTTGGATTCAAAACTACAGTAAAACTGTTGACGACTACAGCGCCATGTAAAATCTTCCATTGGAGATGTCCAACCTTCTTTGTTAACGGCTGCTTATTGAAAGACTCCCAGGAAGGTTTCACATTCGCCATGAACCCTCCATGGTGTGTCGACTTTATGTGTAAATTTATCCTTGTTTAGAACCTTTACCATCAATTTATACATGTTTTATTTCATTACTGTCACTGGGGCTGATCGGGTATGGCACAGAGTCGTTAGAGCAAAGAGACAAACTCTATGGGGAAAGGGTCAGTATGAATCGGGTTTGGTAGGCCTCTACAATAAGAATTTATCAAAGTCAGTTACTGTGGGGTGAGTTGGCTCTTCCAGCTCTTAAACAGTCTTCCGATGAGCCTCACTGAGGTTACACCCACATTAGAGGATAGAGCAGCAGCGACATCCAGGGTGGATCCACAAATCTCCACCACACGTCCAAACGTGGAGATTTTAGCCGCAATGAATTTGGACTCCACTGATGTTCCTACAAAAATTCTTACATTGAAAAGTCCTCCTTTGATAACAGGTTCCTTTAAAAATCAATAGAGTGATTTAGGAGAGATTTGATTTTAAAATCACATTTATTCAAGTCGATATGACAAGATTGTTACATTAACAACATCCAAGCGAGGGAGAGAGAAAGAGAGATGTAGGTTTGGGGAATAGGCAGGGGTTTACATACAACTGGTGCATCTACGGGGATATTAGTAAGTACTAATGACGCATTTTCTGATGGCAGAAGAACACATTTTGTTCTTCGCAGAGGTTTCTACCTATAATGATCTTAAGCACTGTCCAGGTCAAAGAGTTTGGGTTGATTTTAAGAGTGAAAATTGGTCAAGTTTGCTTTGGGAAAGTTCAGGATGTGGCAATAAACTGGCAATAGATGGCAAATGTACACATAGCACAGCACCTGTATGGTATCACATTACTTCAATTCACACAAAGGTCATAGAAAATGTTACCTGCCTTCTTCACACACAATCCAACCCAACCAAACTTTTTTTTTGCTTTGACAGTGCAAACAGCATTCACAGTTCCTCAAACATGCAATAAAATAACAGAAGTACATTGACGCCAGTGAAACTCCCTTAAACTGATAAAAAAATAAATTAAAAAATTAACCATGCACAGTCCTGTCCTTTTTTCTTTCATTTTCCATCCTTTGTCATCCTTTGTCCTTTGTTCTTGAATTGAGTTGTGTTCTTAACTTGAACTGAGGCTATTCTCCTCTGCCTAGGTTGTTATTATCCTACAAACCAACATTAACAAGTAGGATCATGTTTACAAAGATAGAAGTGTTATGCATGTTACAGTGGTATGTTCAAGGTGATATCTTTCAGCCACATCTGCAACACCTTTTTCTACAAGCCAACAGCTGCATCAAAGCTGCCTGTAAGTCTACATTTCTGAAAATGACTCCTGTGTTTGGACGATGTTGGCAGATAGCCTGCAAAGAAGTCTGAATAGAACCAGGCACAAATGAGTCCATAAAGAAACTATCAGTTTCGAATAACAAGAAATTAATCTTGCAAGCACATTCCACAAAGGGATTTGAGAGAGAAGATTGCTGTTGGAACCTCCTGGAAGAAGTTTAAAACATTGTCCAGACGTTCCCATTTCAATGTTCCCTTTATGCCCATGAGGACTGACTCCATTCGCTGTGATCGACTCAGTAGATTCCATCCCATTTTCCCATTGATTTCCCCCAGTGAAAGCCCTCCAATCTAACTCAGCAAAGACGAGCAAATTACAAGCCTAACAAATGATGTTAGAGTTCAAAATGTGGCATGAAAGAAAGACGCATGCAACCTTGCTTTTACAGGTCTGCACAGATAAGTAAATTAGACAAAGTAGCATAATTGTGATCAAAACAATGGCAGATAATAACACTGCTTGCCATTGATATCAAAAAGTGGAACAGTGTTCTATAAAAATATTAGAAAGTTATCTGTAGCCATATAATTGATTAATGCCTGTTTAATTTATTTCCTTGTGAAAGGTTTTGTACCTCTTCTCAAACTCGTTGGAAATCTTATTCTATCAGATTTACAGCTGCTTAATACATGTAACATTGTACATTTAACAGTCACACAAGAGGAATCTTTGTCAGTACAATCATCTTTTAATGTAAAGCCAAGCATACGAGGAACATTTTCACAGATAATTTATTTACTTAATATCTCAGTTCTGCACTGAGTACTTCACGCTCCATAAATCAAGACTGAATTCAGAATAACTTCTGTCTGTTGCACTGTACATACATATGTTTAATGTACAGTGCAATATGTGGCATTCTCATGCCAGACATATGTAGTTCTACTTCTAGTACAACCACATTATATGTTAACAAGGTGTTGGCCTGAATACAACGGCAGGAGGCAGGCATTATACATACAGTACATCAATTTATGGTAACTAAAGGCAGTAGAAAAGTGTATATTGTACATGAGAAAATGTTTCTTCATTATTTTTTTTACTCTCAAATCTAATCTGTGGAGTAAACCACAGTAATGTCTCCCACAGAAATTATTTGTCCCGTCAGACAAGGGAACTTCACACATGTTATAACAGCTCTCTTAAATCCTGAGGGGGACAGGTGCATCCCTTTTGTAAAAGGAAGTGGAGTACTGCATTTACCTTCATATCTACAAGGAGGAGGACATTCACTGTTCAACTCCCCTCTGCAGCCTCAGATAATTTTTTTGGTCATCTCATTACATTCCTAACTCAGTGGGTCATTCATGCTTTTTCGTTACCATGGGCATGATTAGATTTTTTTTTTCATTCAGTCTTGGAAGATTAGTAAGGCAATTGAAAATGAACAGTTGTCTAAATGGAATATGTTAATTGGATTACCCACTCAGAAATCAGTTGCATACAAAGAAGTTATTATTGGGGAATGCTACATACTGTATATGAAACAATGTTGCCACACGAGGGAACAAGCCATTGTCTTATTGTACTGGTCCCAAGCCTGAATAAATACAGAGGGTTGTGTCAGGAAGGGCATCCGACGTAAAACTTTTGCCAAATCAATATGTGAATCGAATCAATGACTTCCATACGGGAACGATCGAGGCCCGGGTTAACAACGACCACCATCGGTGCTGTTCACCTACAGGGTGCCAGTGAAAATTGGACTACTGTTGGTCGAAGAAGGAGAGGAGGAAAGTGTGTTCCTAGGAAGAGAGAGACGAGGAACACCAAGAGTATAGGACTGAGAGTAGGGACGTTGAATGTTGGAACTATGACAGGAAAAGGTAGAGAGTTGGTTGAAAAGAAGCAGAGGAGGAAGGTAGACATACAGTGTGTCCAGTAGACCAGGTGGAAAGGTAGCAAGGTTACAAGTTTAGGAGCAGGGTACAAGCTGTTCTATTATGGTGTAGATAGGAAGAGAAATGGAGTAGGAGTTATCTTGAAGGAGGAGTTTGTTAGGAATGTCCTGGAGGTAAAAAGAGTGTCAGAGTGATGAGTCTGAAGCTAGAAATCAAAGTTGTGATGTTCAATGTTGTTAGTGGGTATGCTCCACAGTTAGGATGTGAGCTGGAAGAGAAGGATAAATTCTGGTTGGACTTTGATGAAGTGATGCAGAGCATACCTAGAAGTGAGAGAGTTGTTATTGGTGCAGACTTCAATAGACATGTTGGTGCAAGAAACAGAGGTGATGAGAAGGTGATGGGCAGGTTTGGTATCCAGGAGAGGAATGCAGAAGGACAGATGGTGGTTGACTTTGCAAAAAGGATGGAAACGGCTATAGTGAATAATTTATTCCAGAAGAGGCAGGAACATAGGGGGAACTATAAGCATGGAGGTAGGAGCACACAGGTAGACTACATCTTGTGTAGACGGTGTAATCTGAAGGAGAGCAGTGACTGTAAAGTAGTGGTAGATGAGAGTGTAGCCAAACAGCATAGGATGGTGGTGTGTAGGATGACTCTAGTGGTGAGGAAGATGAAGAGGGCAAAGGCAGAGCAGAAGACAAAATGGTGGAAGCTGAAAAAGAAGAGTGTTGCATGACTTTTAGGAAGGAGTTAGGACAGGCTCTGGGTGGTCAGGAGATGCGTCCAGATTACTGGACAACAACAGCTAATGTGATCAAAGATAGGGATTAAAGTGTATTGACAGGTGGCAGTAGTGTGATGGGAAGATAGAAAGAGTACTTTGAAGAGTTGATGAATGAGGAAAATGAGAGAAAACAAAGACTATTGTGGACCAGGAAGTTGCAAAGATTAGTCAGGGTGAAGTGAGGAAGGCATTGAAGAGGATGAAGAGTGGAAAGGCACTCGGTCCTGATGATATACCTGTGGAGATATGGAAGTGCCCAGGGGAGGTGGCAGTAGAGTCTCTGACTGGGTTGCTTAACACAATCTTAGATAGTGAGAAGATGCCTGAGGAATGGAGGAGAAGTGTGCTGGTGCCCATTTTTAAGAACAAGAGAGATGTGCAGAGTTGTGGCAACTATAGAGGAATAAACCTGAAGAGCCATACAACAAAGTTATGGGAAAGAGTAGTTGAAGGTAGACTAAGGGCAGAAGTGTGCATTTGTGAGCAGCAGTATGGTTTCTTGCCAAAAAAGAGTACTGCAGATGCAGTATTTGCTTTGAGGATGTTGATAGAGAAGTACAGGGAAGGCCAGAGGGAGCTGCATTGTTTTTTGTAGATCTGGAGAAAGCTTATGACAGGGTGCCCAGAGAGGAACTGTGGTATTGTATGATGAAGCCTGGAGTGGCAGAGAAGTATGTTAGAGCTGTGCAGAACATGTATGAGGACTGAAAGACAGTGGTGAGGTGTCTTACTGTAAGACAGTGGTGAGGTGGTGGAGGTGGGACTGCATCAGGGATCAGCTCTGAGCCCCTTTTTGTTTGCAATGGTGATGGACAGGCTGACAGACGAGGTTAGACAGGAATTTCAATGGACCATGATGTTCGCAGATGACATTGTGATCTTCATTGAAAGTGGGGAACAGGTGGAGGACAAACTAGAGAAGTGGAGGTTTGTCCTGGAAAGGAGAGGAATGAAGGTTAGCCGCGGTAAGACAGAGTACATGTGTGTGAATGAGAGGGAAAAGTGAGGTTACAGGGAGAGAAAAAAAACAAGAAGGTGGAGAATTTTAATTCTTAGGGTCAATAGTCCAGACCAATGGAGTGTGTGGAAAAGAGGTGAAGAAGTGTGTACAGGCAGGATGGAACGGGTAAAGTGTCAGGTGTGATGTGTGATAGAAGAGTTTCAGCTAAAATGAAAGGAAAGGTGTACAAAACTGTGGTGAGACCAGTCATGTTGTTTGTCTAGAGACAGTGTCACAGAGGAAAAGACAGGAGACAGAGGAGGTAGCAAAGATGAAAATGCTGAGGTTCTCTTTGGAAGTGACCAGGATGGATAGGATCAGGAATGACTACATAGTTGACAGCACATAGTTTCAAGTTTATTTTTTCTTATATATTCACAAACAATGTCTCAATGGGTTTTACAATCTGCACATGGGCAATATCCCTCTGATGGTAGACGTTTTGGAGATAAAATCAGAGAGGCCAGGCTGAGATGGTTTGGACAAGTCCAAAGGAGAGACAGTGAATATTTTGGGAGAAGGATGCTGAATTTTCTACTGTCAATCAGAGGCCTGGGGAAGACCAAAGAGGAGGTTTATTGATGTAGTGAAAGAGGACATGAAGGTAGTTGGTGTGAGACAAGAGGATGCAGAAGACAGGGTTAGATGGAGGCAACTGATTCGCTGTGGAGACCCCTGAAGGGAAAAGCCGAAAGGAGAAGTGTAGAGACCACTGGGTGTAGCAGAGGTTTAGAGACAGTTGTTTGAGAGACAGCTGTGTTGCATCAGGGACCTCTCGAGAAGAGAAATGGAGCTGGACTTCCCTGATCCTAACCTATTCATGGGCAGGACGAGAGCTGAAATCTTTGGTGATTTGAGAATTTACTTTGCATTGGTTTTGATATGCTGTTTGTGCCTGCTGATAAAAACAACAGCAATAGTCGTGGATGATTGCAGATGCATCTGTACAATCACACAACTCTTTGAAGGCCTCACTCTACTGATCATACCTTGGATGCCTTTACTTGCCTCATGTGAATCATAAAAAAATGGATCAATCGATGGACGGACAGACTGATTGATAGGTTAATGGATGGATAGACAGACAAACAGACAGACAAGTAGTTGGGGAATTAAGCCCACAGAAATGACTGGAGAAAAAGACACCCAATAGTTGTGTCTAGGCTGTTAACCATCTGAATTGAACTTCTACATCAGAAACAACAGGAGATAAGTGATAAGGCAGGATCACTTAACTGAAGCAATAGAAAAACTTCCATCCATCAATGCCTAAGGGTGGTGACCCCTTAACAGCATACAGGTTATGTATGAGTTGCATTAGCGGGGACTATATTACCTGCCCATCCCCAGCCAGGAAGATGGCTACTTTAATGGCCCCTCTGAAATAAGGGCTAACACACAAGACTAGCTATACACATGTCAGGGATGATTGAAGTGGTAATAAACCATTCTGTCCATTAGTAGGGTGTTTTTTGCTAATAACGGAAACAGGGAAGGTGTTTTAGCTTGTCAGTGGATACAGCGATCACACATTGCCTGAATAAATTGGTGGGTGGGTAGAAATTGCTGGATCCGTAGAGTTAAAAATACACAAGGGGAAGATGTTGTGTTTATTTAGGGGGTAAATGTCGTCCATCTTCCACACCCCCACATAAGGCATTGAAGGAGACAGGGACAGGATGCTAACAAATATTGCTAAAAGTGCTTTGTGTGTGTGAGTTGGTCCTCCACCCTTCTCAACAGTGATCCGTCTCTCTCATGTCAGAAAGAGGGGAGATTGCTCCCAGGCTGTGTTGACCCACAGGGATGCTTCCCCTCAAACACACACACACACAGACACACAGACAGACACACACACACACACACACACACACACACACAAACACACACACACACACACACACACACACACACACACACACACACACACACACACACACACACACACACACACACACACACACACACAAACACACAGACAAGCAGTGGGCCAAGCTCTGGATAAACACAATTAAATGATCCCACCCTTCATTCTTATCTTATCTTGCCTCCTATCCTTAACACCCCCCTCAAACAAAGACATGTATTGAAAGACTCCATGGTGGCCTCTGAATTCTGACCTTCTTCCACACACAGGCAGACAGTCAGACATGTAATTCATTTCCTCTTAGACGCTCAATCATTTTCTGATTTCCCATCACTCCCATTTCCCCTCTTTAACCTTTCTCCTCTTCAGCACAAAATCGTGAAAACACAAAATTGCAAGTCTCGGATGCAAAATGCTTTTCTCAATACTTTCCCATAGGTGAAATAAAATTACTGAACGTAAACTCACAGCTTACTTACAATGATCCTATCCAATTAGCAATCATTTTCCAAGATGGGACTATTTACAGTTCAGTATTGTGGTTTAAATACTTGCCCATGTTAATGATGTATTACAACTGGAATTACTTAATGTTAGGAGAACCTTTTGGCGCAGCTGCACAGAGGGGCAAAATGACACTTACTGTTCCACCACTGTAGCTCCATAACAGCTGATGCCCAACCCTGCCATCACCCTGCTATATGTAATGCATCACACCTTGAAATGTGTTGTTGAATGTATGAACTATTGAGCACAGATGGCTCAATGCTTGGCTGCCTTAGGTGAATGGTAGCGTAGTTGTTGGACTCTGATTCCTGTAGTGCCTGGGAGGCAAAATTTATGACAAACAAAACAGATGGTATTATCATGTATCACAGCCCTCCAGGTAGCCACTGGCCAATAATGCATTGTGTGGCATTGCTGGTGATACATTTGACCCTCCGTCTGCTCTTAGGGGAATAGCTTCATCAGTCACACCCCATTTCAAGAGTAGTGGGAATAAATGACTATGTATGTGCAGTGAATCAGTGCACTTCTGGCAACTTCTGCACTGGTCAGGGTTGTGTTTGTGTGTGCATTCTTACTGTAAATGAATATTTGTATGTGCCACTTCGATGCATGGTGCACTTTGTATTAGAAACATCTTCCAATGCTCCAAATGAAAGGGTAATCAACTGGTTGATACCCTGAAAAAAAAAAGAAGGTCATATTGTGTTTTAAATATGTGGCTACATCCAGGAGATTGTTACCTTAGCATGAAGGCGGCAAAAAGAAGGGCTGGAAAGACTTGTTTTCTATAGGATTTCAGGCAGAAAGCCCCTTAAACGTAACCAAAATCTCTTATAGTATAACTGCACAAAATACAGTATTTGGCCTTTACACAATGTTTTCCGTCATTTCCAGTCTGCCAAGTTAGACAGAAGTGTGAGGCTATCTAGTGGAATGTACCGATCTCTGCACCTCCAAAGAACAAAGACTCTTATCTCCCTGTGCCTTCTGCCATTTCCTTTACCCTCAGGCACCATGGACACAGAAACTAAAAGAAGTGTAAATCACTGCCTCAATATTTCTTCTCCTTTTCCTTTCTTTCCTTCCTTGTGTCTGCAACATCAAATTATTCTGGTGCTACAGGGGGGATCTGTCTTCTGCAATTGCAAGAAATCGCTTTCTTTTTATTTTGCTTCCCTGTGGCTTTTTACCCTGCATGTCAAAACAATGCTTAATTTCCTATTTATCTCAAAATCACCCTCTCTTCCTGTTTGATACATCCCCTGTCTTTCTCTGGCTCATTTTTCTCCCCTAGCCTCCCTCGCTGCTCTTGCTTCCTCCATTCCTTTAAGTAATGATTTAATTGGAGCTTTTTTAAGGTGGTTGTGATGGATGCAGAGGGTGGTGAGGGGCTGCTGGTCTGTGGTGCTGCAGCTGCCTTTGCTGCTTCTGGGATGTCTGTTGAAGCATAGTGTGGCCAGTTACAGATAAAGCAGATCTGTTTTTGTGTGTGAGTCCAGCAATTAGGGTACTGCAGAAATACAGAGAAGAAGACCCAACGTCAGCTGTTTCACCACACTGGATAGAGTGCTGATCAAATGCAAAGGCACATGGAGGGAAAAGCAGAGAGTGTAAAGAGAGGTCTTAATTGAAATCTGTTTAGAACTTTAGAGAGAAGTAAGTAAAACCAATGACAAAAATATTTGTATGACATCATAACCTGAATTTATTATTCACCATGACAAAACATGTGTTGTTTTTTGCTGATTTTTACATTTCAAATTCAAAATGTGGCCTGCTCTGAAAGTCTTCTTCTCCTCTCGGCTTTTCCCTTCAGGGGTCTCCTCAGTGAATCAGTTGCCTCTATCTAACCCTGTCTTCTGCATCCTCTTGTCTCACACCAACTGCCTTCATGTCCTCTTTCACTACATCCATAAACCTCCTCTTTGGTCTTCCTCTAGGCCTCCTGCCTGGCAGTTCAAAACTTAGCATCCTTCTACCAATATATTCACTATCTCTCCTCTTGACATGTCCAAACCATCTCAGTCTGGCCTCTCTGACTTTATCTCCAAAACCTCTACCATGTGCTGTCCCTCTGATGTACTCATTCCTGATCCTATCCATCCTGGTCACTTCCAAAGAGAACCTCAGCATCTTCATCTCTGCTACCTCCAGCTCTGTCTCCTGTCTTTTCCTCAGTGATACTGTCTCTAGACCAAATAACATCGCTCACTGTGGTCTCACCACAGTTTTGTACACTTTTCTTTTCATTTTAGCTGAAACTCTTCTATCACACATCACACCTGACACTTTCCTCCACCCGTTCCATCCTGCCTGTACATGAATCTTCACCTCTTTCCCACCCTCTCCATTGCTCTGGACTGTTGAGCCTAAGTACTTAAAATCCTCCACCCTCTTGATCTCTTCTCCCTGTAACCTCACTCTTCCACTTGGGTCCCTCTCATTCACACACATGTACTCTGTCTTTAGCTTTTCCTCCACCTGTTCCCTGCTGTCACTACAGATCACAATATCATCAGCAAACATCATAGTCTATGGTGATTTCTGTATTACCTCATCTGTCAGGCTGTTGTCCCAGATGTGAATCAGAAATAGGCATTTTGAGATTTTGAGAAATCAAAATAACATGATTTAATCCCCATCTGCAAAATGAAAAACATTGTTAACAAATGCAAAACATATTGTCTTGAGTGACAATGAGTTTTTACTTCATTGATTTTGTTTGATACAATATTTGCTTTTTGCCTTCGATAAATGTGTTTCATATCTTGCAAATGTATACTTAGTTTTGCAATTTTTATGTCCAAAGCAAATATTTGTGAGTTGCCCCGGTCTACCATACATCTCACATGAAAATAAAAATGTCAAGCTAATTTCCATCATAATAGCAGTCCACAACACAATAGCTATTTTTGTTCATACTTTTGTGATAGAGTCAATCAGCTTGAAAATGTACCTGTTTGTCTACTTTGGATAAATAAAGGAACTGCTCTAATGAGGTTTCATGTATTTTCTTTTATTTGTAACCTACCTCATTTTATGTGACCATATGCAGACATTTAAGGTTGACTGCATCACCACAGAATGATGTCATTAGTATGTGGTACCATTTACAGTCAAGTCTGTTGGACACTGACTCAGTCACACAGACCATTGTGGTAGTGGAATTTTTTTTAAATTCTGCTGGTTAAACTAACAATCTGTTAACATCCATCGATCCATTCTCTTCCGCTTATCCGGGGTCGGGTCGCGGGGGCAGCAGCTTAAGCAGGGAAGCCCAGACTTCCCTCTCCCTGGCCACTTCGTCCAGCTCCTCCGGGAGAATCCCAAGGCGTTCCCAGGCCAGCCGGGAGACATAGTCTCTCCAGCGTGTCCTGGGTCATCCCCGGGGCCTCCTCCCGGTAGGACGTGCCCGGAACACCTCACCAGGGAGGCGTCCAGGAGGCATCCTGACCAGATGCCCGAGCCACCTCATCTGGCTCCTCTCGATGCGGAGGAGCAGCGGCTCGACTCTGAGTCCCTCCCGGATGACTGAACTTCTCACCCTATCTCTAAGGGAGAGCCCGGACATCCTGCAGAGGAAACCAATTTCGGCCGCTTGTATCCAGGATCTCGTTCTTTCGGTCATGACCCACAGCTCGTGACCATAGGTGAGGGCAGGAACGTAGATCGACCGGTAAATCGAGAGCTTTGCCTTTCGGCTCAGCTCCTTCTTCACCACGACGGACCGATACAGAGTCCGCACTGCAGACGCTGCACCGATCCGCCTGTAAATCTCCCGTTCCATCGTGCCCTCACTCGTGAACGAGACCCCGAGATACTTGAACTCCTACACTTGGGGCAGGATATCATCCCCAACCTGGAGAGGGCACTCCACATTTTTCCAACTGAGGACCATGGTCTCAGATTTGGAGGTGCTGATTCTCATCCCAACCGCTTCACACTCGGCTGCGAACCTTTCCAGTGAGAGTTGGAGATCACGGCTTGATGAAGCCAACAGCACCACGTCATCTGCAAAAAGCTGAGACACAATACTGAGGCCACCAAACCGGACACTCTCAATGCCTTGGCTGCGCCTAGAAATTCTGTCCATAAAAGTTATGAACAGAATCGGTGACAAAGGGCAGCCTTGACGAATCCGACTTACTGCCGGCAATGCGGACCAAACTCTGACATCAGTCGTACAGGGACCGAACAGCCCTTATCAAGGGGTTCGGTACTCTATACTCACGAAGCACCCCCCACAGAACCCCCCGAGGTACACGGTCGAACGCCTTCTCCAAGTCCACAAAACACATGTAGACTGGTTGGGCGAACTCCCATGCCCCCTCAAGGACCCTGCGGAGGGTGTAGAGCTGGTCCACTGTTCCACGGCCAGGACGAAAACCTCACTTCTCCTCCTGAATCCGAGATTCGACTTCCCGACGGACCCTCCTCTCCAGAACCCCTGAATAGACCTTGCCAGGGAGGCTGAGGAGTGTGATCATCCCTCCGGTCCCCCTTCTTAAAAAGGGAGACCACCACCCCAGTCTGCCAATCCAGAGGCACTGTCCCCGATGTCCACGCGATGTTGCAGAGGCGTGTCAACCAGGACAGCCCCACAACGTCCAGAGCCTTTAGGAACTCCGGGCGGATCTCACCCACCACCGGGGCCCTGCCACCGAGGAGCTTTTGTCTGTTAACATCTGTATGAATAAGTGCCTGTTATGTATCTTTGCATATGACTTACTTTACCTAGGTAAAGAAAATTACGACTAATGGACTTATTATGGTCTAGACTAGAGAAATGAAAACTTCCTTATTCAAACACAAGACCAGTAATATCACCTCACCAGTAATCGCTTGTAAATGAAGTGGCATTCATTCTGCAATAGCAGTTCAGGAATAGTTACTCATTACCTTTTCTTTGTGCCTTCTTTTCTCTTCACCTTAATCCATCTCTCCCGTGGCTTGACATTCATTAGCATGTTCTTTATCCTATAATGATAGAAGCAACACAGTGACAGCAATGGTCCATACCTCATCAACTTCCCCTTACCCCTTTTAAGTTGCTGACCAGAGATACATAGAACTAAACTATCCCACATCCTTTACTGATTTGACTTGGAGTGTGAATAGATTAATGTCTGTTGTGTACAGAAATTCCATAATGAATACAAAATATTACAGTAATATGAACATTTGTTGAAAACCTTTTGATGTAATATAATTTTCGTGGGTTGAGCATGTTTTTATGATACTGTTCTCTGTACATAGAATGAAAAAAATAAAGGACAATATAGGACTGTTTGTATAAATAGTAATGCATTATTAGATTTCAGCAATACATACAGATTAATCCAAAATTTATTACACAGATGTGTATTGAAATACATAACCAAATTATTTAAGTTTGTTCTAAAATCAAGCATAATTAATTTAAAGGCCTGCTATGAGTAAGCACATGGTAACATAATGAGAGAAAACTGCCTTTCTGCCAGCAGAAACCTCTGAGCTGACTCAGGCTCTTCGTAGGTGGCCAGCAGCAAGAAACAGAGAGAGGAAAAGAGAAAAAAAAGGGAGGGGGGGTCAAAATGCACACACATATGCAGAACAACAATGATAAAGAGCAATAATCTGACTAAGCTCATATTTCGGGTCAATGTGGTTTCTTTGAGCGGTTGTGAAGCTGTCGGATCAAATCTTGATGTAAACCAACCAACTTCATAGGGTTCACTTGAACGCTGGTGGGTTTTCTTTTTGGTGACTATGCAATACTTGTCACAGTATATCATCGAGTATTACAATACATCACAATAGGAAAATTCACTGTAATACAAAATACTTGTAATGTTGTACTGTGACAACTACTCTGGTGTTGTCATTGTACTGAGAACACAAGATGTTCTCCTTCTTACTCACCTGCAGGAAGCATTGTGTCCTAGTTGGATCCCACCAGCTCCAAAACAAGTCAAGTAGTAATGATTGTAAGCTTTTCATTTTTTTAGTTTTTTTTAGTTTTTTTAGTTTTCGGTTTTGGTAAAGTTGACACTAATCTTGGATACCCTTGAGAGATGGTATCATCTAAGGATGCTAGCATAGCTTGCCTAGCAACAAAATCTCACACAGTTGCAAATAGTTTATTACACAATTTGTGTTTAACCAGTAAAAAGTATTTCAAGATTAAAAATATAACATCTGACAATTAGTTTGTGTTATTGACTTGGAGTTGGACATTCCCGCTTGAATACAGATTTTATTACATAAAACATCTTCGTTAGATTTTTTTTTTTAAACAATGTTTTCTCTTGGGTTTAAATGAAGTATGTTTTACAAAGTTAACATTTATAGAGTAGACAGGATTTATTCCATAATATTTTTTTTATTTGTTAAATGATAAAAGAAAACAGGGAAAAGCAGACAGCGTAAGTATGACTATTGCTATCATCTGGTTTCAGTTGCTGTAGCAACATGACCCATGGGAGCAGTAAATACAGGAACCCTTCAATGGTGCTTTTATGTCATGAGCTGTCGACTAAACAAATTTTCTCCAAATTAAATTTTCACTCTTTCAATGTTTAGATGGGTAGTCATGCCATGGCCTTGGATGTAACCATTTGGGTGAATTTGTTATTTCTGCACTACAGTTTCCCACTATGAATCAGTAGTCTCTGAAGTCTCTGTATTCTTTTTCCTGGATTCGGTCTGAACAGTAAAATAACGTTTTCCCCACCTCTTCAAGGTCATTACTCAGGTCTCACACATCGGTGTGCTATCAGAGTAATCTTGCACTGACATCTCAGTGTTATTACCACTGGGTGTGGTCCTAATACGTTGAATCAGTCAGGGTTGTTAACTGGAGGTGCATCTAGCAGTAAGCTTCGATTCTACCATCACTTCTCAGAGAGACAAGACAGTGATACATACACCATTGCATGTGGACATTTTCTCCCTTCCTCATGCCGCACATGTGCAACATTAAGTCCTTTTATTGGATAACCTTTTCTTATTAAATAAATTGAACACTGAATAAATTCTTGGAAATAACTTTTTATAATGAGACTTTTCTTGGTTTTTACTTTACCAGGTTCTTTCCTTGCTGGCTGATTCATTATGTGAGAGATTCTTTATGTGAATCATTTCATATAATGCCAATATATTAATGTTGTACTGTATTTAGAGGAAATGAAGTGTAAGTAAAGTCTGACCAAGTACAGAAGTCACTTGAAACACATCACTGGTTGAAAAAAACTTGAGGTTGCACTGACTCACATGTTTAAGGGCACAGAGACAAGCATGAAGGAAAAACCAATAACAAGTGAAAAGGAAATAAAGCTACAAGGCCATCCTATACATAAATATGTGAAGCAGACTTGATATACAGATGCAGTGATCCAGAAAATATAGTCTATTTGTTACTGCTGACCTTCTGCCCTTCTGAAAGAAAAAAATAAAATAAAGCACCTTCACTCTTTCCCTCTGCTTCTCAACATAGCCGAAGAGTACACAGCTAAAAAGTACAGAATTGCCAAGATTGCTCTATAAATGTTCTTATTTTCTATTGTTTAAAAAATAGAAAGTATTTAGGGTTTTTTCAGAGTTAACGTCAAGCTTGAAAACTGCAAATAATTGGAAAAGAAGAGCTGATGTGCAGTAGGGAAATCTATGCAAATATATGTTAACTAACTTTGGACCCACTCCCACTGGCTCCACACTACAGAGCCTCAAGATGGCTGGTCGTGTTCCCACCCTCCCCAGAAGTAAACATCTGCCAATATGTCCATGACACATAACATGCCATCTGTCCCTTGTCTTGCTGTCTTGCCTTTCATCCCTTTCCATTTTCTGCAATTTTTTGAGTGGCAGCTTTTAGTAAAACACTGTGATTGTACATCTACGTGGCCATGTTACTGAACCTGTAATAAATATAAATAAATGTCAAGAAGTGACCTCTTCAGCAATATAATGTTACTGTGTACACTGTGGGACAATTACTTTATCCAGTACAAGTTTTCTATCTGGGCTATGCCCAGATGAACATGTTGCAGAGCTCCAGTGTGAGGACAAAGGCCTCTTCTCTAAGTGAAACCAGAGATCTTGAAGGAAGCATCTGGCAACCTGGACACCATGTGAGTCGGCTGGACGGTCTGGAGATGAAAAATGCCAATAATAAAGGCCTCCTTCGAGTCTCTTGGCTTGAGTGGACAGAAGAAATACATTCCTTTCCCAATGTTTCCTCTCTGTCTCTCTTTGGCTCTGTCACTGTATTTCTCCCTACCACTTTGTCTTTTCCATTCTCTCATTTGTTCTTCACCCTCACCAGTTGGTGAGAGGGAGAGGTGGGCAGACATAGACAGGATAACCCTGTTTGTCAGCCAGGAGCAGACGTGCCTGGCGGAGCTCCGCTTTCAGCTGAGGTGTCAAACAAAGAGACAGGAACCGGAGGACAAGCTGTAAGCCTGTCTGCTGTTACAGTCACACCGTCCTCCTTCTGTAATTGTGCTTGCCAGTACTTTCTCTGACAACCTGACCCCCCACTTTCTTTTCTTTTATCATTTGTTGGAAAGAACTGCCTGAAAAACAAAAACAAAATGAGCAATAAGGTGACATAGTCGACTTACAATAAATTGCTTTCTCGCGTCTTTCCCCTTGTGCATTAACCCAACCCAATCAGAGTGCTAAAAGGCATTTGTGAGTTTTCCTATAAGAGTGTGTGCGTGTTAAAGGAGGAGCAATGGGGCACACAGGGCAAACACAAGTAGATTTCCTCTCAGACACAATCTCATCATCTTTTGTTGCCACTGTCAGGCAGATGGTGCTGCCTGGTTCCTCATTTAACACACGCACATGAATGCTAACACACATAGAAGCACACACTCCCTGCCATCTCAGTAAAAGACCATACATCATTTTATTACCCATCTTCGATTTTGTACAATAACATCCGCTGGGGTAACAACAGCATGCTCTACCAGAACATTTCATCAGGGATATCAGCCTGTACCGCTGGGCAATGTTGCCAAGTTTTATCTTTTTTTTGTAAAACTATCCTTGCACTTCCCCTCATACTCTACTGCTACTTTCAATCAAAGCACACATGATATGTTTGATTAACTCAAATGCAACTTCATTTGGGCTACTGGCACCAGTGGTGGTTTTTGTTGGTTAGTATTGATGATTTAGACTATCCACAATGTTGGTGCTATAATATTATAGTATGTTGGAAATGCTAGAAATATGTTTTAGGTATGTCAGATTGTCTCTATATGTCCAAGATTTAGTGTAGTTGTATCTGCTTGTGTGACAAGTCTGCCTCTTTTCACATGATATGTACACAAACTTAACTGAGCAGTCATGTATGTGCCTCTGCATATAAGTGCAGGTGGTTGTACAGCCATGGAAGCATAATCTCTCATTATTTTCACACCACTAGTGTTATGTATAGCAGTTGTCCTTTTTTCCAGCACCAGCTATATATATATATATATATATATATATATATATATATATATATATATATATAGTGGGGTGGTATCTGTGTGTCATCCTCAAGCTCGGGTCCTCTACCAGAGGCCTGGGAGTCTGAGGGTTCTGCGCAGTATCTTAGCTGTTCCTAGGACTGCGCTCTTCTGGACTGAGGCTTCAGATGTTGTTCCAGGAATCTGCTGGAGCCACTGTTCCAGTTTGGGGGTCACTGCCCCAAGTGCTCCTACTACCACGGGGACCACATTAACCTTAACCTTCCACATCTGTTCCAGCTGTTCTTTCAACCCTTGATATTTCTCAATCTTTTCGTGTTCCTTCTTCCTGATGTTGGCATCAGCTGGAATCGCCGCATCTATCACCACTGCTCTCTTCTGCTCTTTGTCCATCACCACAATGTCCGGTTTGTTAGCCAGTAGCTGTTTGTCGGTCTGGAAGCTGAAGTCCCACAGGATCTTAGCCTTGCCATT
This sequence comes from Antennarius striatus, assembly GCF_040054535.1. Taxonomy (NCBI): domain Eukaryota; kingdom Metazoa; phylum Chordata; class Actinopteri; order Lophiiformes; family Antennariidae; genus Antennarius; species Antennarius striatus. The sequence continues at coordinate 15,924,815 of NC_090782.1, read as the reverse complement.
CTCAACCACCTTCGGTGGTATATCCCATTGGGATTTGGGTACTTCTAGTCCATACCGGGTACAGATGTTCCTGTACACTATCACAGCTACTTGGTTGTGCCTTTCCATGTATGCTGAGCTGGCGAGCATCTTACACCCTGCTACCACATGCTGGACTGACTCTGGGGCTTCTTTACATAGCCTGCACCTTGGGTCAGATCTACTGTGGTAGATGTTGGCCTCTATTGCCCTTGTACTTAGGGCCTGTTCTTGTGCTGCCATGATCAGTGCCTCTGTGCTGTCTGTCAGTCCAGCTTTAGTCAGCCATTGGTAGGTCTTCTTGATATCAGCCACTTCCTCTATCTGACGGTGGTACATGCCGTGTAGGGGCTTGTCCCTCCATGTTGTCTCCTCCTCCTCCTCCTCCTCTTCAGGTTTCTGCTGTCTAAGGCATTCACTGAGCAGTTCATCTGTTGGGGCTATCTTCCTGATGTACTCTTGGATTTTTGATGTCTCATCCTGGACAGTGGCCCTGATGCTCACTAGTCCTCGGCCTCCCTCTTTCCGCTTAGTGTACAGCCTCAGGATGCTGGACTTGGGGTGAAACCCTCCATGCATGGTGAGGAGCTTTCTATATATATTCTATATATATTTCTATATATATATATATATATATATATATATATATATACACTGCTCACAAAAATTAAGGGAACACTTTTTTAATCGGGCCTGACATGAAATCAATTAAACCTGTCTGATAAGTTTCTGGTTGGTTAAGCAGCTGAGGGCATCGTTAATAACTTTCAGCTGTATTTGTGTTCATGGAATTAACAACAGGTGCACTACAGTGGCAACAATTAGAAAATCCTCAAAACAGGACTGGTTTCACATGTGAAGGTCATCTCAAGTTTCTCCCTCTTGATCTTTTTTGGCTGGTTTTCCACTCGTGCTGGTTTTGGCTTGAGTAATTATCTCTACTGGCAGTATGAGGATATTCCTTATCCCTACAGAAGTTGCACATGTTGTCCAACTTCCCCAGGATGGCACATCCACACGTGCTGCAGCAAGAAGGTTTAATGTGTCTCCCAGCACAATCTCCAGAGCATGGCGGAGATTTCAGGAGACTGGTGGTTATACTCGGAGAGCTGGACAGGGCCGTAGAAGGTGTTCAACCCATCAGCAGGACCAATACCAGCTCCTTTGTGCAAGGCGGAACAGGCTGAGCACTGCTCGTGCCCTAAGGAATGACCTCCAGAGGGCCACTGGTGTGAATGTCTCTACCCAAACAATCAGGAACAGACTTCATGAAGGTGGCCCGAGGGCATGACGTCCTGTAGTGGGCCCTGTGCTCACTGCCCAGCACCGTGGAGCTTGACTGGCATTTGCTCAAGAACACCAGAATTGGCAAGTTTGCCACTGGCGCCCTGTACTTTTCACAGACGAGAGCAGGTTCACCCTGAGTGATGGTCTGGGAAGGCATATCCATGGAGGGACGCACAGACTTCTACTGCCTAGGAAATTGTGCTCTCACTGTCATAAGGTATCGAGATGCAATCCTTGAACCCATTGTCAGACCCTATGCTGGGTGCAGTAGGTCCTGGCTTCCTCCTAATGCACGACAATGACCGGTCTCATGTAGCAATAGTATGCAGGCAGTACCCTGAGGATGAAGAAATTGAAACAATTAAATGGCCTTCACGATCCCCTGACTTAAACCCAATAGAACATCTGTGGGGCATTATGTTTAAGTCCATTAGGCGTCGCTAGGTTGCTCCTCAGACTGTGCAACAGCTCAGGGATGCCCATCTCACACAGATCTGAGAGGATATTCCACAAGACACCATCCGTCGTCTCATTAGGATCATGCCGCGACGTTGTCAAGCATTCAAAAAAGCTCATGGGGGCCACACAAGATACTGAAAAGCATTTTGAGTTGCAGAAATTACGTTTTTGGAAAAAAAATGGACTAGCCTGCAACGTCTTCCTTTCACTCTGATTTTAAGGTGTCTACACAAATAAGCCGTCTGTAGGCTGAGAATTTTTATTTCCATTAAAAGACTTGGCATCCTTTTGTTCCTAAGACATTGCCCTGTCGTTATTTGTATAGAAATCCAACTTCAATTTGAGACCTGATGGATCTAATGTGTTTTCTTTTAAGTGTTCCTTTAATATATATATATATATATATATATATATATATATATATATATATATATATATATATATATATCAAGTACCAAACTAATCACGGTGTCCAACCAATCACGGCAACAGAAGCATCACACAATACCGATGCCCAGTGGCTAGTGGACCTGAGAACTGCCCACAGCAGCCTCCCAGAAGAAGAACCAGTAAAAATCTCAATGGCAGACATCCAAGAAAGTGTCAAAGATGAAGAGTTGGTCAGCACCTGGCCCTGATACTGGCTAAAGAAGCACTCAATGAGCGCCTAGCAACACAGATGAACCAGCTGCTAAGGGATGGGATGCACCCAGAATGGTTGACTGAAGGCAGAACAGTCCTGATCATGAAAGACCCACAGAAGGGATCCACCCCATCCAACTACTGGCCAATAACCTGTCTATGTACAACATGGAAAGTCCCTTCAGGCATCACGGCGGCTAAGATGAGTAGGCATATGGATCAATATATGGGCGGGGCACAGAAAGGAGTTGGTAGTAACACCAGGGGAGCCAAGCACCAGCTACTGGTGGACAGAGCAGTCCACAGAGACTGTAAGAACAGGCAGACCAACCTGTGCAATGCTTGGATAGACTACCAAAAAGCTTACGATTCAATACCACACACGTGGATACTGGAATATCTGGAACTGTATAAGATTAAAAGGATATCAAGACGTCAGTGGGAATGTGGAAGACAACCCTAGAGACTAACTCCAAGCCAATTGACCAAGTTAACAACAATGCCAAGGGGATGTCACCACTGCTGTTCTGTATAGGCCTGAACCCCCTCAGTCACAATATCACAAAGAGTGGTTACGACAACCGATTCTGAAGCGGGACAACAGTCAGCCATCTCCTCTACATGGATGACATCAAGCAGTATACTAGGAATGAGCGAGAAATAGACTCACTGATCCACACCACCAGGATCTACAGTGACGACATTGGGATGTCATTCGGATTAGACAAATGTGGCCGGATGATATCGAGAAGGGGCAAGATGATCAGAACTGAAGGGGTTGACCTACCAGGGGGCAGGATAGGAGACATCAAGGATAGCTTCAAATACCTTGAAATTCCATAGGCTAATGGCAATCATGAGGAGGTACCTCCAGAGAGTAAGGCAAGTCCTGAGAAGTCAGCTGAATGGTAAGAACAAGGTCCAAGCCAAGGTCCAGCGGGGTATCAGTATATATCAGATAATGGCTGGATAAAGCAGGACTGACAGACAGCCCAGAGGCACAGCTCAACAACAGGCCTTAAGTACAAGAGCAATAGAGGTCAAAAAGTATCACAGTAGATCTGACCCAAGGTGCAGGCTATGTGAAGAAGCCTCAGAGACAGTCCAGCATGTGGTAGCAGGGTGTAAGATGCTAGCTGGGTCAGCATACATGGAGAGGCAAAACCAAGTAACAGGAAGAAGGAACATGAAAAGACTGAGAAGTACCAAGGGTTGAAAGAACAGCTGGAACATATGTAGAAGATCAAGGTTAATGTGGTCCCCGTGGTAGTAGGAGCACTTGGGGCAGTGACCCTCAAACTGGAAGAGTAGCTCCAGCAGATTCCTGGAACAACATCTAAAGCCTCAGTCCAGAAGAGCACAGTCCTAGGAACAGCTAAGATACTGCGCAGAACCCTCAGACTCCCAGGCCTCTGGTAGAGGACCTGAGCTTGAGGATGACACACAGATATTGACACACAGATACTGCCCTACAAGGGTGAGAGGGACATTATATATATATATATATATATATATATATATATATATATATATATATATATATATATAATATATATATATATATATATATATATACTGTAAATTATACTGTATATACAAAAGATACAAAGACCTGTGATAATGATGTGATATCTCTCTCTCTCTCTCTCTCTCTCTCTCTCTCTCTCTCTCTCTCTCTCTCTCTCTCTCTCTCTCTCTGACTCACTTTATCCCCCTTTTCCCTCTATCCATAGCTACGTGAAGACTAAGTCACAAGCTGACTCTTAGCTTTCAGCCTTTTGTCTGGCTTGGCAGCAGAACAGATTCAGTCATGTCTGAAGGTCAAGAAGTTAAAGAGGCTGGAGTTGCCTCATGTCCTTTTCTTTGTGCAGTGGCAGGAATGGATAGAGGGACAATAAAGAGAGAAGTCATTCAAAGCAGAGGAAATAATAATGGATCTGAATATTTATTCATCTCTGAGTGACACAAACATGTTCACATCAACACACAATATGCCAAACAAAAGTTCAGTGGAAAGCAAAAGGTAAATTCAGGTTTCACATCATCATGTACAAGAAGAGTGGTTGCAGTGATGTGTTACTTAAATTGAAAGGAATAAAGAAAAAAAGAAAGATAGAAAAATAAAAACAATAAACTAAGACTTTCAAATATTTTAATGTTCTGTCAATAATCAAATTGATTATTTGTATAATATTTGATGTATCAAATATCATGCATTATCCACATGCATATTAAATCACTTTAGAGTCACCCTCCCGTTTTTGCTATGAAACTGGGTTTTGTTCAAACATTTTGTCAATCAACTGCAGCACGATTAGAAGTAATTAATTGTTCACCAGGGAGCAGCTGTCTAGAACCAAAAGCAGTCATGGTCATTTATTTTTTCTGACAAGCACTTAGTTAATTTGTAATGACAGTCTTAAATTTGAATGGAACTTATAATTTGTGTTTTAGTTTCCACTCCAAGGCTGTTTTTGTACTCAGAAAAGGAGCGCATGCCAGTAATACAAGCAGGAGTAGAGGACAACCAAAGCCGTTGTCACCAATGGGGTTGAGAATTAATGAGGTGTGTATTTGCTGGGAGGACTAGCCAGATTAACATTCCTGTGAGAATTTTAACACTCTGGGTGACAAATTTCCAACACTGCTCCCTGTTGTGTTCCTCCTGTGCACTAAGCCCGAAACCCAAGTTTAGAGGAGGTCATCTGTAAAGACCAGAGCGGAATCCCTGCTTCACTGAGAGCTGTCAGACTCTACTAAAGAGAATGCAGTCAGAGTGTGAGTTTGTGTGTGTGTGTGTGTGTGTGTGTGTGTGTGTGTGTGTGTGTGTGTGTGTGTGTGTGTGTGTGTGTGTGTGTGTGTGTGTGTGTGTGTGTGTGTGGTGTGGTGTGTGTGTGTGTGTGTGTGTGTGTGTGTGTGTGTGTGTGTGTGTGTGTGTCTGTGTGTGTCTTAGTGTGGTGTAGCAGTGAGGAGTTAAGCACAAAACGGAGGAAGAGAGTCTCCCAGTTTCCTCTCACTGAAACTGAGCCTTTTATTACATGTGGTCATGGCAGAAGGCCGCCCATGAGCCGAGGTCTTCTGACTGTTAAAAGCCTATTTTTGTCCTTAACACTTTTACCAAGGTCTTGCACAGAAATGTTGAGAAAACCTGAAAATGATTTGACTATTTAGATATTGGTAAAGACCAGGCTATGGATGAGCTTGCCCAACTTATAATGAAACCTCTAAAACCTAAAACATTTGCACAACTTCCGGATATAGGCAGCAGATCTAGAAAAATCTGCTTGAAAAAAATTATATATTAGATTTTTTTGGAAGATAAGTCAAAGATTAAATGGTGAGCCACCAAGGTTCAATCTCAAGGCCAAACAAATCTGAACAGTCTGTCCAAAACTATTTTATGTCACCTTCCATGCAAAACTGACCAGATATTGATATTGATAACTGATTTTTAGCAACAGATTCTGTCGTGAATTAACAAGTGCTGTCTGCAGTTGAATGTGTAAGCTTGACCAAGTGGAGCCAGTAAAGGATTTCTCTCTCTCTCTCTCTCTCTCTCTCTCTCTCTCTCTCTCTCTCTCTCTCTCTCTCTCTCTCTCTCTCTCTCTCTCTCTCTCTCTCTCTCTCTCCTCTCTCTCTCTCTCTCTCTCTCTCTCTCTCTCTCCTCTCTCTCTCTCTCTCTCTCTCCTCTCTCTCTCTCCTCTCTGTCTCTCTCTCTCTCTCTCTCTCTCCCTCCCTCCCACAGCTTATCTGTTAGTAGCTCCTGTTTGAGTCAGGGCAAGGCAGCGTGGGAGGCGAGACACCAAAGTGTCATCAGCTCCACACTGGAAAACCCATGTAACTAAATAAAGCACAAAGTTTACCACTGGCATAACAAACAGATACGTGTTCTCATTTCACTCAGAAAGTCATGCACCAACGCATGCATGCCTTCTATTTTGCAGTTGCAGCAATTTGAATTTCAGTTAATGGATCACATGTTATGTCACTGGAGGGAAAATTACCACAAACCTGTCAGTTGAAATGTTCAAAACATTCTGAATATTGGGATATGGTTTCACCTGACCATGAAAATATGCAAGCTGATAAACATTAGGTTGTTATAAAATAATGCATTCTAAGTTAAGTGGGAAGACAAGCAAAAAATGTGCGCACATAGTGGGTCCAGTGGTATACAAGCTAAATAACAAGAAACTCTATACTCTCAAAGTGTGATTCACCACACATATAGGCTCATGTGCACACAAACATACAACACACAACCACACACATATTGCATGTTATGGTGCATATATTGTAATGGTGCATAATTGTTGCTTCTCCTTAGCAGCCAAGCTTTTACAGATGCAGTAGAGTGGTTCAAACAGTAGGCAGCAGATACAAGAATTTATGAGTTGTGGTAGCTTTTACACTTAAGCTTTTCACAACTTACTGTAGGGTGAATGCAGTGTGAGCAACACCAGCCAGAGAAGTAGAAAGAAAAACAGTAAGCTTCAACATCTGGAATTTAAATTGAGGCAACACTCCTGAAAATATTTCCTTCTTAGATAGACAAGTGTCTGCTGACAGGAAATGAAAACTGCTGAATCTAAACAGACTCCCTGTACTTGAATAGATATTCAGACCATTTTTGATGACAAACACTAATGTTAATTTTCTTGAATTTCCCACTGTTTTTAAGCTTAGTTTAAGATATTTTGATGATGCAAATATAACATTTACATACTTGATAGTAGCATCCAGAATAAGGGATGGTGTGACTGTTGGTAGCTCCATTCATATTCTCCTTTTCTTTGCTTAACAATTAAAACATATTTTTTCCCCTGTCCCATGGTGATCAAATTACCATAACTGCATGAAATCCATAACTTGAGATGACAAGCTGTGAAAGTAAATGGAGTGCACTAAGCAAGACTGAATCTGGCAGTTTCCTGGCCAGCATAGTGAGCCAGTACAAGCATGGTCAGTCTTATTTATTAGCTCTGCCTATAGCCCTCTTCCATCTTTGTCAAAGCACCCAGTTCTTATTTCAATGCAAAATCACCCAGTGATGAAATCGAAGAAACCAACAAATTGTGCTATCACAATAACAATCTGGTCTACACTAACACCACAGCTTTCATTGGTGGACGGTCATGCCCTAAGAGATAACATACAAAATCCAGTGCACAAAAAAGAGGGACAAAGAAGTTTGCTACTGTGCAAATGAAAGCGAGATAATGAAAAAAAAAAGTATTCATCTTTTCTATAGTAGCAACCTTTAATGAGAACTTGATTTGGTTTATCAGACCCCGGACACTTGAGGTTAAACCTACCAAAGCTCAACATTGCTCTAAAGTTGTTACTTTCAGGTGTCTTTAACCTTCATGATAACCTGGCGTATCATGAAAGAAAGACAACGAGGTGAGCCACTTCATAATGAAAGACAGAAAAGTTTGTAAAGATACTGTGCAAATGCATGAAACATGCCCTCAGCTGGGGTTCTGAAGACCTCTTTATTTCATAGACCAAAAGAGGACACATGCACACAGACACACTTGCACATCTACACCCACATACAAATCCACTTCTGTGCAGCCACACACCTGTCCAAACATGGGCCATGCAATACCTGTGTGTAGAAATGACCGATGGGCCATTAATTTCAAGGCCCAGATAGTAAACTAGAGAAAGGCAAACTGGAGTAAGGGATTTGTTTAAGCTTTGTGTGTGCTTTTGTTAAGTATTCAAGATTTACTTCCCACGATGTGTATACCAAGCTCTTATATTGCAATACTGTTTTTTTATATCATCATTTTACCTTTATTTTACCAGGAAGTCTTGTACAAAAATTCTCTTTTGGCCAAACAGTGAATCACACATTAAATGTAACATTATCAACAACAAAAATGTTATTCAACTAAATTTAACAGCAAATTAATATCAATATTTCCATATCACCAGCCATCCTTCAAACTTGAAAACTGATACAACTGAATTTATTTTTAAATTAATTTTTAAAAAAGAATTCCTGAAATAACTTCTGCCTCACTTTCAGTGTCTGATTCACTTTTGTCACCATTGGATTATTTGGTAAAGATTATAATTTAAAGTGGAAGTGATGAGTTATACCACAGATTTTTTGGGTGCACCTAGAATGCAATATATGTGCACTTTTGATGAATTATTCAATGTACACAAGCAATGTGTTACTGTGCACAAAGGATCCAAAGTGTTTCTCCCTTCTTAGAATTTAAAAAAAACACTCGGAAACAATTTAACTTTTGCTGCTTATTCCACAAGAAAAAAAAAAAAGCTTTTTGTGCACGAAAAGAAAAGTATTGTTATTTTATGTATATGTTCAAGTAATATCAATGAGTGGCAACATATAGCCAAATACATCATGTTAAACCCCATGCCCACTGAAAATGGTAGGTAATGGGTGCTAATGTAATCATTATCATTGTCTGTACTTCAAAAATGCAGCTGAAAAGCCACATCAGCAAAACGTAACTTGTTTGTCAAATAAACTCTGGCAAAGCCCCTGGAAAATTTAGCAGTTGTCGGTGTTTACTTTACACTTCATTGCAGTGAACCATTTATGACTTTACACTACCAGTGCACAGCTTCTAGGTTTTGTCAAAGGAAATTATGCGATTGGAAACCTGGAACTATTTGGGATGAAAACATGATCTTTAACCCTCAAATATATTTCATACCAATTAATCTTCAGGTTTCTCTTTACAAAATACATAAAATATGTTAGTGTACATATTACATGTTAACAACTTGGCATCTGAAAATCTGACAATCAATTACTATTTTTCAAATTTGAAACATTTAAAAAAGCGGGGCGTCCATGTCATTCTTGAGTGAGTCGTGAATAACACTTTGACAATGCTACCAAGATCGTTGCACTAACCCTGTTTTTAATTTAACCACCTTGATCTGATCCAATCATCAGCAGATCTGTGGGACGATAAATAAAAGTTTCTGGGGAAATGTCCACTTTGTGAAATGGAGCCAATGATTGAACAGTTCAGACAGAAGTGAGAGCTGACAACAGGTTCAGCCAGGCTGTTAGGAAGCTGCATCACTCATGTTTGATCTCTGTTTTGTTTTACAAACTCAACAGGATTGTGCACCCTATTACTCATACATTAGGAGAAAGCTGACATGGCTGTATGCACTAAATGGATTAACAGCAGCAGAGGTTTTTTTTATATCTGTAAGCATACTTGAGAGAGTTGTCATGAACACCTGCAATGTTCAGACAATCACTTAGGAGCTGGCTTTTCTTTTTTAACAAAGCCTCTCCATACAAAATAAAAAATCAACAAGTTGCAAACACAATGCAAAGATGGACTCCAAATCACAGAATAAAGGTATTAAAAGTAGTTCAAGGGATTTGCCGACTGTTAGAAATATTTATTTGAAATTCAATCATTTAAATTTGTTTTGAAATATTGTGTCATTTGTTGATTAAGACTGTGAAACAAAGGCATATAGTACCATATTGACCATAACATATTTACCTCCCAAAGGATATTAGACCATGATTAACTGCTGGCACTCTGAGCATGGTCAGCTACAGTCTCTACAATCCGCCAAGATGAAAATCACCACTGCAAGAATACTAAATCTGATACTTCAGCCAGTCTATTACTACATAACCTTTTTACCATTTACTTGCACTTAGTCATAGATGTTTACAACAATTGCATTAGAAAGCTCCGCAAATAAGGTCTCCACTGGCATATGAAAGGCCCAAAGGAAGTCCAGACATACTATGACCTTCTCAGTTTTATGCCATAATAAAACATGTTTACATCCTTTTCGTCTGTTTGGACCTGAAGGGCGTAAGGGTGCAAAGGTTATCATGTAGCCACCATCTGCCCCAACCTTCAAAGGATTTTTATGTTATTTCTTACCTTTGGCCCTTTTGATTTACTTCCTTTTCACTTTCTTTGATTTCCCACCCTCAGCTTTCACGTACGTGATTTTTGGGAGTTAAAGGAGGTCTGAAGTCCGAGATAGTGTTTGTGAGAAAGCAGAGGATTTTGTTTGCCATCCTAAAAATGTCTTTGAAGGATTTATTACAAACATCAATAAATGGATTTGGATGAGAATCAAACATAGACCTTCACCCGTTTAGAATCCCTCACAAGAGAAATTAAATGTTTATCTTGGAGTTTGCAACTATATCAAAAATCTGAAGTCATTAGAAACAATGACTCATATTTACTGTTGGCTAAACTTGGATCAACTGGAGGTCTCTTAATATATAGCCTTATTTCTCAAATGTTTCCCTCTTAGCTGGCTCTTTATAAATCACTCTTAATTCACCTTTGCCACTTTGAATCCCTCTCTCTCCTATTACCCTTGGTGCCCTCCAACACATCATTGTCATCAGCCATTGGTTGGGTCTCTCTTTTATTAGTGACCTTGTTTGAAACTGGGTTTCTGAAAGCAGCAGAGAGGTTCCTCTGCATGGCTGGGCCCGTCTGTAGTATGGCATAATGATTTTTTTCACGGTGCATTAACTTAACATTGCACTGCCAGCAAAGAAAGCCAAGACCCAGTTTCTAATTGGCCTAAAAGAGAAGGAACAAGAACTAACAGCAACACAACAGTGGGCACCTCACAACCTAAAATATACTCATGTTTTGAGCTGGATAGCATTAGAAAACACTGACACTGAGAATGGTTTGTTTACACCCCAGGCAGATTAAAGACTCTGTGTCAAGTCATAAGGTTGGCCAGACTTGGCACTTTAGAATGACGATGCAAAAGGCCAAAGAGCAGGTCATAGCCCACAAGCTATACATGGGTGGATTTACTCAATAGGTGTAAGAAGTGGTCCAGCCGACACACTGGACTCATAATGCCATTTTATTTTTGTTTTGTTTGTTTTTTTAGTTTAGTACCTGGTTATGATAATATTGTGACTACTTCTACTGTATCTCTCGTGTGGATAACACTGTAATAGAATAACACAAAAATTCAAAATTCAAACAAGTCATTTGTTATATAGGTATGGGTTATTCTGATAATACAATATGTGGGTGTCCTTCAAGGGCAGGTTTTGTGAAATTAACCATGTTGCATTCAAACTTGTTCTAACTGGTCATGCAGGAATGTTAATAACACGAATGTTTTCATACAGTGCAAACTTGTGTATTGATGTTAATTGCACCTCTCAACAGGAGTGCCTTTTGAGATGCTAACATTGGTATGACATGTTTTAGTTTTCTCTGCAACGGTAGGGGAGCCCCCAGGACATTTGTTCACTTGTAGCCTGTACATATCTACCATGACATCCACAAAATTGAGAAGTGAACAAAAGTGACAAACTGGGAAAATTCTCTCTTTCAAGATGAGAATCTATCTATCTATCTATCTATCTATCTATCTATCTATCTATCTATCTATCTATCTATCTATCTATCTATCTATCTATCTATCTATCTATCTATCTATCTATCTATCTATCTATCTATCATCTGTCTGTCTACTTCTCTCTCTCTCTCTCTCTCTCTGTGTGTTTCTCATCTCTCGCAGATTAAAACGCATGGGCCACGTGTTTTTCATCCACATGAATCAGAAATACTCTTGAGCATTACGACCCTACCAACAGCTGTCATCACACCCTGTACATCAGATCAGATGTTCACTAACAGAGAAAAATACATGTACACATATCTAGACAGCAACCCTCACATATAATTGGGCAGCGTAGTAATTAAAAAGTGTCTCTTTCTCTACCTGCCTTTACCCCTCCCCTTCTTTGTTCAAATCGTCATCCTGCTTTCCATGTGAACACTGGTGATGGATGTTTCTGCCTTTGCCTGTCACTCGGGGTTGAACACTCTAACATTACCTGAAGCTATGGAGAGGAAAGACAAACTTTAAAATAGCATCATTTAAGGCTAATTTTTCTTTCCTCCGTCCGTCCCTTCCCTCTTCATGCTCGGTAGGGAAGGTTGGTTATTGATGTTAATCCTGCAGACCTTTGTTACTTCCAGATATACACACTCACACCATTTCCCCCCACAGGCCTCATCTCTCTTTCCTTTTCGCTCCTCCAGCTCCTACATGAATAATGTTGTCCCCAAGCAGGAATGAGGTCAGGAACGTAATGGCTAGACATACTGTGCAGTTCAGGCTGTCTGCAAATGGACCATCAATAATCAAAGGCCACACATTAGCAGATGCAACACTGTGCCTCTGTGTGTGTGTTTATTGACACCAGAGGGAACAATCAATCATCTGATCAACTAATGCCTTTAGCTTTAAATGCAATGGTTTATTGTTTCAGGAATAGCTCCAAGCCTAAAAAAAGATACAGTTTGTATCAAAAAGTGTTATAAAGGTTTTTGATGTGTTTACTACATAGCTTAAAACTGAAACCCTGCACAACTTGTTATCAAAATTCATTTGAGCCCAAAGAGATGCAATTAACCTTAGACCCTTCACCTCTACTGCCCCTCTGTGAAGTGAATACCTTTAAATTTGGAATAGTGACAGCTATACTTAAAAAAAAAAAGGTATCCGTCATGGGATTCTTTCTTATAACAGTGTGTATCTAAAGGCCAGGGCTGCAGCGTCATTGCCTGGGTGGACTGTTGAAATGAACAGGCACCGGATGTGTGTTAAAAGTCTTAATTAAGCCCTAGAGCTCTTTCCTCAATCCCATTTTACAGCTCACAAGCTTAAACATTTACAAACAAACCTGCTCTGTTGCCACATGTTAGTCTGTTTGCTCATTTGCTGGTGATTAGACAGCTCTTGTTCTCAACTCAAAAGCCCACGTAAAGCAAACCCACGACCCCCAGCTATGTCTCAAAACTCCCTTCACCTATTACCATCGGTGCCCAAGACACATTCCTCATTTTATCACCTTAAGCAATTTGCTGTTGAGCCTTTGTTCATGGTGGGATGCTGAATAACAAATTACAAAGATAAATTTATATTAGGGAATTTTTAACCCTTATTACACAATGAACGCGCCCCAGCGTTCAGATCACATGATGTTTTTAAACCAGTCGTAACAAATAAAGTCTGTCACATGGATTGCTGTGCTCATGTTTACGCGACAGTACACAGTGAAATTGTCCTCTGGTTTTTATTTGGAGCCGATTGACCACGGAAAACCGGAGATATGATTGTTTACATTTGATCTAAGACAAGCTGTTCAAAGGGCTTCTTTTATTGGTATACTCAGATGGCAGGTGCCATATTTCTGTCCATATACTCACCATTGTACAAGCGGGGATGCATTTATTCACGTGATTCGAACATGTCTCGCAATTTGTGCATTTTGTCACGTGATGCAAACATTTACAGTGATTCGTGCATTTTGTTACGTGATGCAAACATGTCTTGCGATTCGTGCATTTCACGTGTGATTTGTGCATTTCACGTGCGATTCGTGCATTTCAATTATAAGTCACACAAACTGTATACAGTGCACATTCACGCATCAACGCTCGCAACTCCACCTCATCGCGGATTTTTGTTTGGCAGTCACGTGATACCGAATGCGCATTCTTTGGCATCCGGAAGTGCGCTCCGTTCCGTCAGCCTCAGATTTTTGTCAGACACAAAAGTGCTTTAAACAGTCTATAAGAGTGAGGGAAAAGGTAATACAGATAGAACGTGGTTTAATATCAGTATGGGGAGGGTTCATAAACGTTTAAATTACCATAAATATTAAGATAAAAAGACTGCGATCTAGATCGCGGATTCCTTAATCGTGTGTGGTTCCTGGAACACATTAACCGCAAAGAATGAAGGTGCACTGTATAGTTATGTTAGAAGACTATGGCAAACTTTTTTGATTTAAAAATCAAATTAATGAGCATGTTTTTGGTTTTTTATTTGCAAGTTGTTATACAATTACAATTAATTAATTAAATACAATTTGTTCCATTTTCAAATTTGACTGTGTGTCTATTTTGGCCCAACAAACTCCTTTGAAGAATGGCATATAAGTGACACAAACTGTAAATAGTTATGTTAGAAGCCTATGGCAACCTTTTTGGAGTTCAAAGTCAATTTGGTGAGCATGTTTTTGGTTTTTATATGCAATTTTTTTTTTTCCATTTTCGAATTGACTGTGTGTGTCCATTTTGCCCCAATATGTCAATATAGTAAGTTATAGGGAAATAATAACTATGTCTTCATATAGCTTAAGTTGTGCTGAAGATAAACAAACCAAGGATCGGTATGTTAAATAACTTTTTAATGTGGTATATAGAGACAAATATCAAGGGTACCAAAAAACGACCAAAATAGGTCTATGAGTTAAGGTAACCTTCCTCAGCAAATTTGAAAAGAAAAAGATGAAATTCAATCAACAAAGTCTCATTAGTGAGCATACACCACTGCATTCTCTCAGGTCTCCCAGATAACCAGATAAGTGTGTGACTGCCTGAAAGTTTTAAATGGTGCATAGGTTCCAGATGGAAGAGAAATCAAGGCATGAATCTGACACATCAATAAGTGCAGCATGCCAATAAGATTCGGGAAAGTCAAGGAGGAGAGACAAGGAAGACTGGGCCTGTTAAAGGGGAGCTGACTCTCATTCGAGTAGCCTCCAATGTGGCTCTGCTCCACTAAACAGCCCACTGAACCTGAAAAAAATCAATATTGTACATTTAAAGGCATTTCTTGGTGGATATATTAAGGATTTCTGAGAGTTTTCACTGGACTTTTTATGTTTGTGTTGCTCCATTCAATGAAATGCAATAGTCATGCAGACATTCAACATGTGCACTGTATTTATTTTTGTATTTGACTTGCAAGACAAATTCATATATCCTTTTATTGAGTGGGAAATGTGACCTGCTTTCAAAGATAAAAATTAGCTCTCATGCTAAACTGAAACAAAAAACTTGGTGAAATTACTCCAGAATATGTGTTCTTCATCTGTGGAGAAAGGTTCAGACACATTTTGTGAGTATGGAACAGATCTATTTTATTTTGTACAAACCTTTAGTTTGAATGAAAGGTAAGATTTTGGTTAGATGATGTCTACCAGCAGACAGTTCTAGCATAGCTTGGAACTCACCAGAGTAATACATGAATTTATTTTCTTTCACTGCACAAGCTTCCTTAATTATGGATTTAAATATGCAAATCTTTACTACACGCTAAAGACAGATTGCGGACCAAAATCTCTGAGATGTATAATGAATGTGTTGATTTATACAGAGATATCAAATGACATCCTTTGCATTTTTATTTGTGTAGCATAAGCATAGTCATATATTTTACTGATGGCACAACAAAAAATGTGGAACAAGTTATCCATCCATCCATCCATGCATCTTCCACTGCTTTTCCGGAGTTGGGTCATGGAGGCAGCAGCTTCAACAGGTAGCCCCAAACTTCCCTTTCCCCGGCCACATCCACCAGCTCTGACTGTGTGATCCCAAGTCGTTCCAAGGCTGCTGTTGATATATAATCCCTCCACCTGGTCCTGGGTCTGCCCCAAGGTCTCTTCCTAGCAAGGCGTGCCAGGAACGCCTCCCTAGGGAGGCGCCCTGTAGGCATCTGCACCAGATGCCCAAACCACCTCAGCTGACTTCTTTCGACACAAAGGTGCAGCAACTCTACTCTGATCCCCACACGAATAGCAGTGTTTCTTACCCTATCTCTAAGTGAGACACCAGCTATCCGCCTGAGAAAGCCCATTTCCGCAGCTTGTATCCGCGATCTTGTTCTTTCGGTCATGACTCATCACTCATGACCACAGGTGAGGGTAGGAATGAAGATTGAATGGTATATGAAGAGCTTTGCCTCTCGGCTTAGCTACCTCTTTGTGACAACACTACAGTAAAGCGACTGAAATACCGCTCCTGATGCCCCAATCCTCCATCCAATCTCACACTCTGTTGTTCCCTCACTCGTGAACAAGACCCCAAGATACTCCTTCACTTATAGAAAGACTTCATTCCCCACTCGGACAAGGCAATCCACCGGGGTCCTGCTAAGGACCATGGCCTCGGATTTGGAAGTGCTGATCCTCATGCCCGCCATTTCACACTCGGCTGCAAACCGGACCAGTGAGCGCTGCAGGACACAGGCCGATGATGTAAATAGGACCACATCATCTGCGGCGTAAAACTTTTGCCAAATCAAAGATGCGAATCAAACCTATGACTTCCATACCGGATCGGTCGAGGCCCTGGTTAACAACGACCGCCATCGGCGCTGTTGACCTACAGGGCGCCGGTGGAAATTGGATTACTGTTGGTCGAAGAAGGAGAGGAGAAAAGTGCGTTCGCTGGAAGAAAGAGAAGAGAAACACCAAGAGTATAGGACTGAGAGTAGGGACGTTGAATGTTGGAACTATGACAGGAAAAGGTAGAGAGTTGGTTGACATGATGCAGAGAAGGAAGGTAGACATACTGTGTGTACAGAGACCAGGTGGAAAGGTAGCAAGGCTAGAAGTTTAGGAGCAGGGTTAAAGTTGTTCTATCATGGTATAGATGGGAAGAGAAATGGAGTAGGAGTTATCTTGAAGGAGGAGTTTGTTAGGAATGTCCTGGAGGTAAAAAGAGTGTCGGATAGAGTGATGAGTCTGAAGCTAGAAATAGAAGGTGTGATGTGCAATCTTGTTAGCGGGTATGCTCCACAGGTAGGATGTGAGCTGGAGGAGAAGGAGAAATTCTGGTCGGACTTTGATGAAGTGATACAGAGCATGCCTAGAAGTGAGAGAGTTGTCATTGGAGCAGACTTCAATGGACATGTTGGTGCAGGAAACAGAGGTGATGAGGAGGTGATGGGCAGGTTTGGTATCCAGGAGAGGAACGCAGAAGGACAGATGGTAGTTGACTTTGCAAAAAGGATGGAAATGGCTGTAGTGAATACTTTCTTCCAGAAGAGGCAGGAACATAGAGTGATCTATAAGAGTGGCGGTAGGAGCACACAGGTAGACTACATCTTGTGTAGACGGTGTAACCTGAAAGAGATCAGTGACTGCAAAGTAGTTGTAGGTGAGAGTGTAGCCAAACAGCATAGGATGGTGGTGTGTAGGATGACCCTGGTGGTGAGGAAGATCAAGAGGGCAAAGGCAGAGCAGAAGATGAAATGGAGGAAGCTGAAAAAGGAAGAGTGTTGCATGACTTTTAGGAAGGAGTTAAGACAGGCTCTGGGTGGTCAGGAGGTGCTTCCAGATGACTGGACAAGTACAGCTAATGTGATCAGGGAGACAGGTAAGAGAGTACTTGGTGTGTCATCTGGAAGGAAAGTAGATAAGGAGACTTGGTGGTGGAATGAGGAGGTACAGGAGTGTATACAGAGAAAGAGGTTAGCTAAGAAGAAGTGGGACACTGAGAGGACTGAGGAGAGTAGACAGGAGTACAGGGAGATGCAGCGTAAGGTGAAGGTAGAGGTAGCAAAGGCCAAACAAGAAGCTTATGATGACTTGTATGCTAGGTTGGACAGTAAGGAGGGAGAGACTGATCTATACAGGTTGGCAAGACAGAGAGATAGAGATGGGAAGGACGTGCAGCAGGTTAGGGTGATTAAGGATAGGGATGGAAGTCTATTGACAGGTGCCAGTAGTGTGATGGGAAGATGGGAAGAGTACTTTGAAGAGCTGATGAACGTGGAAAATGAGAGAGAACAAAGACTAGAAGAGGTGACTGTTGTGGACCAGGATGTAGCAAAGATTAGTCAGGATGAAGTGAGGAGGGCATTGAAGAGGATGAAGAGTGGAAAGGCAGTCGGTCCTGATGATATACCTGTAGAGGTATGGAAGTGTCTAGGAGAGGTGGCAGTAGAGTTTTTGACTGGGTTGTTCAACAGGAACTTAGATAGTGAGAAGATGCCTGAGGAGTGGAGGAGAAGTGTGCTGGTGCCCATTTTTAAGAACAAGGGAGATGTGCAGAGTTGTGGCAACTTCAGAGGAATAAAGCTGATGAGCCATACAATAAAGTTATGGGAGAGAGTAGTGGAAGCTAGACTAAGGGCAGAAGTGAACATTTGTGAGCAGCAGTATGGTTTCATGCCAAAAAAGAGTACTACAGATGCAGTATTGGCTTTGAGGATGTTGATAGAGAAGTACAGAGAAGGCCAGAGGGAGCTGCATTGTGTTTTTGTAGATCTGGAGAAAGCTTATGACAGGGTGCCCAGAGAGGAACTCTGGTATTGTATGAGGAAGTCTGGAGTGGCAGAGAAGTATGTTAGAGCGGTGCAGGACATGTATGAGGACTGTAAGACAGTGGTGAGGTGTGCTGTAGGTGTGACAGAGGAGTTCAAGGTGGAGGTGGGACTGCATCAGGGATCAGCTCTGAGCCCCTTCTTGTTCGCTATGGTGATGGACAGGCTGACAGACGAGGTTAGACAGGAATCTCCATGGACTATGATGTTTGCAGATGACATTGTGATCTGTAGTGAGAGCAGGGAACAGGTGGAGGAGAAGCTAGAGAGGTGGAGGTTTGTCCTGGAAAGGAGAGGAATGAAGGTTAGCCGCAGTAGGACAGAGTGCATGTGTGTGAATGAGAGGGACCCAAGTGGAAGAGTGAGGTTACAGGGAGAAGAGATCAAGAAGGTGGAGGATTTTAAGTATTCAGGGTCAACAGTCCAGAGCAATGGAGAGTGTGGAAAAGAGGTGAAGAAGCGTGTCCAGGCAGGATGGAACGGGTGGAGGAAAGTGTCAGGTGTGATGTGTGATAGAAGAGTTTCAGCTAAAATGAAAGGAAAGGTGGACAAAACTGTGGTGAGACCAGCGATGTTGTTTGGCCTAGAGACAGTGTCACTGAAGAAAAGACAGGAGGCAGAGCTGGAGGTAGCAGAGATGAAGATGCTGAGGTTCTCTCTGGGAGTGACCAGGAAGGATAGGATCAGAAATGAGTACATCAGAGGGACAGCACATGTTAGAGGTTTTGGAGATAAAGTCAGAGAGGCCAGACTGAGATGGTTTGGACATGTCCAGAGGAGAGATAGTGAATATATTGGTAGAAGGATGCTGAGTTTTGAACTGCCAGTCAGGAGGCCTAGAGGAAGACCAAAGAGGAGGTTTATGGATGTAATGAGGGAAGACATGAAGGTAGTTGATGTGAGAGAAGAGGATTCAAAGGACAGGGCTAGATGGAAGAAATTGATTCGCTGTGGCGACCCCTGAAGGGAAAAGCCGAAAGGAAAAAAAGATCTGCAAAAAGCAGCAATGAAATCCTCTGCCCACCAAACTGTAAACCCTCCTCACCAAGACCACACTTCAATATCCTGTCCATGAAAATCACAAACAGAACTGGTGGTAAAGCGTAGCCCTGGTGAAGGCCAACAGCCACTCGGAACAAGTTCCTCTGGGCAGGGTCACATTTTTTGCTTTTTGATTTTTCATGGGGTATTCTGAAAGATTCTTTGTCTGGCTCTTCACCTGAGACCTCTTTGCCCTGGATGACCCTACCAGGAGTACCAGACTCCCGACAACATAGCTCCCAGGATCCTTAGGGAACACAAACCTATCCACCTCGATAAGGTGATGGTTCCTTGGAGAGGGGAACAAGTTAATCAAAACAAATTGTCACATTATGCTACAATGTTACGGAAACATTTTAATTAAGCTGTTGCGTGATTACATAAACAAAGTCTCAACTAAGATTGCATCTACCAATCTGCAACCACACCTTGTTTTGTGGTGATCCTCGGTCAAGCTTGCTGACAACATTTAGCTCACAGTGTCCTGAGATAGTGCAGTAGATGACACCTGCAACTGGAAATAGCTAAGGCACGCAGAACTCGTTGCAGATGCCCAACAAGAGAGCTGGAAAGCAATGGTATGCCCAGTGGAAGTAGGTTATAGACAATTGCATCCACCTCAACATCCAGGATACTCAGGTAGATGGGAGTGCTAGGGAAGGCCCACAAGCAGGTGGTCAGGGACCTCTCCAGGGCTGCTGAGAGGGGGAGCCAGTGGCTGTTGATGAAAAGAAAGGATCTGACCTGAGC
Source organism: Antennarius striatus (assembly GCF_040054535.1). Lineage (NCBI taxonomy): Eukaryota > Metazoa > Chordata > Actinopteri > Lophiiformes > Antennariidae > Antennarius > Antennarius striatus. The sequence continues at coordinate 15,904,469 of NC_090782.1, read as the reverse complement.
CTTTAAGTGAGCTGATGGTTTCTGGGGAGTGAACATAGGATGCTGGGACTCACTGCTGAATCCTCTGGAGGGGTTTTGGGCTGATCAGCAAAACATCCATGAAAGAGGGCACCCACCTGACACCCAGAAGGATGCCATCACTCATTTGACCTCCACAGTCTAATCTATAGAGGTATGTGAACATCTAACCCTACACAACAAAACATTCCAATCAGGCAGAATGGGTAGTTTGGGGTTATGAGCTGTTTTAATAGTCTGAATTTGTGTTTCAATTTTAATACACCACTGCATTAATTGACTGTCTCTATTTTTTATTTTTTTGGCATGATTTTGCTGTAAACCATAATGGAGTACAAAAACAAAAAGCTATATTTGGAAAACCATCTGGAAAGAGGCGATGGTTAACTTAGAAGTCTTAATTAAATTAAGATGGTTCCATGTGAACTGTGTAAGAATACTGATTAAAAAAGATCTAATTGATAAGAAAAAATGTAGAAGTTTGTGAGCCTGTTTGCAGTGGCCTTGTGTCAGTTGAGCATGATTTAATCAAGATAACCACAATAGACCATTACGCATAGTGGTGCTCCACTTTGATACTGCAGTTTTCAAATTAGAGGTTGCAGATGTAGCACACACTGTAGCTGCCCTGCTGGCTTCAGATGGCTGAGCTGATTTGATCAGCTGATGGGGAAAGCTTTCATACAATATAGCAGTAGCTGTAGATGACAGATAATCATGAAAGAATACACATCGTCTATTCATCTTTTGCTCATCATATACCAGCATTCTCGATTCAGTCACATCAACTTGTATATATAATACCAACCACTCAAAGTGCTTTACAACACAGTCCAAAAATTATCGTTTGCTCCCACCCACACGGACAACAGAGGCTAAAATGTAATTGGCTGTCTACAACAATAAACATTCACAAACCAATGGAAGCATCATTTTGGAGCAATTATAGGTTCATTAACTGCACTGATGGTATTTTTAAAAAGTCAAGGAATAAACCATCAGCTCTTCCTCATGAAATGCTGAGAATAGCGTAATTACTGTAATGACAACTGCTGTAAAATAATAACCATCCAAAAATATCCTTATAGCTGATTATAATAATGTTGCAGTGTCTAAGGTTAATTCTAAAAAGGATTTTTTTTTTCAAATTTTTACTGTATCATTTGTAAGTTTTATTTACTGTATCATTTTTAAGTTTTATTTGCCAGACGGTGTACACCCTCTGTTTATGTTAAGATGCCAGGTCATTGCAGAGCCACACGACAGACAAACACACAGGCTCACACACAATTTGGTGAGATCAATTCACCAAAGCTGCATGTTTTTGGAGGTGGCATAAAGCTAGACAACCTGGAGAAGAACCCACACAGACACGGGGAGAACATGCAAACTCTGCACAGAAAAGAATTACACGGAACTTTTTTGCTGTGAGGCAACAGGGCTACCCACTGTTTTTGAATTTATTCAAAACCACATGAGTGATGAGTTTAGGGAGAAAGAAGACAATGAGTTCACTAGAGAGAAATAATTCAGACATGCCTCTATGTATACTACTGTATGTTAGTGTCCACAGGTCAGGCTCCACACTGGCTGCACATAATGAGGCAACAACCCACTTCATCTGTCCGGCTACAACAATAGCTCTAGTACTGATGAAGATGTACAATAAAAAAAAAGTGCACTACACAGACCCACATATTAGCACAAGTTTTATTGAACAAATAAGGGTTCATTTTTTATATCACTCAGATGCTTTCAGTGTTTTTGCTGTTGTATTTTTATCTCATTTTCTGTCTTCTTTTGATTGAAAGATGTACAAAAGTGTGTGTGTGTGTGTGTGTGTGTGTGTGTGTGTGTGTGTGTGTGTGTGTGTGTGTGTGTGTGTGTGTGTGTGTGTGTGTGTGTGTGTGTGTGTGTGTGTGTGTGTGTGTGTGTGTGTGCGTGTGTGTGTGCTTCCCCCTCGTCCTTGGAAATTCACATTCCTGCTACACACAGCCCATGTTCATAGAAAAGTTGGTGTAAAGCCACCATCGTCCTAGAGGCGCAGTATAATATCTGTGTGGATGCAAGTCTTTAAATCGGACAGAGTAATTTGTTCGGATGAGTGGCATATGAGTGAATTCATCCACATAGCTGAGCCTATTTGATGCACTCTTTAAAAATACAATACTGTTTACTTTAGACCATGTTTTTTGTCGGTTAGTGGTTCAGCCTCTGTCAACAATATGCCTGACCACACTTCATTTTAAGACCAATACTCCCATGGAAATAAATATGGCTGGAAGCACAGCGTGAAAATTACAATTGTGTCAGTCAGGCTGGAATAAAAACACTTATGCTGTGTTGTGTGGCACTTTGTGCTGAGCAGAAGATAGAGGCCTGCTTGTGACAGCCCCTTAGGAGCAGTGCACTAAAATGCCACTGTCCTCATTCTTTTAGAACTGTTCTCCCATCAGAGAGCCATTGGGTCTTTGCAGCTTTAATGGTGTTTGTTACATCAGCTTCTTAATCCAACTCTAGTCTTCCGACAACTGAGCTCTGTAGACTTACACTCCACACACCCAACTTGGGAAAAGCGGGTGAGACAGAAACAGTGTCTCGGAGTCAATTACAGATCTGAAGCAGTCCGCAGGGAGCCAACAAATGTGTTTGTGACTAAATGGCCTGTCCCCATTTCTTTCATAAAATTCTCATTTATAAGAGCAAGGAGAGGCTTTTGCGGGAAGAGGCCAGAGTGCATCTCTTTGTACAGGAGGATCATGGAATCCTCATAGGCAATATTGTTACCCCAAATGAATAAATGATGAAATGGGTTACCATTGTGAACTTTAATGCAAGAGTTGAGTGCAACACAGTGAATTCAGATAGTACGATTTAAAGGGCAGTGTACAAAAACAAACACCCACACACAAACACACACACGCATGCACGCACGCACGCACGCACACACACACACACACACACACACACACACACACACACACACATAAATATATATACTAGGGGTGAGCGAGTACGCCACTATCTGTATCTGTTCAACCATCTAAATTATCTGTATCCGTATCTGTACTCGGAATGGGCGGGGGCTTAACCAAGAAGTGGGTGTGGTTTGAACTCAGAAAATTCATTAATTTTTTGTGTAATATTTATATACAGTGGCACCTCTACTTACAAGTGTCTCTACACAGAAACTTTTCTACTTACGAAACACCTCAACAGGAAAAATATTGCCTCTAGTTACGAAAGAAATTTCGAGTTAAAAAAGGTAAAAATACAGTCTGGGCTGCTACTCGCAGCTCCCACAGGTTCCTGAATGCAATATTCTCTGCCATTGGCTATTACCTAGCATCCTTGCATCCCATTGGCTAAGAGGGACCTCTGTGTGTAGATAGATAGGTGTCTACGCAACGTCCTCGTCATTCGGTCCTCGACCCACGCGGTTTTACACACATATACAGTGTTAACTTTTTGAGTATTTGCTATGGACCCCAAGAAAGTGACGGAGAAAGAGGAAAAGAAAAGACGAAGAAAAGAGTATTCTTGTCCATACAAACAAAGCAAGAGATAATAGAAAAGCATGAAAAAGGGACGCGTTTGATTGGTCTCGCCAAAGAATAAGGCCGTAACGCATCTACAATCACCACGTTATTAAAACAAAAGGAAGTTTGAGGAATTTAAGGCATTGTGTGGGTGGTTGGAGAAGTTCAAAAGGAGGACTGGATTTCACTCTGTTGTTCGGCATGGTGAGGCAATAGCGCATGAGCCAAAGAGGATAAAAAACAATGAGGACAGCAGTTAAAAGGTAAATGACCGTCATTTTTATTCTTTGTTTTTTACATTATGCACAACTCTCATTTATTGTGAAATAATCTAATTGTAACATGTATTTGTTACATGTTTTGATGAATTTTTATGCTTTATAAAACATTTATGTCTGAATTTTTGTGGGCTTGGAATGGATTAGGGCATTTGCATGGAAAACATGTCTCTACTTACGAAATTTTCTACTTACGAAATTTCTTCCAGAACCAATTAATTTCGTAAGTAGAGGTACCACTGTATATCCATTCTCTTCCGCTTATTTGGGGTCGGGTCACGGGGGCAGTAGCTTAAGCAGGGAAGCCCAGACTTCCCTCTCCCTTGCCACTTCGTCCAGCTCCTCCGAGAGAATCCCAAGGCGTTCCCAGGCCAGCCAGGAGACATAGTCTCTCCAGCGTGTCCTGGGTCGTCCCCGGGGCCTCCTCCCGGTAGGACGTGCCCGGAACACCTCACCAGGGAGGCTTCCAGGAGGCATCCTGACCAGATGCCAGAGCCACCTCATCTGGCTCCTCTCGATGCGGAGGAGCAGCAGCTCGACTCTGAGTCCCTCCCGGATTACCGAACTTGTCACCCTATCTCTAAGGTAGAGCCCGGACACCCTGCAGAGGAAACTCATTTCGGCCGCTTGTATTCGGGATCTCGTTCTTTCGGTCACAACCCACAGCTCGTGACCATAGGTGAGGGCAGGAACGTAGATCGACCGGTAAATCGAGAGCTTTGCCTTTCGGCTCAGCTCCTTCTTCACCACGACAGACCAATACAGAGTCTTCATCACTGCAGACGCTGCACCGATCCGCCTGTCGATATCCCGTTCCATTGTACCCTCACTCGTGAACGAGACCCCGAGATACCTGAACTCCTCCACTTGGGGCAGGATCTCATCCCCAACCTGGAGAGGGCACTCCACCTTTTTCCAACTGAGGACCATGGTCTCAGATTTGGAGGTGCTGATTCTCATCCCAACCGCTTCACACTCAGCTGCGAACCGCTCCAGTGAGAGTTGGAGATCACGGCTTGATGAAGCCAACAGCACCACGTCATCTGCAAAAAGCTGAGACACAATACTGAGGCCACCAAACCGGACACCCTCAACGCCTTGGCTGCGCCTAGAAATTCTGTCCATAAAAGTTATGAACAGGATCGGTGACAAAGGGCAGCCTTGACGAATCCGACTTACTGCCGGCAATGCGGACCAAACTCTGACATCGGTCGTACAGGGACCGAACAGCCCTTATCAAGGGGTTCGGTACCCCATACTCACGAAGCACCCCCCACAGAACCCCCCGAGGAACACGGTCGAACGCCTTCTCCAAGTCCACAAAACACATGTAGACTGGTTTGGCGAACTCCCATGCCCCCTCAAGGACCCTGCGGAGGGTGTAAAGCTGGTCCACTGTTCCACGGCCAGGACGAAAACCTCACTGCTCCTCCTGAATCCGAGATTCAACTTCCCGACGGACCCTCCTCTTCAGAACCCCTGATTAGACCTTGCCAGGGAGGCTGAGGAGTGTGATCATCCCTCCGGTCCCCCTTCTTAAAAAGGGGGACCACCACCCCAGTCTGCCAATCGAGAGGCACTGTCCCCGATGTCCACGCGATGTTGCAGAGGCGTGTCAACCAGGACAGCCCCACAACGTCCAGAGCCTTTAGGAACTCCGGGCGGATCTCACCCACCACCGGGCCCGGCCACCGAGGAGCTTTTTAACTACCTCGGTGACCTCAACCCCAGAGATAGGTGAGCCCGCCTCAGAGAACCCAGACTCTGCTTCCTCATGGGAAGGCGTGTCTGCGGGATTGAGGAGGTCTTCGAAGTATTCTCCCCACCGAGTCACAACGTTCCAAGTTGAGGTCAGCAGTGCCCCATCCCCACTATATACAGTGTGAATGGTGCACTGCTTCCCCCTCCTGAGACGCCTGATGGTGGACCAGAATTTCTTCGAAGCCTGGAAGTCTGGAAGTCGTCCTCCAAGGCCTCACCGAACTCCTCCCACACCAGAGTTTTTGCCTCAGCAACCACCAAAGCCGCATTCCGCTTGGCCAGCCGGTACCTATCATCTGCTTCAGGAGTCCCACAGGCCAAAATGGCCTGATAGGACTCCTTCTTCAGCTTGACGGCATCCCTTACCGCTGATGTCCAGCAACGGGTTCTGGGGTTGCTGCCACGACAGGCACCGACCACCTTGCAGCCGTTGCGGCTCGACAATGGAGGCACAGAACATGGTCCACTCAGACTCAATGTCCCCCGCCTCCCCCAGAACGTGAGTGAAGTTCTGCCGGAGGTGGGAGTTGAATCTCCTTCTGACAGGGGATTCCGCCAGGCGTTCCCAGCAGACCCTCACAATACGTTTGGGTCTGCTAGGTCGGACCGGCATCTTCCCCCACCATCGGAGCGAACACACCATCAGGTGGTGATCGGTTGACAGCTCCGCCCCTCTCTTCACCCAAGTGTCCAAGACATGCGGCCACAAGTCCGATTTCACAACCACAAAGTCGATCATCGAACTGCGGCCTAGGGTGTCCTGGTGCCAAGTGCGCATATGGACACCCTTATGTCTGAACCCACCACCTGTGGGACCCCTATGGCCCCTCCCACAGGTGGTGAGCCCATGGGAAGAGGGACCCATGTTGTCCTTTCGGGCTGCGTCCGACCGGGCCCCATGAGGCCCGGCCACCAGGCGCTCGCCTTCGAGCCCCACCTCCAGGCCTGGCTCCAGAGGGGGGCCCCTGTGACCCGCATATGGGCAAGGGAAAACATGTTCCAATGTTTTTAATCATCATTTAGGGTCTTTGAGCAGTCCTTTGTCTGGGCCCTCACCTAGGACCTGTTTGCCATGGGTGACCCTACCAGGGGCAGAAAGCCCCAGACAACTTAGCTCCTAAGGTCATTGGGACACACAAACCCCTCCACCACGATAAGGTGACGACTCAAGGAAGGGTATATATATATATATATATATATATATATATATATATATATATAGATATATATATATATATATATATATATATATATATATATATATATATATATATATATATATATATAGATAGATAGATAGATAGATAGATAGATAGATAGACAAATGACTGTATATATCCCTAAACATATGGGTTGGAATTATGTTGGGTAATTTTGCAGTCCAGGTGTTGCAGCACCTCCCTCTCCATCTTGGTTAAATAGCCCTTACTCCGAGGGCTATTTAACCATAGCCTGGAGGTGTGTTTGTGGTTAAATGATGTTTCCACTTGGCAGGTTAAGTGTGACTTAAATTTTGAGAAGAATAGCCAAGACTGTTATCACTTCATCAACCCAAAACCATTACCTTCTCTTTTGTGCTTCATGGTGGGACTCATCAAGATACCATCTCTTCCTTTTTTTTTGTCTCACAAATACATGGCAGTTTGAATCAATCTCAAATTTAGACTTTTCAGACAAAATATTTCCAGTGTTTGTGTTTCTTGGCCCAGCATTACTTATTGGTCTCCCTGAGAAGTGCTTTCTTATACCCTGAAAGGCCTCACACACTCTCCTCTGAAGGGATGGTGTTGAACTCTACATTTACATGTGCTTTAATCTGAGGTGCTATTAATTAGGTGGGTAATGGCATTTATGATTTTATTTTTATAATGGCATTATCCTCTACAACAAGAGTAAGTCTTAGGTTATCTTACCTGATACAGTTTTCATGAGAGTCGTTTTAGTGTTCCATTTTTTAGCTTCACACTAAATTGTTCCTAATTTTTAGTTGGGTAGTCTGATCAGTGCCTGGGCCATACATTGCAATCTGGGGACTTCTAATACTACTTTAATTCACTAAATAATTTTGTGTTATTCCATAGTTTAATAACTACACCAGCTTATCTCTTTCCTGAACAGCTATAGCAAAGGCACCTCAAGCTTAACACTGGATTGCCTTTGTATGACTGAATATTGAACAAAATTCCCTTAAAAATTAATTGTTTATCTGGTTGAAACTTCTGTCAAGCCAGTGACTTAAACGTGTGTGTCCTTACCACAACTTCCACAGAAATACTGATATTTTTACTTTTCTCCTGGTTTGTGTAGGCGGTGGTTTTACCTTTGCACTCAACATTTTCAGCAATAGCTGACTTGAAGTGATTTCTATTAGCTAATGATTTATATGTAAAATTGCGCGAATAAAAAAACATCTATATTGACTTTGAGTAGCCTGAATACATTTGAGTGATGATGTGTTTTATTCCCTACCAAAATAATGACCTAAGGTTATGACTGTCAATCTCAGTACTGATAGTTTGCCTACATTTAGGGCGGCAGTGGCTCAGTGGTAAAGCGCGCGGTAGAGCGGGCGTCCTATGATTCAAGATCGCCGGTTTGATTCTCGCTGCTGCCGCCAAAAAACAGCAGCGAGACAGTGGGAGGTGTCAGCTCACCCCCAGAGCACCTCCGAGGCGCCCGTGTGTGTGTGTGTGTGTGTGTGTGTGTGTGTGTGTGTGTGTGTGCGCGCGCGCTACAGGGGCCTGTACTCACTAATATGCATACATGTGTTTGAACCACTAACTAGAGTGTGCTTTCTTAATTTCCGTGCGGGGATCAAATCAGTATATAAAATTTATTTTTAAAAAATTAAACAATTATCATAATTGGTGTCAGTATTATTTAAGCAGACGGTTTATGCTTAAAGAAGTAATTGAAAAGTCACTGGCAGTAGCTGCAAGAACTTTCAATTCAGTTTACTACCTATGAATAGAATAGCATCTTGTAAGAATGTAAGGTCCCACCCTGTATGGGAACCATAGCCAGGCTATGCTGTACAGTGAGCAGCTCTAACCACGGCAACAGACATGACAATTTGCACCTGACATTTATAAAATTTCCTTGAAAAATACCCTATGTCATCTGTCTCCAAAATCTTGATTTATACTATTAAATATGGAGTTATTTATTTATATTTGTACGCTGCTACCACATAGTTTACTGAATTAAATTAATTTACTATAGAGGTAAGACCCCCATTTATTTGAGTTCATGGCAGTTTATTGGATTACCTGATCAAATGAAGACTGATCTGAGGGGCAACATGCTATTCTTTCTACCTTTGAAAGATTGCATTAGTGAAAGTATGCATTATATGTCTCTGTGGATAATGAACTGTTCAGTGCATTCTAATAAAATATCCAGTTTGTTGCTATTGTACAATAGCATTGCTATTCTTTATTGCTATTGCATGACAGCAACAAACAAGTCTTGATATATTCAGAAGTATTTTTTTTCCCCCAGAAGATTTCATGCTAATGGATCTGGGTAGTCATGAAATGTCTTTATTTTGACTTTATAATGTACTTGTAAAAACAAACTCATTTAAAACTGTTACGTGGCAGTGAGGAGACAGCATTTCAGCTGCCAGACAGAGTGTTTATTTTCACAAGTATCAGAGTAACATAAACAGAGTGCTGAGTGTTGAGGTAGCCTTTTTATTGCCAAGTCTGTGGGGTTTTGAAAGCGGCGACAACCCTATGTTGTTCTGCAACCAGAGGTATTCCTTTTCATCCGGGAAGGATTCACCCCATTTCATGTCAGCGAGGCCCTTTTGAGCTCGGAAACTAGGTGGAAAAAAATGAGGGAAATCACCATGACTTGATGCTGACAGACAAATCACTTCCTGTAGACATGAAAAAGAACAAAAAAGAGTCAAAAACAGATCCTCCAAATGCGTCTTGAGATTTGTCCAGACATGTTACATCTCTTATGAGATTTTCATCAATAAATATATAATCACTACATTTAATTCCCACTCAAATGTGAATAACCACAATTAATAATGTATGATTCAATAAGAACAGCAATAATGACTCTAAGGGCTGAATTGTTAATATGTTGAGGGGTTATGAACTTCACATTTGTCAGGTGTCGCCGCAGCCTGGTGCAGGTGTTGTCTCCTTGTTTTTCAGTCAGACCCGACTAAGCCAAGTCATTCATCCAACACCCCTCCTTGGTCCTCCCCCATTCAGTTTTAAAAGCCTGGGCTATGGCTTAATCAATCACCTGTGTTGAGAGCAATGGTTGTGTGCAAAGGGAGGAATGTGTTGCAAAGGACTGAGGGAGACATCGAGCATTGAGGTGGGTGTCAGGTACAGGTGGCCAGGGTCAGTCTCTCTCTCTCACCTTGGCAGCTCCTCTCCAAATCCTCTTCACAGACTTACATATATTCGCCCACCTGCACAAGAGGAGCTGCAGGCACACGTACAGCATAGCTATATCTCCCACACACTCACACACATCCACGAATCAAACAGTAGCAAGTACAGCTTGAACCACCTGCAATGAGAAATACTTGAACTGCGCTAATTCATGCCAGTTAATCAATTTAATCCTAGAAACAACATGCTTTGTGGACTGCATATGGGGATGCATATTTTTGAAGGTTAATCAGTTAGCAGGGACAAGATGGCCATTTCTGTCCAAATGAATCTCTTATCCTGAAAGAAAGACACATAGTTGTACCCATTAACCCATAAAGTAAAATGCATCTTATTCAATCAGTTTGTTGTATTACAATGTCTGTTTTCTTGTTGTGATATGATAGTCAAAGCAGGCCATCTTTGCATTTGTTTCAAAAAGCAAACAGTTTTAGAAACACTGATAATATTAACCAGAAAACATTACCGGCAAAAAGAACCAGAACAACTCTGAAGTGTCTTGATATGCCCATCAATGGATATCTGAGGTTGCTGTGCTGTGGTTTGGACATGTACAAACACAGTGAAAGCTCCAGGATTGATGGGCACTCAAAAAGGAACTAAAACAACCAAACGTCACACAAAGACAGAGTACTGACTTCACTAAGAACGAGGTAGGCAATTAGACCAAGAAAAAAAGGGAGGGGTTTGACAAAATGTGACAGACTGAGACTGAAAAAGAAAACAGAAAAGAAAGACAAAACAGCAGTGAGAAGGATTAGGTAAGATGGAAGTGTGAGGGAGAGAAAGAGGGTATACAGTGCGCCCTCGTTACTTGCAGTTAATGTTCTTCAGGAACCACACGCAACAAACACACAACAAATTTTGTGATTTAGCGACAAACTATGTATCTTATTATTTACAGTGATTTAAACGTTTATGAACCCTAATATTTCCTGTGCAGCAGTGCATTGTCTGCTGTTTTTCAGTTGTTTTTAAAACAATTTGAGTTATTGAAGAATGCATGCATTTTACAGTTCTACATTTTGCCACCAAAGTATGTAAATGATGATTGTGGGCTGTAGAGTAAGAGGGAAAATAAACACATCTCACCCTACAAACCAGAGAGATTTAGACAAGAAAACTTGCTTTGATTCATGACTGAAAAGTCTGAAAGAGGTGATTATGTTATTGGTCCAAGCTTTACACTTGTCAATACTATTATTTTGTGATTGCATGTATATTAAGCCTCCTTCAGCACTGAGATAGAGCTTTTAAACTGCTATGATGTATATAAGTGTAAATAACAAAAACAGAAAAGAAAGGAGTCAAAGAAAAATAAATGAACCTTTTATCTTGAAATATCTGAATGTGGTGGACATAATTTACCAATTCTTAAAGAACAACCATTACAATTGGTTTTGCACATGATTGACAATATTTCAATTGTCACAGTTAAATAAACACACCACTGACAAATGTCATTCTCAACATGGGGTTTCTAAAGAGAAAATGCATTTAACTCCTAACACATCTCTACATTTTTCACATTAACATGCCATTAATTACCCGGCTCTAATGCATAGGCCTCCAAGGCCCAAACAAGGGAATGCTGCTATCCGAGTGAGTGCTTTTTTTGTGTTTTCAGATCAGTGAAGATGAGGTCGTTGGGAACAACAACAACCATGAAGTTTTCTTCTCAAAGGAAATGTTATTTAAATACCCCAATAACTGAGTTATTAGGGTATTTAAATAATGTATTGTGCAGTGCTTTTGTTTTTTGCAACCTTTTAGTTAAAGAGCATGTCTAAAAATGCATGACATGCACCACAGTGTCAAGTTTTTATCTGCGAATGAAAAAGCAGTGGTGATAAAAGATTTAGCAGAAGCAGGTAGAGAATATTGGCAAGCACTCATAGTGGCCAACGGCCCCAAGGAAAATGCCAGCTGTGTCCAATTTATCACAGAGAGGTGAGAGGTTTAAAGCAGACAAAGAAACCCCATGGTCTCTGTGTCACTTTGTATCCTAGGTGTGTGTGTGTGTGTGTGTGTGTGTGTGTGTGTGTGTGTGTGTGTGTGTGTGTGTGTGTGTGTGTGTGTGTGTGTGTGTGTGTGTGTGTACGTGAGTGCGTGTGTTTGAACGTGCATGTGTCGAGACCTGGACCTGGATGGATTGAGTATTTTACTAAAGAAATTATCTACTGTGTTCTAATGTCTTTTTTTCCTGTGTGGTTAGCTACTGTAAAACACTGTAAATTCATGTGCTTTTGCCAACCATATGAAGACTTGCTGAAAAAGTCCTTCCAAGAATGAATTCTCAAGCACAAAGCAATTGCATTCTTTGGTGTTGCAGCAGCATTTTTTGTATTATTCAGTTCCAGTATCAAGTGGTTATGAACAACAACAGCCTCCATGACTAACAAAAACAAAGTAATGCAGATTATTGTTCACAATCCATTTATGGTTAATTGTATGCCAAAGAATATATGTAGCTAACTGTGACCTGACACCAATTAGCCTGCTGCTTTGCTCTATAACCCTGTTCAGTGCACAGTCAGCACACAAGGCAAAAGACTCTGCTACTGCGTGTTGTTTCCACCTAAGATAAGTTCTCACATGTTGCTCACATGAAATCCATGAGTGATCAGGCTTTGACACATTCCCCATTCGACACATAGCAATCAATGAATCCACACCCAGCAGGCTGATCATAACTCAAGCCAACATTCAGGAAGCTGTCATAGTCAGTTTTGAGTGACTCAAAGAAAACCACTATTGACAGCTGTCCAAAAAATTAGCTGACTCTACATCTTTTGTCTTAGTGATCAAGCTTATCCATAATGTCATAAAAAATATAAATAAAATTCCCCAAAGTAAATACTGTTTACTGACAATAACGGCTCAAGAAGCAGAAATGTAATAACTCCCATTCAAATCCTAAATTTTTCCTCCAGCTTCCTCCCACCTCTACAGACATGCAACTTAGATCAATTAGAAACTGTCTGTAGATGTGAATGTGAGCGTTGTCTATGTGTAGCTCTTGATGAACTGGAAATTTGTCAGGGTCGTAAAACGACCTCTCATCCTAACTCAGTTGGCATATACTCCAGCATAATCCGCAATTTGTATTTTCGATAAGTGGGAGAATCCAAGATGATTATGATGAGTTTGTCTTCAAAAAGATGAATGAAGGAAGAAAAAAGTAATGTTAATATTCATGTTCACATAACAATAGATTTTGGATCACAGTAAAACATTTAGACTACAATATTTTACCAGATGTTCGATTTGCTTAATTTATGGATAAAATAAAAATATGCATGTCAATATGTATATCAACATGTGCATTTGCTATTTATTCTGACAAACTTTGATCCATCTCTAGATTTTATATCCCCATTCTACAGTTGAGACAGGGAGCAAAGAACATGGGCAAACATAAAGTTCTAATTGTCATACAACGAAAATTTAAAGTTAACTTTAAATTATAGAGAAATGCACAGTTAAAGTAACTTAGTGGAAAACATACCCTCTGTACTTGCAGGGCAAATCTTCCTTCAACATCACTTTGACATGTTAATTACAGAGTGCATCAGCAATTATTCCTGTTTCTATATATTCTTTTTTTTTTTTGTTCCCACACCTTTTAGAGCTGTCAAAAGTTCTCTGTTCCTCATGTCCCTAGCTTCTCATACTCCTAGTTTGGTGAGCCACATCTAATGTATGTTGAAGTTGGTAATGTGCCAAGTATTTGGAGGTGAGTCAGTGTTAGTTTTAAAAGGAGAATGACAGTTTTCAGCAAAGCTTGATGTTGTGTTTTGTTTTGTTTTTTAAAAAAAAGAGTAACCTGTCCAGGAGCAGGATGACTAAATGATCTCATTTGAACTGCTAAGGATTTTGCAAGGTCTGGTCAGCATGTTATTCATCATTGCAGATCAAGTTAATTAAAAAATATGGAATGGAATGGAATATGGAATAATGGAAAATGCACTTAAACAATATACTGTACAACCTAATGCAACTATGTTTTTTTGTTTGTTTGTTATTTTGGGGTTTTTTTAGAAAAAATGTAGGAAAGAACTTCAGCAATTATCCTGCAGACACACTGCCTGGCCAAAAAAAAAAGTCGCCATCAAAAAAACCCCACACCCTGTCATATTTTGTTGGACTGCATTTAGCTTTGATTACAGCATGCATTAACTGGGATATTGTTTTGATGAATTAATGCAATATCATAAGAGTTATTTCCATCCAGTGATGCAAAATTTTTTCATATTTTTCATCAAGATCTTGCATTTATGATGATGGGGTCTGACCGCTATGTAAAGCCATCTCCAGCACTCATTGAGATTCTTCTTTCAAAGAATCTCAACAAGTTTAAGGTGTGGACTCTGTGGTGGCCAATCCATGTATGAAAATTATGTCTCATGCTCCCTGAACCTCTCCCTCACAATTTTAGCCCAATGAATCCTGACATTGTCATCTTGGAATATGCCAGTGCCTTTGGAAAAGAAATAATCCATTGATGGAATAACCTGGTCATTCAGTATATTCAGGTGATCAGCTGATCTCATTCTTTGAACACACTGTTGCTGAACCTAGACCTGACCTAAAACGGCATATTCCAAGATGATAATGTCAGAATTCATTGGGCTAAAATTGTGAGGGAGAGGTTCATGGAGCATGAGACATCATTTTCATGCTGCAGGTGAGCTAAGGGAAGGCAGGTGCATGGAATGAACTGATTACAAGTGGGACCTGAGGCCTGTACCATAAAGCTCGATTCCAGCTTATAGAGATAACTTCAGGCTTAACCCTGGCTTTTCGGTACCATAAAGGTGGCTGACTTTCTATCGGGCTACGTTGTCACGGTAACCTATGCTGATTACCTAACCTACTCCGGAGCAGGATAAGTTCAGGATAAGAGCTCAGCAGGTATAACAGCCCCATCTACTGACCAATCAGTGCTCAGTGGGTATAACAGCCCCACTTACTGACCAATCAGTTCTCTTGGAAAATGGGCTGTCCGTTTTATGAGAACCCGGTGGATCTTGGTGCACTGCTTGTGCAAAGAGTGCTCAGGCGCGAGAGAATATTTAGAGATCGCTGTAATCCGTTCGAATTGCCTGAACAATCACTGTACAAACGGTACAGGTTTTGGGGAGAGGGGTTACATTACATCTGTCAGCTGCTGGAGCCTGACATCAATAATGTAACACACCGTACCCACGCGCTGACAGTCCCGCAGACAGTGTGCATTGCATTGAGGTTCTTTGCCACAGTTAATATATTTCTTAGTGATGTTCGTAATTATTATGATGTCCTTAAATCCCTCGTTGGATGGGTTACAAGCAAGACACAGATAAAATGCCATTAATCAATTTTTTGTTTAAGTAAATCATGGATTGATTCATTCATTCATACGTACTTGTATGTATTCTGGTGGCGATACCGAAAACCTCGGGAAGAACACAGTATGTAGAGCTATTCATAAAGTCGTGGGGGCTACAATCACATGCCATAACGAAAAATGTCGTACACACATACATTAATGGAACACACAAATGTTACTGTAGTCAGATATACAAGTGCAGTCGTAGTGGGGAAGTAATATTATAATGGCACCAACTTCCACATTGACACAGTCGGCGATTTTGTGCCAGTGATCCTTGCACCGTTTGGCAGCTGCAACTGTGTTGCTTTTTGCCTGGATAATTGATTTGTATTGCTCGTATTTATTAATTATTATTGTTTGCTCCTCCGTTGTGAAATATGCGGCTCGGGCCGGTTTGTTGCATGTTTGCGATTGGTCGCATGCAGCAACCTCCGCCCTTTTTATGTGAGCGCTCACAGATCTAGAGTGGGCAGGCCTGAATTGAATTAGTGTGTTGATAGCCGGCTTTATGGTACCGAAAATCCGGAGGGCGGATGTCTCGGTAAGTGAAGCCAGATAAGTAAGAGGAAGCCCAGCTAGGTTCATCAAGCTTTATGGTACAGGCCTCTGATCTGAAATTACATGATATGTTAGTGACAGGAAAACAAACAAGATAATATTAGTCCAGAGACGTGACAATTAAGTAAGGTCAGAGAACATCAAAAATTCCAGAGACCTACTTGAATATTGATATCTACCATTTTTAATTGTTAATAAAAATGAACCAATTATTGCTGATATGTTTAACATACTTCAAACAAACAAATGTGACCTGGTAGTAGTCAAAATATTAACCACATGTTAAGTCTATATTGTAAGTAACTAAGATAAATTATCTGTGAAGTATTTCAAAATCGTTGTCAAAATAATAATTGTATGGATCTGCCATACCAACAGTTATTGGATGAGTGAAGAGAAAAAACACATACAAAAATGAATATCCCTTTATGTTACAGAGGACTCAGAAAGGTATGTCACAAGTATGAAAGTTTTGAATGGCTTTTAGTGATTCCCAACATAACTCAAGTTGTCTTCAGAAGCAGTGTGCAAGTTCATGTTTCAATTTGGATCTGTGCTACATGTGTAGGTGGAGAGAGCAATAAAGATGAGCAAAAGTTTTTATGAGCAGATTTCAGCCTTTACTCCGAACACATATCTTGTTGCTGCATTGCATGCTGGTCTCCTCAGGCTAATGTGGGTGAAAAAAGTGGCCTCTGCCAGTTTGAGTTGGGTTTGTTCAAGTTTGAGAGCTGAACAGTCATAAAAAATTAACAACTCTCAAAAGAGGCTTATTGTTTCCTCTAGCAGTTTTTTTCTCTCCATTAATGTCTTGAAATAAATGCAGACATTTCTTTATGGTTTTTAAAACAAATTTCTCATTTAATGTTTTTTGTTTTGTTTTGTTTTTATGAATTGTAAAAATACATTGAATATTTAGATATTGTTTCTATTGAAATAATTGAAGCCTTATTCACCCATCACATTCGATTATTACAATGCAATAAAATACAAATACATCAATATGAAATGTTCAGTGAATGGGACTGTTATGAAAATTAAAATTATATTAATTGAAATTAAATTTTGTCTTTTGTGTTGCCTTTTTGTGTAGTCTGTGGAAAGAGTTTATCTAACAGTTATGCTAATAGTTTTTAATACACAAGACCTTTATTTGACTGGGTGGGGGTATTAAGAAGATAGGGACGATATAGAACTGACTGCATACCATGGTTATGAATTCATAAATTAATTAATATCATCAATAAGTTAGCATAAATAACATTAGAAAAAAGGCGTCTGTCAGCACTCCTGCCATCTTTTTCTTCAAGCCACAACTTTCCTTGTCAGACAAAAATATTCAGCAATCCTTTCATCTGCATGTTTTTCATATACACAAACAACACATGCACATTCTGGAAATGAACCAAAGACAACCACACACATTCAACATTTTTCACTGGAAAAATCAAACAGGCCTGTTTGGCATGATGGAAAGCAGTAATCCAAGTCTCTTTAATTGTGAGCGACATGCAGCACAGTTTGTCACAAATAAAAATGACGGTGAGGCTTCAGAGAGTGAAAATTTTGTGTTTATAATAAAACAATCAATCTTATTTCAGGCCTTGATTAATGAATGATTTTACCATTCAACTCATCTGAGGTTAATTGAGGGTTCTATTCCACAAAGTGATTAACAGTATGATACAATACAAATTGATCTTTCTCACATGTTTCTCTTTCATATTCTTTTCCACTCTACTGAAATGAATGTAGCCATTTTTTTAAACACAGTAACCAATAAATGCTTCGAAAGAAACAGGAATTAAAAGCTTTTTTGAAATGCCAAAACAAAAGATGAGAGGAGAACTCCATTCTCTAGACTCAAGCATGTTTTTGAACTTGCTGTCAAACTAAATCCTCTTGTATGTCTTAAGTCAGAGTCGAAATAAAGAATCAATTGAGCACTAATGTAACAGTGGCTAAGATCCTAAAAAGGCCACACCTGCTAAAGTTGCCACTCACTAAAATAAGGTCCATACGATAGTAAGTTTATAATGCACATTATAATGCACATGTACATTTACTGTACTTGAACATTAAACACTGGTTCCCATACATGAAAAGTGCATTTACGTTATCTCTTGCGTTACCTACAAATGGTTTTTGTGCAAGGTTTTTTTTACTGTCACAGACTTAGTAAAATGAACCCTTTGCAGCTTTGGCTTCCCATATGTAATGATGCCTCCTGGAGTTCAGCAGAAAGTGACAGTAACTTGTCACACTGTACCATACCTGCCAAAGCTCATAGTATTTTCCTTTATTCTCAAGATAATCATATGTGGCATTTGTTATTTTATTTGAGATAAATGAGATTTGGGTTTGTGATGGGAATAAAAGAACGAAAAGAATAGTTAGTTTTTTCATGACTGTCACCTGGTGTCAAGTAACATACTGATGACCAGAAAACACCTTTTTGTTGTTTTGCCATTTTCTATCTGTACCTCACTAGAGACAAAAATAGTAGTGCTCTGATGAATTCCTGTCAACTGTGACTAAACATTTGTGAATTACTGCTGATACACTACCCTCAAATCCATCAGTCTACCCTTTAGCATGTGTACATCCATCCATCTGTTCTTAATTTCCCTGCGGGGATTAATAAAGTATACTTCTTCTTCTTCTTGCCTCCTCCTGGACTATAGTACAGGGACCGTGCCAGACAGCAAAGATTCTTTCCCAGAGGTCCACATCAGTCCCCTGTTTGGAGAACTGGAGGGTCCTCTCCTCGGAGATGAACGACAGATCAGCCTGCACACGGCCAACAAAAAAATACTGTACAAACAATGTGTAAAAGTAATCAACAAGAAAAACCTGTGTAAGAGAGCACCCACTACCTGGGCCAACAGGATGACGGGAAATGGACCTGACCCGCAGTGGAGACTTCTGTACAAACCTCCCCTCAAGAAACATCAGATGTCGCTTAAAAAAAGAATTTGGTTTCTATAAATTGACAAAAGACCTGAATAACTTTATGAACATCCGGTGTTACAAAAATGTCCTATGCACTTTAGTTGATGACCACCTTACTTTTACAAACTTCCTGTTATAATGCACAAATTTTTATATTGTATTTCCCTTTGTTTCTTGGTGTTTAATGTTTTTGAGTGTTTAGTGTTTTTGAAATTTCATCTAATGAAAAATTGTAAAATGTTCTAAATGTTCTAAATGTTCTAAATGTTCTAAATGTTCTAAATGTTCTAAATGTTAAATGTGATTGGAGTTTTTTGGAAAAGATCTTCTGAGGCACTTAAATGCTTTCATCTAATGTAAAACTGCAAAATGTTTGAATGAGATTAAAGTGTTTTTGCAAAAAAAAAAAAAATCTTCTTCTTCTTCTTCTTCTTCTTCTACTGTTTTTTGCTGTAACATCAGATGTCGCTTAAAACTAGAATTTGGTTTCTATAAATTGACAAAAGACCTGAATAACTTTAGGAACATCTGGTGTTACAAAAATGTCCTGTGCACTTTAGTTGATGACCACCTCACTTTTGCAAACTTCCTGTTATAATGCACTAATTCTTATATTGTATTTCCCTTTGTTTCTTGGTGTTTAATGTTTTTGAGTGTTTAGTGTTTTTGAAATTTCATCTGATGAAAATTTGTAAAATGTTCTAAATGTTCTAAATGTTCTAAATGTTAAATGTGATTGAAGTTTGTTTGGAAAAGATGTTCTGAGGCACTTAAATGCTTCATCTAATGTAAAACTGCAAAATGTTTGAATGAGATTAAAGTGTTTTTGCAAAAATCAAAAAAAAAATCTTCTTCTTCTTCTTCTTCTTCTTCTTCAACACACCCATCTATGATTGTTTAGCACATTTAGTAAGCTGTTTTATCCATTTTTACAGCAGACACTTTCTTTTGTGTTTGCAAAGGTGGAGAGGGGCTTTTTCTGTACCCCATCTTTGAGCTGTTGTCCCCATGCCAACTAATTCCTTGGCAGTAAATGACACCAGCTCACAGATACAATGTCTGAATCCTGCCACTGGAATTGGGGTGCCAGCTTTAGGCATGTCAGACCTTTGGGCACTCGGATTGAGTATCCCCAGACCCCCTTGTCAAAGGATTAGCTCACACTCTGATCATTGGGAATGCATCACAGTTCCTCCCCTTTTCTCCATCGCCATTTCTACTGCACACTCTCACATTCCTTTGTACTTCTTTCATGCCTGGTAAAATCTTGCTAAATGTGTGGCAGCATTCTTAGTTTATTCCCTGTTCTCCTTCTCCAGCTCTCTGTGTCCCTCATTACACTTTCCCGCTACGCCCTTTTTTCCTTCTCTCTCTCCCTCTCTCTCTTTCTATCACTTCCTTCTCTCTTCTTCATCCATGTGTTGATGAGCCTGAGCAGTATTTTTTTTTTTTTTTTTTTTTCAGAGGAAGGAAGAGGGATTATGCTAAACCCTAACTCGGAGAGACCAGCCTTATCTTGCCTGTAGCAGCTCCATGCACCAGAGAAAAACATCCAAGAAGAGAGCACAGTTACAAGCCAGAGTTAGACAGTAAGGGAGATACAAAGATGGGCATGGCCAGCAACGAAGAACAAATCCGTGCTTTCCCAAAAGGATGGCACATTTAACCATCTCGGGAGATGTTTACAAAACGGATGTGGTACATTCTTCCAAATAAGTAAAATATAAGTTGCATATTAACAGAATCATTATCTAATTACTTTCATCATATGGACATTAAGAGGTATTTATTCTGCATAAGAATAACAATGTCTTCCAAGTAATTTAAACTTGCTCTTCCCTCTTAAGTACCCTCACCACAAAATTCCATTTTACTGGACCCTAGTCCAATCCTTCCTTTTAAGAAATCTTCAATTCCAGCAGCATTATACTTAATTATATTGAGTCTAAATAAAGTCCCATCCTCTGATCCACTTCCTGAATGAAACTTCCCCCTATGTCCCAGTCCTGAGACAATGGACCATGTTACAGCATGAAACAAGGCCCTCTGTAAGCAGGTTGCTGGCCTATTCAACTGGCCTAATTACCCTAACTCTATTAAAGGCTGTGTCTTGGAAAAAGCCCTGGCTCTGGGGAGCCCATTTTGAACTCGAGTTTCCTCTCTGATGCTGAGACAGCCGTCTGTCCAGAGGGCCAATGGGACAAGAGTAGCTGAAAGTAATGGCAATATACCTTGCCAAAACGTGTAAAGAATTTGCGCCAGAGAACTTGGATGACCAAAGTTTTTAATGTTCCCAAATATTTAAGTATGACATAAGACACAAGTACTGAAGTCTCTAAGGCAAAGATGATTTTTATAACAGATCAGTCAGGAGCATTGGCACTTTGACATTTGCTGTGGATAGCATTAGCCTTTTGTCAGTATTTGTAGTCCATAATCCATTCATTTTAATAATATCTGACTGCAACAGATTATCTGAAACCTGTGGGACACCAGAGTGTACAGAAAGTCTCCAACATGCCAAGGTTAATAAAGCAGTAGCAATGGTGGAATATGGTATTTTAAAAGTATGCAAGAAAAACACTATTCAAATGCTATTGTTTCTAACACAAAAGCCTATTGACAGTGTGTTTTCTTGGTTCATCTATGCCTTGGACTCTCCAATAATAACATTGCAAGTAAATGTCATTCTACTAAATGTATTTGGTTCTGGGAAAATGCTGAAACGATCCATATTGTAGAAAAATGAAAGAAAGTAAATTTAAGTGCAGTTTCAAATCAATTTTAAGTGATTTTTTTAAATAGTGGAGTTACAGTTATTGTATTAGAATGCAGTGATTATAAAATATAGGTATTTGCCAGAACAGTACAATCTGTTTTAGTTCAAAATGTAAAACAGGTATCTTTGTGTGTACATCACAATCTTGGAATGACCGGTGTGGCCCTGGGGTTATTATAAGGCCAGGGTAGGGTAACAGGGGATGGTAGTAAAGGGCAACAAAGCCTCTTTATTTTGTCTTCCTCCTGATCCTATCAGTCCATTCCTTGGCTGTGGAGATGAAAGACTAGTCTGTAATTGGAGAGGAGGGCACAAGTGGAGGTAATGAGAAAGTAAAAAAAGGGAATGGTATAGAGAATTCTTGAGCAATAGTTGGAGAATGAAAGAGTAAATACATCTGATTTCCTCAAATTAATGGTGAAAAATAACCTAGCCCCACTCTTCCATCAGGCCAGAGTTTGATTGACAATGTAGTAAAGTGAGGCTATCTAATGTAAAAACTTTCATCTGTGAGGAAAACTCAATGCTTTGTCTTGGAAGTTAGAGGGGCCCAGGATCCAAGGATCGGCTTTGACTTATCATGACTCTCTTTTGTCCTTCAGGAGCTATGGGAGACTTGACCTGCCCTTTCGTCTGTCGTCAGAATAGGGATCTCATAAAGAGGCTGTTCTCTGGACATTGGAATGCAAGAATAACACCTGAATACAAGGCCAAAACATGTAGTCTCCATGGCTATTGTACTACATATGTTGCCATAATCATTTTTGTGTGCTCTGAGGCCTAACTTAAACATAGTAGTTGCAATTTGCAACTGCAACTCTGGCTGCTGATTCATGAAGTAACTTTATGCTGGTTTCTGAGACATTCAAGGTTGAGTGTATTCAACTTTTGTGCTAGGGCAGTATGGTGGCACAGTGGATAATGTTGCATAACAGCAAGACAGTTCAGGCTTCAAATTTGCCTGAAACATTTCTGTGTGTGTGGCATTTGCATGCGCTCCCGATGTCTGTAGGTTTTCCAGCTTCCTCCCACCATCAAACAAATTCAATGCCTATCCTATGTGACACTCAATATCACAAGGGATAGGCTTCAGTCCGCTCATGACCCTAAACAGAAAATATGGTTAAGAAGATGAATGAATGAATGAATGAATACATGCATAGATAAAACAAAGTCAAACTTGATCTAGTAATACACTACACAGTCACCCAAATTCTGCCGAAACACCTAATTATAACCATATGTATGTGATAAATAACTTTCTGTCTCTGTTTCAATAACTCAACTGTTTGACCTTACAGCCTTTGCAATCTTTCAAGTCCTTATGTAATTAATCTTCTTTTTATATTGATGGAAAGAAACCCTAAAAGATTCTAAAAAAAACAACAACAATCTGTGGAACATCAACACATGGCTGGTTTGGGATTTGATTTATTGCACTCACTGTTAAGTGGCTAAACAGTGGATTATTATGCCTGAATGATTTACTCTCCCCTGTCCTACTGGAGTTCTTCATCTGCTTCTCCATAAAGGCAAATGTCTTCCATTATCCAACTGGAATTTTTAAGGAGGGACCTGGATGCTGATATCTGTCTGAAGTCAGCAATGTTCTTCTGTTGCCTCATACCATCTTCATAAACTAGTGTGATAAAAGAGCTGTCAACTCACCCACCCAGACAAGCTTTACACCTGGCCACAGCTGGGGTGAAATGTATCAAATAACAACTTTAGTTTGTGTTTCATACGGTAGACCAGAACTCATCTCTGTTTTATTTGTTGTTCTTTTTTTGTCAGCACAGTGAACACTAAGACAAGCAGTAGATCTGAATCTAGAGAAACACAGGATAAAATCTGTAAATTTGGTTGAACATGAAAATACCATTAATACTATGTCAGATTGCCAACTCGAGGTATCAGAGAATTGGGTAAGTTTGAAGACACATGCCAGTGTGTTTTAGTGTGTGTGTGTGTGTGTGTGTGTGTGTGTGTGTGTGTGTGTGTGTGTGTGTGTGTGTGTGTGTGTGTGTGTGTGTTTTAGTGTGTGTGTGTGTGTGTGTGTGTGTGTGTGTGTGTGTGTGCGTATGATTCTAGTTAGTGTGTCTATCACCTAGATATGGTTCATATGAAACACATAATTGGGTAAAGAATCAGTTCCTTTACTCAAGGAACAACAGTTACAATGTAACTTATTGTTGTCACTCTTTTTCAGTTTCCATTCTCCAGTTCTAGGGTTCGAATTAGAATTACAAGAAACTAAAAATGGCAGCTCAGGAGAAAACCATTATGTATAAAAATAATGGGTACCAGATATATACTGTAAAAGAATAATCTTAAACTGTAAATCATTAATTCAGTTGCCTAGAGTCATTTTTGTCTGTATTTTAACCTGAAAGGCACATGTTACCTTTATTCTTGAAACATCCCAGGGTTGCGTGAGGTCAGTATTATATCTATTGGCATTGTTGCTTCAGCTAGCAGCACGTAAGTCAAAATACTGCAAGTTGCACACAACAAGAAATGAAATGAATATGACTTGAACATTGCATATGCTGCCAAAACTGACGATGAAAGGAATGAAAAATTCTGAAGTGGATTACTCAAATCAAAGGTCAAGTGGCAATAAAACACAATGAAATTGATGTGATGAGTAAAATCTGTATATCATACAAGAACAGTGTATAGTGGCTGTTTATTTTTGCTTATAACACAATAAACCTTGAACCGAACAATGATTGCTGAAGAGAGGAGCCAGAGTTCGCCATAAGTCTAGACTCTGATGATGTCACACTGTAGCTGGTTAGCTAACATAAATGTTGCATACATTTATTTTACTGTGGATTTTTAGTGCTTTTACATTGTGACTATTCTTTTGGATAGGAGGTTCAACCTTTATTTAGTGTTTGTATACCGTGCCTGTGTGGGTTCCGAACACCTAAATATTTTTACAGCACTTGCAAAATTTGTTCATATGAATGCTATTTTGTGTAAAAATAAATAAAAATGAATAGATGAAAAGTTCCCCAACCGCAAAAATATTGGCTTTTTATCACTTGATAACATGTCATTATCTGTTCATCTTTAAACATCTTCACATCCCATCAAGTTAAGTGTTGAGATCTAATTATACCTAAACTGAGTGAACGGTTATATGGGGAGTGGTTCAAGAAACACTGGCTTAGAGTCACGACTGATGTTTTCTCTTGGGTCAAACTGAAATGAACATGGAAATGACTGTTTAAAAATGCATCCAGTAAGGAGAGGGGAGAGAGAAAGGGAGCATATAGGGAAAGTGTGCATCTGAGCAACAGAAGTAATTATTCCATGTCTCCTTCACCTGTGACAAGAGACTTAGGCAAGTGAGGGGAGTGTTTGAAAGGGAGGCTTGGAGGGGCAAGGGAACATGGAGTTGGTGGTAGCTGCTACCTGGACGGCAATTGCCCCTAGACCTCTTGTGCTGTCCCTGCAGAATATAGTTTAAGCCCTTTTGTACCCCACCTCCCCCTCTAACACACTCACCCCCCCCCCCCGCCCTCAGTCTCTGTCTCTCTTATAGTGTCTGCTTAAAGCTAATGAGCTTTTCTCTCTCTTATTACCCAGAGCTGGAGGTAGCAGAGATGAAGATGCTGACGTTCTCTTTGGGAGTGACCAGGAGAGATAGGATCAGGAATGAGTACATCAGAGGGACAGCACATGTTAGAGGTTTTGGAGATAAAGTCAGAGAGGCCAGACTGAGATGGTTTGGACATGTCCAGAGGAGAGATAGTGAATATATTGGTAGAAGGATGCTGAGTTTTGAACTGAGAGGCAGGAGGCCTAGAGGAAGACCAAAGAGGAGGTTTATGGATGTAGTGAAAGAGGACATGAAGGTATTTGGATGGAGAGAAGAGGATGCAGAAGACAGGGTTAGATGGAGGCAACTGTTTCACTGTGGCGACCTCTGATGGGTAAAGCAGAAAGGAGAAGAAGAGGATTACCTGTATTCTGTATACAATCTTCTTCTTCTTTTCCTTTCGGCTTTTCCCTACAGGGGTCGCCACAGTGGCTCAATTTCCTCCATCTAGCCCTGTCCTTTGCATCCTCTTCTCTCACACCAACTACCTTCATGTCTTCCCTCGTTACATCCATAAACCTCATCTTTGGTCTTCCTCTAGGCCTCCTGCCTGGCAGTTCAAAACTCAGCATCCTTCTACCAATATATTCACTATCTCTCCTCTGCACATGTCCAAACCATCTCAGTCTGGCCTCTCTGACTTCATCTCCAAAACCTCTAACATGTGCTGTCCCTCTGATGTACTCATTCCTGATCCTATCCTTCCTGGTCACTCCCAGAGAGAACCTCAGCATCTTCATCTCTGCTACCTCCAGCTCTGCCTCCTGTCTTTTCTTCAGTGACACTGTCTCTAGGCCAAACAACATCGCTGGTCTCACCACAGTTTTGTACACCTTTCCTTTCATTTTAGCTGAAAGTCTTCTATCACACATCACACCTGACACTTTCCTCCACCCGTTCCATCCTGCCTGGACACGCTTCTTCACCTCTTTTCCACCCTCTCCATTGCTCTGGACTGTTGAGCCAAAGTACTTCAAATCCTCCACCTTCTTGATCTCTTCTCCCTGTAACCTCACTCTTCCACTTGGGTCCCTGTCATTCACACACATGTACTCTGTCTTACTGCGGCTAACCTTCATTCCTCTCCTTTCCAGGACAAACCTCCACCTCTCTAGCTTCTCCTCCACCTGTTCCCTGCTCTCACTGCAGATCACAATGTCATCTGCAAACATCATAGTCCATGGAGATTCCTGTCTAACCTCGTCTGTCAGCCTGTCCATCACCATAGCAAACAAGAAGGGGCTCAGAGCTGGTCCCTGATGCAGTCCTACCTCCACCTTGAACTCCTCTGTCACACCTACAGCACACCTCACCACTGTCTTACAGTCCTCATACATGTCCTGCACCGCTCTAACATACTTCTCTGCCACTCCAGACTTCCTCATACAATACCAGAGTTCCTCTCTGGGCACCCTGTCATAAGCTTTCTCCAGATCTACAAAAACACAATGCAGCTCCCTCTGGCCTTCTCTGTACTTCTCTATCAACATCCTCAAAGCAAATACTGCATCTGTAGTACAATATAAAGCTTTATTTTCTTCTATTTTCTCTCCCTCAGCCCTGACACAAACAACATGAAGTCATGAGTCTATGTCTGGGGTAGCTTCATTTATTTCATTTCCTATCACTCTTCTTTTAACTCTGTAGCTTTGGTTCCACTGTATTGTGCACAGATGCACATAAGAGCTGAATAAGACAGAAATCCCAGTAAGAAACTGGAGGAGTGAGGTGAAAGAAGCAAACAACAATCTGCCTCTGCTAGCTGAGGTACAGCGTAGGTACATAAGCACATCTATTTTTAAGTGTCACAGATCAATAATGTTCTGCCAGTATCTATGTCTACCTGTCTATCTCTGAAGGAAAGGGAGATTAAAGGAACTGGAGAGATATTCGGCCAAAAATGTTAGAAAAAAAATGAACTTCTGACCAATGACAGGCGCTCCAGGTCATCTCATTCGATTGGAGAACAAACTACAGTTACAATCTAAGTCTCAGAGGAAGAGGGGCTCTCAGAACTGCAGGCAAACCTGATTTTATAATTTAACCCAACTCTGTTACCATGGGTGATAATCTTTGGTAGTCTGCACAATTTTCCGTCCCACTTTCTCTTCAAAAAAATTAACACTGATAGGAGAAAGTCTTGATATGATTAAAAATTAAGAAAATATCCTTACTTAAATTTCATCAAGAGATATATCTTGAAAAATCCCATTATACAGATGCAAAGTGAAAGTCTTAGTCTTTCTTTCATTAATAGAAATGCTAAGGCTTACAATAAGTTGAGTAGATTCATTTTACTGAATCAGTCTGGACTTGATTCTATTTACCCCCGTTCCCTGTGCAGTACTCAGTGCACAATAAACTTGATTCTCAGTCCTGCCCAAAGGAGGGCTGGAGATGATGTCATGGTGCCAGTATCAACCAATTACATTACAGGGCAATTGCTTCTGATATATTGGTTATACTAGCTATTCAAAGCAAGTATTAACATGCAGTGTTGCCTAGAAATACAATTGCAAAAGTCTTCCATAATGAATAAATATACACTTTAACATCAAGCTTTTAGTGCATCTAAAAAAGTATATTTTAAAATAAGCTCTGCACACAGCACCTCAGTTTTTCCTTCATTCCACAAAGAATGACAGTAAAGAATCCATGGGAATTATTTTGCGCCTGGTCTACTTCAAAAAATTTCCTTTCTTATTTCTGTGAATCTGAGGTAAGGCAGTTATTCAAAAACTGCAAAGTGCTACAGCTCAGAGGTTGTTTGGCATTATCCACATAAATTAAAGTGTCACTTGCATGGGAAAAAAAACATAGCATAAAACATAAACATATAGTTACCGCTCTTGTCTCCATAAGGAATCAGGTGAATGAATAATTTGTCAGAAGACGTGTATCCATATAAAACAGGAGATACACAATGCTGCTGCTAGCAAAAAGTATTTTTCTCTACTGTATGTTTCTCTACCTTTTCATCTTCATAGCAAACAATGCCTATACTAAATATCGGTGTCCTAACTCCTAAGCAGTTCTACTTCAGAGAAAGAAATCTGATCCATGTATGAGAGCTAACGTGACTTTGATTTGTGTTAGTGTTCTTGTGTTTGTATACATGTCTTCATTTTGCATGACCAAATACTCGCGGATCAATGTCAGTGTGACAAAGTGCCTGTTGTGAAATGTGTGAGCCTGTATAATGAGAATTCAAAGGTCTTGTTTGAAATTTGAATATTCGTCAGTGTTGTACACATCTGGAGACACTCATGCCATCAGCCAATCGTGTGAATAAAGTGAGTATCTGATGAGATTGTGTAAATATCCTGAATATGTTTGGTATACAAGTATGTACATTCCTGGAAGTGTTTGGATCCAGATTTTTCCATTCTGTTATCTCATTTAATTGTTAAAGGATGTCAGCCTCTGACTGTCATCTGAGTGTTGTGAGATGACGTGGAAAATAAATTGATCATTGCTATTTTGATGTTGACGTTTTAATAATCAAATCAACTGTATTTATAGAGCATTTTTCATACGACATGCAAAACAAAGTGCATCACTGAAATAAAATCTATGAACAAATTAAAACACAAAAACAATATCAGATGAAAGTCACTCCCACCTTTCATACTAGACACACACACACACACACACACACACACACACACACACACACACACACACACACACACACACACACACACACACACACACACACACACACACACACACACACACACACACAATACATAGACATTGCATGGCACTGATGATCCAGGAAATGGAAATAGGCCCGTCCACACTGGGAGAAACAAAAGGCCATTCCATCAGGGAGGGGGGATGGGGATGGGACTAGCAACCCCCAACTCCAATGGACAGGTGGATCCTCACATAGAAGGGAGGAACCTCAAACTGACCGGGCCAAAGGGACCCAAGGACGGAAACCTCACCAGCAGACTCGACACCGCTCCTACTAAGGAGAACCCCCTGAGGAAATACTGGAGTAAAAGCTTAAGACTGCAAGCATAACATAGGGCTAAAAGAGTAATTAAAATTAAATAAAAACACAACAAAACAAAATAAGTAAGATTAGAAAATAAAAATAGAATATAAACAATGTGTAATAAATAAAAAAAGAACACTATTTAAGATTATCATCATCTTTAAAAGCAGGGTAAAAGCAGCAACTTAAAATCATATAGACCATGATAATATCAGACAATTGCTTATCAGCATTACTTAATTATGCCTATGATCTTACACCACCAGCTGTAAATCATTCCATAGGAAGCAGTTTTTCTTACCATTCCAAATCATGCATGCTGGAATTTGGGACATCCAACATATAAGAAAAGAAACAGCAGCTGGAAAGTGACAAATTGGCACGTTTGTCAGCACTGCTGTCACAGATACAACTGAATCACCATTTAGTCTATAGTAGGCAGACTGCCAACCAGACTAGATGTGATGAAGACAAGCTTTAGGGGACTAATCTAAATCCTGATGACTTTATTCTAATCATTACTTAGTACAATTAAGATTTGCATCACAAGGTTATGTTAAGGCAAAATTATATGTTTGTGACCATTTTAACCTTAATACACAGAAAACATTATCTGATTCAGAATTGTATAATCATTGAATTTTAAAAATAATTGTGTTTTACTGGTCTACAACTCAGGAAGAAAATTATGATAAAATATCAAATCCTTGGATTTATGGAATGTAAGAGGAATTCAATATCTATATTTTATAGTAGACTGTCTACTTCCAGGCATATTTATACATATACAGTAAAGAGTGCATATGATGTGGGCGGTTGGTTCTGTTCTGTCTCCTCAAAGGTGGATCAATCTTTTCATGGAACTGTTCTCATATTGAACATCCTGAAATGTGCTAAAAATCCTGAAACAGTCTTGAACTTCACAGTGAGCTGTCTGCCATTCTCCTGTGGCGGCATCTTTTTGCTGTGGTAAAGAGACAGAGTGAGAAGGGAGTGGGGGGGGGGGTACAGCAAAGGGAGAAATAAGAAGCAGCTGTTGTTTAGAGGTAGATGGGAGGGAGGGCACTGTGAGACAGGACAGCAAAAATAAAAAATAAATGGGGAGAGAGAAAATGAAAGAGAGATGCACTGAAGAGAAGAGGAAGAAGAAGAAGAAGCAGGAAGACCTAGAGGGCATGCTGTGTGAGAGAGGAGATGACAAGAGCAGAAAGAGTGACGTTTGTTTTCGCTCCCTCACTGTTTCTGTGTCTCACAAGAACAACAGAGGCTCCTGTCTAGCCAAAATGAAGATGCTCTTAATCCTGATATGCTCATCTCTGCTGTGGCCAAGTCCTCTGATTGATGCTGCTGGCTCAGATGCACATAAAGGCATACATTCATGCGCACATAGACCTACACAGATATACACTCACACACAAAGTCACACGCACACACACACACACACACACACACACACACACACACATACACAAACACACACACACATACACACACACACACACACACATACACACACACACACACACACACACACACACACACACACACACACACACACACACACACACACACACACACACACACATACAAGCATACATAGATACACAAGCAATCACACAGGAATGTACGTATAAAGTGACACAGACGTACTGTACCGACGGAGACATGTATGTCAGACAGATATTTTTTTACACATAAAAGTGGAAAGAAATACACAACTGTCTAAGCACATTGAAAAATGTGTGAGACACTTCAGAATGTGTATTTAAACAGACTGACAGTTGACATCTGTTAAGCTCGTGCAAACAGACTTGCACACTGCTCCTATATGTGCAAAGTGGAGTTGATTGATTGTCAAAATGTTTTACCACTATTGTATTATCATTGTTGTTTTGTCCACCTTTTATGTGAGAAAGTGATTTTAAAATAATCAGAAGAAAGATTTGGTGTCACTATACTGTATATTTTCAAGGGTTTCAAGGGTTTGATTGTTTCTGTTCAATAGGATGAGTTGAATCACGGCTTTGTGCAAATTTTTGCTGATTGCTTAGAATACACATGCTCTTTTGGTTCAAATTAATAATTACTTCTTAACAGTCATTATAAATAATAGAATCAAGCATGAAAGGTGCACAGAGGGGGAGAAATGAGAAGGTTCTCTGGGATACAGACTGATACAGTCTGTCTGTATCTGAGAGAGGAAAAATATGGGTTTTAACAATGAATGTGATGAATGTCAGGTTGTTTCATAATGCAGTGAAGATTTTGAAATAATTACTTTATTTCAAGATGCATAAGTCATCTTTAGCGATGTAGCCGCAAGAGGACACAAGCCAGTGTCTTATTGTGACGGTCCCAAGCCTGGATAAATACAGAGGGTTGCGTCAGGAAGGGTATCCGCCATAAAACTTTTGCCAAATCAAACATGCGAATCAAACCTATGACTTCCATACTGGATCAGTCAAGGCCCGGGTTAACAATGACCTCCATCGGCGCTGTTGACCTACAGGGCGACACTGGAAATTGGACTACTGTTGGTCGAAGAAGGAGAGGAGGAAAGTGTGCCCATAAGAAGAGAGAAGAGGAACGCCAAGAGTATATGACTGAGAGTAGGGACGCTGAATGTTGGAACTATGACAGGAAAAGGTAGAGAGTTGGTTGACATGATGCAGAGGAGGAAGGTAGACATACTGTGTGTCCAGGAGACCAAGTGGAAAGGTAGCAAGGCTAGAAGTTTAGGAGCAGGGTCCAAGTTGTTCTATCATGGTGTAGATAGGAAGAGAAATGGAGTAGGGGTTATCTTGAAGGAGGAATTTGTTAGGAATGTCCTGGAGGTAAAAAGAGTGGAGAGATGCAGCGTAAGGTGAAGGTAGAGGTAGCAAAGGTCAAACAAGGGGCTTATGATGACTTGTATGCTAGGTTGGACGGTAAGGAGGGAGAGACTGATCTATACAGGCTGGCAAGACAGAGAGACAGGGATGGGAAGGACGTGCAGCAGGTTAGGGTGATGGGACTGTCTATTGACAGTTGCTAGTAGTGTGATGGGAAGATGGAAAGAGTACTTTGAAGAGTTGATGAACATGGAAAATGAGAGAGAACAAAGACCACCCAGGTGACTGTTGTGGACCAGGAAGTAGCAAAGATTAGTCAGGATGAAGTGAGGAGGGCATTGAAGAGGATGAAGAGTGAAAAGGCAGTTGGTCCTCATGATATACCTGTAGAGGTTTGGAAGTGCCTAGGAGAGGTGGCAGTAGAGTTTCTGACTGGGTTGTTCAACAAGATCTTAGATAGTGAGAAGATGGCTGAGGAATGGAGGAGAAGTGTGCTGGTGCCCATTTTTAAGAACAAAGGAGATGTGCAGAGTTGTGGCAATTACAGAGGAATACAGCTGATGAGCCACATAATGAAGCTACGGGAAAGAGTAGCTAGACTAAGGGCAGAAGTGAGCATTTGTGAGCAGCAGTATGGTTTCATGCCAAAAAAGAGTACTACAGATGCAATATTTGCTTTGAGGATGTTGATAGAGAAGTACAGAGAAGGCCAGAGGGAGCTGCATTGTGTTTTTGTAGATCTGGAGAAAGCTTATGACAAGGTGCCCAGAGAGGAACTGTGTTATTGTATGAGGAAGTCTGGAGTGTCAGAGAAGTATGTTAGAGTGGTGCAGGACATGTATGAGGACTGTAAGACAGTGGTGAGGTGTGCTGTAGGTGTGACAGAGGAGTTCAAGGTGGAGGTGGGAATGCATCAGGGATCAGCTCTGAGCCCCTTCTTGTTCGCTATGGTGATGGACAGGCTGACAGACAAGGTTAGACAGGAATCTCCATGGACTAGGATGTTTCCAGATGACATTGTGATCCGCAGTGAGAGCAGGGAACAGGTGGGGGAGAAGCTAGAGAGGTGGAGGTTTGTCCTGGAAAGGAGAGGAATGAAGGTTAGCCTCAGTAAGACAAGAGTACATGTGGGTGAATGAGAAGGACCCAAGTGGAAGAGTGAGGTTACAGGGAGAAGAGATCAAGAAGATGGAAGATTTTAAGTATTTAGGGTCAACAGTCCAGAGCAATGGAGAGTGTGGAAAAGAGCTGATGAGCGTGTATAGGGAGGATGGTACAGGTGGAGAAAAGTGTCAGGTGTGATGTGTGATAGAACAGTTTCAGCTAAAATGAAAGGAAAGGTGTACAAAACTGTGGTGAGACCAGTGGTGTTGTTTGGTCTATAGACAGTGTCAGGAAAATACAGGAGAGAGAGCTGGAGGTAGCAGAGATGAAGATGCTGACGTTCTCTCTGGGAGTGACCAGGAAGGATAGGATCAGGAATGAGTACATCAGAGGGACAGCACATGTTAGAGGTTTTGGAGATAAAGACAGAGAGGCCAGACTGAGATGGTTTGGACATGTCCAGAGGAGAGATAGTGGATATATTGGTAGAAGGATACTGAGTTTTGAACTGCCAGTCAGGAGGCCTAGAGGAAGACCAAAGATGAGGTTTATGGATGTAGGGAAAGAGGACATGAAGGTGGTGTGAGAGAAAAAGATGCAGAAGACAGGGTTAGATGGAGGCAACTGATCCACTGTGGCAACCCCTGAAGGGAAAAGCCGAAAGGAAAAGAAGATAAGTCATCTTTAGCCCTTAGAACAAGGGGAGTCTAGAGAATGTTAGTTAACAACGGATAAATGCACACACTCAAAATTGTCAACTAGGAAAACACACACGCATACACACATATTCACACAAACAGGATCCAGGTGTGAGAATGCAAATCCATCTGATTCCATTAGGCTGATTGGCTCAATTGTGCTTATTACCTCTGATTGGGTATCACAACATTGGCAGTGCAGAACAACTTCTTCCCCTGGATGCATGTTATCACTGACCATTCAATCGCAATTATATTCACCATATTAACAGATTAACAGACAAGCTGACCCCAGCATGGAACAGAGCCAAGAGAGAACCCAGGCAAGTTACAGGGCAGGTGTTATAATCCACCTCCATCCTCTGCCTGTGCCGTCCTCCCACACACCCTGCCTGGACTGCTGACTTACAGCTGTAACACTGCAATGCTCTAACCATTACTGACATTTGGTAGGGGGGGCCCAAGTCCGTTTACCCACTAATTGTGACATTTGATGTTAGCTCACTGACAAATATCTTGTTTAATTGATTGAAATAAGGGGAGGCAGCAACTTCCTTTAACAAAACACACATGCATTTACATACTCATATTCCTAGTTAAATATATTGTGTTGTTACATATGAACATGTAGAGAGGTGGTGAATACACCAGAATCAGCTAGTCATCTTTGTTTCGCACAAGTCTCCACAGTTGATTGGTGGCAGTTAGTGGTGTGTTTTGTATTGCAGAATATGTGTATACTGTTATTTATCTTTATATATCCATAGATAAAATGCAAACTTTCCTCATATTGAATTTTTTGGCTTGTCTCATTTTCAGCTACGCATCTGGATCCAGGTCACAGGTGCACCAATTTTAACAGGGAAAGCTAGACACTACTCTTACCAGCTACCTCCACCTTCTCATAATTTCTCCAGTGAGTTCTGGGTCTGCCTCTAGGCCTCCTCCCAGTTGAACATGCCTGGAACACGTCCCTAGGTTGGTGTCCAGTTGGCAATATGACCAGATGCCCGACCCATCTCAGCTGGCTCCACTTAATACAGAGGAGCAGGAATTATACCTTGAACCTCTCCCAGACATCCAAGCTCTTCAACTGATAAGGCTGAACCCAGCCACTCTGCGAAGAAAACTCATTTCAGCTTCATCATATTTGTCCAAAGAATAAAAGAAAGAAGGACGGCACGGTGGCGCAGTGGTTCGCCGCACAACAAGGCGGGTCCATGTTCAAGTCCCGCTCCGTGAAGAGTTTGAATGTTCTCTCTGTGTCTGCATGGGTTCTCTCCAGGTTCTGCAGCTTCCTCCCACCTCCAAAAACATGCACTTCAGGTTAATTGGTCGGTCCCAAATTGCCTGTAGGAGTGAGTGATTGTGTGCGTGTTTATGTGTCTATGTGTAGCTCCGTGGTGCACTGGCGTCGCGCCTGAAGTTTCTCCGCGTCACGCCCTAAGACAAGCTGGGTTAGGCTCCAGCTCCCTGTGACCTGCGCAAGTGGATGAAGCAGTTAAGAAAATGAATGAATGAATGAATAAAAGAAAGAAAATTATAATTTGAAGTACAGGGGCACCAGCTGTAAGTTATGAAATGACATGTACGAATGTTCCAGAAACTTGTATGTGGTTGGGTTTCATATCCTATTCTGATAATGTGTTCCATTCACTAACCTCCTGTCTTGTCCTTCAACACTCCTCTCATGTTTCTGCCTTGTCTTCCCTTCCCACCTAAGGGTGCGCTACGGAATGTGACACGCTGCCAGACAAGCAGGAACACAGACTAAGTGGGTGCATGTGCTTTTCGTGTCCCAAGATTAAATGGATGGGTGTGGTTTTTCTGATGCACTTCCTTCTTAATCACTTTATTTAAAGGGCACTGAGCACCATCATCGAGGTAAATCTTGGCATACTGTCAAATTTTTGAGCAAACAGATTTACAAGTCAATATTATTAAAGTGCTTAAATCAAGGAATCGAAAATAAATCCCTGTGACTGCATTATCATGTGTGTTTGTGTGCGTGTGTTATTTTATGTATACGTATATATATATATATATATATTATTTTTTTTGCTTTTGGACGTATACAGTTTCAACAATATTCATTCATTCATTTTCTGCCGCTTCATCCGCCCTAGCGGGTCACGGAGAGCTGGAGCCTAGCTGGCACTCGGGGCACGACGCTAGTGCACCGCAGAGCTACACACAAAGACACAACCATGCACACATACACTGACTCCTACGGGCAATTCGGGACTGGCCAGTCAACCTGAAGCGCATGTTTTTGGAGGTGGGATGAAGCTGGAGAACCCGGTGAGAACCCACGCAGATACGGGGAGAACATGCGAACTCTGCTCAGAGCGGGACTCGAACCCGGACCCTTCGTGTTGTGAGGCGACAGCGCTACCCAGTATGCCACCGTGCCGCCCTGGTTTTTATTTTATTTTTTGTGGTAAAATGCAAAAACCTGCAAGAAAGACACAAGTCTGAGAAACCTTGGAATAATGGTGACTCTTAATTGATGAAAGACATTGCGGAATTATTCCACTATTAAAAGAGCTGTAAGTGATTTCCTTTTGATGTTTTATGTTACAAAATTTGTGGGAAGCCCATAAAGTCAAGTAATTAAATGGTCTCTGATTAATTTAGCGACAATCTATTTTCATTCTTTCCCATAACACCATAACAATGTGTCAGGATTCCCCAAGTGGAAATGTCTGATAGCGAAAATAACATAATGAACAGATGCACTGTGGGAGTGTCTGCAAGGAAAGTTGGAGTAACACAGATTTAAATGTGTTCTCTTCTCTATTAATATTCATTGTTTTTTCATAAAGGGGCCTTAATTAACAGACATTTATTTATGGTAACTATGGCTGCTCCAAAGTCTGTAAAGCACCAAGACTCAGACTCAGATATTGTATGCACACATTAATTCCTTCAAGATAAATAACAGTTAAAGCTGAACACTGTATCGCCTATAATCTGAATACAGTATTCACTGACTATTTGACTGCTTGTCGCCCTGCCCCATAAAAAGATGCTTTTACAAAAAAGACTTTAAGACAAAGATTAGTACTCTCCGGCTCACCGTAAGCACCCATTTATAGCCTTAGACCACAACAGCAGCTGAAACAATAAAGTAAGACACTTTCTTTGCTCCTTTAAATGAACCTTTCAGTAGGGCTGGCTCCCTAAAATATCTGATTCTCCTTGTTTTCACAGCCATACAGACTCTGTGATCCACAGGGTACTATTAAATGTGTTTCTGAAGAATATTGCAGGCTCTAAGCAGAAGCTGGCATTACACACATACACGCACACAAAAACACACACACACACACACACACACACACACACACACACACACACACACACACATGCACACACACGCCATAATGTGATATAGTCCCTTGGAAGGTAAGGAAAACAGAGCATTGTGACATGAAAGGGAGACATGGGGTATATGTTATGTCCTGTGGCTACTATGTCATAAATTTCTATTGTTAAGTGCCAACATGGGATCCAATACATGTTTAATGCAATACAAATAATATAATACAATGCACTAGGATTGTTACAATATCTGTATAGACTATTCACAAAAATACTATTGTCTATAGTTTGAAATGATAATGTAGAAGTCATTTTTTGTGTGTGTTAGTTTTATTAAATGAGCTCAAGGAAAATAGTTTTTTTATGATCAGTGATCAGTAATCAGGATTTTCGATTAGCTGAGTAATGAAATGATTACGTACGGTAAAACATAAAATACAAGCACCTGATGAGATGAGATGTGGATTTTGGTCAAACGTAATGGGTTTCATACAGTCCATTAAAAAATTGTATTTAAGCGAAATCCCTCAGAATATAATTTTGCAAAATATGGAGGAGGAAAAAGTGTTCACCCGATTTTCTGGCCATCATAACATGTGCACAACAATATAAAATTCATTTCCAATTGTATTTCTCCTATCAGGACCACGCTTCCCTTTAACATTAATTGCCTCCCTACTCCCAGTTTTCTTCATCTCACCATCTTGGCCCAGGCCTGATTTTTTATGCCCCTCTCCCCCTGCCTCATTTCTCCCTTTCTTTTCACTCACTTTGATGGTACCTTGTGGGGTATTTATTATAGGCATGAGGCAGCCAGGATCCAATTTTACTCATTTTATGAAACTGTATGAAACCTTCCACTCAATTTTCTCCATCTGACCTTTTCATAGAAGAGACCATCTACATTGACTTCCAATGACTCCTCAGTGTGGACCCATCACTGCCAGTTTCACGGATCACAGCATCTTGAAAGACATTAAAAAAATAACACAATGAGAGAGAACACAGCCACTATTGATGGAGTGAAAACAGCTTCCCATAACTAAACCGAATGACAGAATCACTTAGAAGT
This sequence comes from Antennarius striatus, assembly GCF_040054535.1. Taxonomy (NCBI): domain Eukaryota; kingdom Metazoa; phylum Chordata; class Actinopteri; order Lophiiformes; family Antennariidae; genus Antennarius; species Antennarius striatus. The sequence continues at coordinate 15,866,147 of NC_090782.1, read as the reverse complement.
CACTAATTAACAGCCCAACTCATTGTAGTGGGGAACTGTGATCAGGTTGTTGCTTGGAAGACAATGGTAGAGAGCTTTTAAAATTACGTATGGGAAACTAATCACCATGAAAGCAAATGAGTGATTTTATGGTGACCATATCAGAACACACAAAATCAAGTCTAAAGAATTAAAATTACTTTACAGCTCATCACCAAAAACATCAGTTTCAATCAACTCAGATTCAGAAAATCCACCAGTCTGGAATGATGCTCTTCCTGGTAACTCCATCTCCCTGTAGATGAGAAAAGACAGTGGGTTCAGTCAAGCATTTGTGGAGCAGGAAGTCTTTGTGTGGGCAGAAATCCCAGCCTAGATCCTCCCAAGTCGATGGGTCCTGAAAGATGCCAGCTGCCTTTATGGATGTTCATGTTGAGCTGAGGGGGCCAGACATGGGTTGGCTGTTGACCACCTCCCAACCAAATCTTTTTGTCTCTCCAACACCTACTAACCTCCAAAAACACAGAAGAGTGAAGGTGCCCCATTTTGGGTCAGGATGGCTGACATGTGAAAGGTGCCAGATGCCTGAACAACAACAGTGGAATTGCTGAACTACTTGGGATTGGCAGGGGTGAATTACAGCTGGCAGCCAAGATCCAAGATGACAGGCGACTTGGACAATATCCCAGTGGTAATTTCATAAACTATGTATTTTGTTGTTGCCATCTACTCCTGGACATGGATGTAATTAGAGCACAGTTGAAAGGTCAAACTGCACTTTTAAGTTCCATTGAACACTGCAATGCCCCAATGTGCCATTGAGGAAAGACTGACTGGTGCCTTTTCTCCCCTTTCACCCTTCACATCAGGGGAGCCAGCAAGTGTGCAGAAGTCTTTGTTGGCCTGTCACAATACTAGTTGAAAAGAAAATTATTTGTCTTAAGAATATATCTTTTAAGATGTCTAAATGAATATTGACTTCTTTTAAAATTAATATGAACAACAAAGTATTTTAAATATAATCAAAGCCAAAATCATTCATTTTTATCTGTAAAGACAAACCTGCAACAGTTGATCAGACCCTGAATTTCATGAATTAACAACATAAATGCAAATGTCTCTGGAGAGTTTCTGGTTTCCCTATGAATTTGCATCTATTGGCACCGCTGTCATACAAGAAATGCAATTTCCATCTCCTTAATCCGATCCTCAAAATAGCCTGTTGCAAAGCATGGACAGGCAGGCAACTGTCTTCTTTAATATCCATAATGCACCAAATTCTTACTGTATTGCAGATCTATCTGAACTGTCGGGAGCTAGGCAGGAATGCATTAGCTTTACTGTGCTGGAGCTACAACTTTGAAAGAGTGGTGTATAAGCTTTCTCATCAGGCCCTTCATCGCTGAAATAACCTGTGAAGGTGATCAGTCATGTTTTTTTGGCATGAAGCTTATTGTCACTCTCGGAAGAGAAGTATAGCCGCATGCTGTACTGAACAGTTTTTCACTGACAGCAACAATTTGGATTCCACAGTGTACAGCTTGACCCGGATAGCCAATTCTGAATACTTAACAGTGCAGACCTCTAGAAGGGGTTGTGTGTGTGTGTGTGTGTGTGTGTGTGTGTGTGTGTGTGTGCGTGCGTGCGTGCGTGCGTGCGTGTGTGTGTGTGTGTGTTTTTCACCTTCCATCTTTTCCTGAGGCTATATTGAATTATGTCTCTGTCAGGTCCCTAAGCCCCCTATATTTCCTCTACTGTTCAGCAGCTCTAGATTCAGTATCAAATTCTCCTCATGCTGGTGCTTTGTGCTTCCCACTGGCCCCTCAGATCTTTATCCCAGCATCTCCCTCCCTGACCTGTGGACAATGCTGAACCCATGCTAGGCGGAAGTTTGAAAGCATTGTACCACTGATACAACATGCACAGATCTGAACAGCAATCATACACATGATCAAGGCATTTACATTACAAAAAACATTGAAAATCTACTTCTATTTTATGTTCATGGCCATTGTGCAAAAATCCATTTGTTAGTAGTACATTGTTTTAATTACTGAAATGTCTAATTAGCCTATAAATATCTATACATTTCCTATTGTGTACTGATAAATTGGATTTTGTACGACCAGATAATATGAAGGATCACTAACCCTGCTGAGATGGACAGAATGAAGACTTGCTTTGCTCCATAGAACCAAGCCTGACTCATCAGTGGTAGAGTTGTGGAATAAAACGGGTTTGACTGCTCCCATTCTTTTCAAATGAGGCGATTAGGAGGGCAGGCTGAATGGAAATCAGGCTTAGCTTTGACAGAGAGCTCTTTGCTCCTCCATTGATTCCTTTAAGCGCAGAAGCATCAAGAGCTCCTACTGTAATTGATCACAGCAGAGAGCTACCTTCAATATTCATTCATCCATTTTCTTGAAGACGAGACAAGCAGTAATCATCTAGTCTTCAGCTGCTTATCTATATACAAGTCATGGGGATATGCTGGAGCCAACCCCAGCTGATATCAGGCGAGAAGTGGGTTACACCCTTGATAAGATTCCAATTTATTGCAGAGTTTATTATTGCATAGATAATCGCCCATTCACACTCGTATCCACATCTATGATCAATTGAGAATGTCCACTACACCTAAGTTATGTCTTTAGAGGAGGGAGGAATCTGTCAACTCGGAAAGAACCCACACAGGCACATAGACAACATACAAACTCTGCACTGAAAAGTCCTGGGTGTAATTGAACCCTTCTTCCTGAGAGGCAACAGTGTAACCCTCTGTACCACTGTGCTACTCACCTTCAGTATTCATTGAGATATATTTGGACATCCCCAAACACCATTGGGAGTCAATATTAGAAAGTTTTTGGAGAAGTGAAGACAATCTAGCTGCCAATGCACCTAGATTTCCTGACATGAAACAGGCAAGGGAGAGTTTCAGATCAGACTGCATCCTTTGGGGAGTTTGCTTTTACTGCAAGGTCAGTCTCTCAAGTGCTTGATAAAAACTGAACAAATCAAAGTACTACATCTGAGAGCTATCTCTGAGACGAAAAAAAATGTCTCTGCAGCCCACACTGACAAGATGGATGATCAGAGATGTAGGAGCTCATATTAATGTTGCTAATTAAAACTTCATACTACAAACGAATAAGAATGTGACTGAAATTTTAAAATGAAGGCAACATGCAGGGGGTATTCTTCTGGGAAATACAGCATCACATCTACTGTACACATGAAGTTTCCATAAACATTTACAATCATTCCTGTTTACATACAGCATGTCAATTCAATAGCGTATCAATGACGTCAGCAGTTATATATTACGCATACTGAGAAATATTTAAAATTAACAATAATAACCAATAATTCTACTTATTGTTGAAAAAAGTCTTCTCCTTTCGTTTTTTCCCTTTCCCTTCAGGGATCGCCACAGCGAATCAGTTGCCTCCTTTAACTCTGTTTTCTACATCCTCTTCTCTCACACCAACTACCTTCATGTCCTCTTTCACTACATCCATAAACCACCTCTTTGGTCTTCCTCTAGGCCTCCTGCCTTGCAGTTCAAAACTCAGCATCCTTCTACCAATATATTCCCTATCTCTCCTCTGGACATGACCAAACAATCTCAGTCTGGCCTCTCTGACTTCATCTCCAAAACCTCTAACATGTGCTGTCCCTCTGATGTACTCATTCCTGATCCTATCCATCCTGGTCACTCCCAAAGAGAACCTCAGCATCTTCATCTCTGCTACCTCCAGCTGTCTCCTGTCTTTTCCTCAGTGACACTGTCTCTAGACCAAACAACATCACTGGTCTCACAGTTTTGTACACCTTTTCTTTCATTTGAGCTGAAACTCTTCTATCACGCATCACGCCTGATACTTTTCTCCACTCGTTCCATCCTCCCTGTACACACTTTTTCACCTCTTTTCCACACTCTCCATTGCTCTGGACTGTTGACCCTAAGAACTTGAAATCCTCCACCTTCTTGATCTCTTCTCCCTGTAACCTCACTCTTCCACTTGGGTCCCTCTCATTCACCCACATGTACTCTTGTCTTACTGCGGCTAACCTTCATTCCTCTCCTTGCCAGGACAAACCTCCACCTCTTTAGCTTCTCCTCCACCTGTTCCCTGCTCTCACTGCAGATCACAATGCCATCTGCAAACATCCTAGTCCATAAGGATTCCTGTCTAACCTCGTCTGTCAGCCTGTCCGTCACCATAGCGAACAAGAAGGGGCTCAGAGCTGATCCCTGATGCAGTCCCACCTCCACCATGAACTCCTGTCACACCTACAGCACACCTCACCACTTTCTTGCAGTCCTCATACATGTCCTGCACTGCTCTCACATACTTATATGCCTTACGCATCACCACACACACACACAGACACAGACACACACACACACACACACACACACACACACACACACACACACACCCACACACACACACACCCACACACCCACACACACACACACACACACACACACACACACACACACACACACACACACACACACACACACACACACACACACACACACACACACACACACATATATATACTGTATATCATAACCTTGCTTGAATTATGTGGTCTGATCACCACTATGTTCCATTAATCCACTTTTTGACTCTGTCTTTTGAAGGGGATTTGGACAGAAAAGGTATTTGGTTCAGCAAAATGGAAATAGAAAAACCTCATGTGCCAAACACAGGGGTCATTCCAAGACTGCAGAGGGCATCAGGACTGATACAACCCAATGAGCTAAGTTGCTCAACCGAGTCCAGCCTGTCTTGACTGCAGATGGGCCAATTAAGAGATGATGAAAAGCTATGGGCTTGAACTGTGTCTTTGTATCTGGCTAGGTTTTGTTGAGAAAGGGGAGCACCTGCTATCCAATTTTACATCACAATAAATGAACAGGATCTACAGAAGCAGGAATGTTCAGGATAGACAGGACTGCTAGATTCTGTAGACAAGCAACACCAAAATTTTAATCTAGAAAGCTGATAATCACTTACAGAAAGTCAGTTCTGTCTACTAAATATAAGGGACATTCCAATCTATATTACATGTAAGTTAGTCTCTTCTCGTGTGATACATTTTGAGATAAATTGGAAGACCTACAGTGGCAACAACTCTTGAGAGCACTGACATGTCTGGGTTATAATGACCCATGAAAGTTCTTTGATATTGGAAATAGCTGAATAGTGATGGCTGGGAAACAGTGCTTGGAGTTTGAGTGAAAGTGGTTTCCTGTCACCGATGCTTGTCTTCTTTTTTATACAGCCAAAACTACAAGGGAATCTGTTGGGGTTTTTTATCTTCTGGCAGGTCATCCTTCTTGCTACATTTTCTGTATCTCTCACCTTTGTAAGCATCCTGCTATTTTTCATGGTGGTTTTTTTTAAAACAGTATTGGTGGGAGAGTTTCAGCACTTCATAAATCCTTGCCTATGTTGTCTCATTTGTTATCCTTTTAGGTTTATGGTGTTCCCTCTTTCTATGTGGGCAGACTAAGACCTTATCCCTGGAGGCCATGATGAGTTGGAGGTATGTCCTCTACTTTCCTTAACAGCTACAACATGTGTGGCACTGAGCCACGGGGAGCCTACATAGCTTTTAAATAAATACAGTAGAATATAAAGACTAGTTTGAAAGTAATGAATGGCTGACTTGTCCTCTGACCTTTATACTATTCATTCAGTACATTATCCAAATGCAGGACTCTCCATTTTATGACGTGTAACTAACCTGTGCCTGGATGACATAAATAATGGTGCTCTTCTGTTTCCAGCCAACCTCCAAGCATTTCTAAGAATTTTCCTAGCTCAAGTGATTAGCCTCCTGTTTATATGTAAGAGCATATTTCTGACAGGCGTAAGGATTATTGACAGATGCATACATGTACATTAGGTTGTCCATGAAGCATTAACACATATCTCACTAAATAGTCTGTATGATAATGAAGATGTAAACCTAGGTTGCAAGTTTTTAATCAGATGAAGCTCAAATAATGACTATATTTCCCCGCTAAATGTTGACATGCTGTATTTATGTTACAGAATCACATGATAACAATCCCATTCAACATATACCTTTGCTGGTTGCTGGAGCCTATCCCAGCGAACATACATGCATGAGGCGGGGAGACGCTCCAGACACGTTGTCAGCACAACGCGGAACCACACGAATGATGAACACTCACTCAAGCACACACTCACACTTACGGACAATTTGGTCAATCCACCTGAAGTGCATGTTTTTGCAGGTTGGAGGAAATCGGACAACCCAGAGAAAACCCACGCAGACACGAAAACAACATACTAACGGCACACAGAAAAGGACTTGAATCCAGGACCGTCTTACTGTGAAGAAACAGCATTATCCACTGTCCCACTGTGCTGCCTGGGCATGAAACCATGTGGAAGAAATAGTTTGGATGACAGCCCGTGAGCTGGCAAAAGACGTCACTTCACACATGTTTATTCACTTACACCTTACTTTCTTTAGCTTTTGTCACTGAGACTAGACTCCTACTGTATAATGGGTTTGTTGCCAAGGATGCCACACAGGGTTTTCTCACACCACAGGACCTTGGATGCCTGTCCAGGCCTGGCACTTGGCAAAGCCAGTTGTCTCCTCTCCTCCCTGAGCATGTCTGTCTGTAGTCAGTCCAGGACCACAGACTGACATTACTAACAGAGATCCACTGTCAGCAAAAGGCTGGTCAGGCCCCACACAAGTGTGTGTGTGTGTGTGTGTGTGTGTGTGTGTGTGTGTGTGTGTGTGTGTGTGTGTGTGTGTGTGTGTGTGTGTGTGTGTGTGTGTGTGTGTGTGTGTGTGTGTATATATATATATATATATTTTTTTTTTTTAATTATTATTAATTTTTATTTATTAATTATTTTTTTTAAATGTCCCTCTCACCCTTTCAGGGTGGTATCTGTGTGTCATCCTCAAGCTCGGGTCCTCTACCAGAGGTCTGGGAGTCAGAGGGTTCTGCGCAGTATCTTATCTGTTCCTAGGACTGCGCTCTTCTGGACTGAGGCTTCAGATGTTGTTCCAGGAATCTGCTGGAGCCAATCTTCCAGTTTGGGGGTCACTGCCCCAAGTGCTCCTACTACCACGGGGACCACATTAACCTTAACCTTCCACATCTGTTCCAGCTGTTCTTTCAACCCTTGATACTTCTCAATCTTTTCGTGTTCCTTCTTCCTGATGTTGGCATCAGCTGGAATCGCCACATCTATCACCGCTGCTCTCTTCTGCTCTTTGTCCATCACCACTATGTCTGGTTTGTTAGCCAGTAGCTGTTTGTCGGTCTGGAAGCTGAAGTCCCACAGGATCTTAGCCTTGTCGTTCTCAAACACCTTCGGTGGTATGTCCCATTGGGATTTGGGTACTTCTAATATATATATATATATATGTGTATGTGTATATGTATATATATATATATATATATATATATATATATATATATATATATATATATATATACATTCATTCATCTTCCAGCCCGCTTAATCCGCTAACGCAGGTCGCGGGGTGGCCAGTGCCTATCCTGGCAGTCTCAGGGCGTGAGGCGGGGGACACTCCGGGCACGACGCCAGTGCACCGCGGAGCCACATAGAAACAAACAAGCATTCACACACACTCACTCCTATGGTCAATTTGGGACCGGCCAATCAACCTGAAGGGCATGCTTTTGGAGGTGGGAGGAAGCCGGACAACCCGGAGAGAACCCACGCAGACACGGGGAGAGCATGCGAACTCCGCACAGAGCAGGACTCGAACCCGGGTCCGCCGTGTTGTGAGGCAGCAGCGCTAACCACTGCGCCACCGTGCCGCCCTATATATATATATACATATATACACACACACACACACACACACACACACACACACACACACACACACACATATATATATATATATATATATATATATATATATATATATATATATATAATTACATACACACACACTGGCAGTATGTCCAGTGATTATGATTTGGTGACATCATTGGTTTTTACAAAACAACAATTTCTCCACTGTGGTAGGTTCCATTTCCTGATTCTCTCCACACTATACCTCTCTCCAAAATGTCTGACTCTATCTAAATTCCAAACTGTCTCCACTAGCTAGCCACAACTCTCCACCAAACAACCACATTCTGAATGGAGTGTGATCACTTTATATCAGTGTTAATGCACGTGTCACGAGCCGAATCAGTCACGTCGTATCAGCCGCGTAGGGAGTCATACTTGTGATGGGAGCCTCGATACGGAACGTCACGCCCCAAGCCTCACTGCCCGGCGATTCTTCGGGCGTCATCCTTTTCAGCTCTTCCCTTAGTTGAAGCAGGTCTCGATACGCGCTTCGCGGGAACCCCCCTCCCCACCTCGGCACACGCTTCGGAGCTTCAATCCTCAGCATCACATCACTACTCATCGCCTCTTGTACTTGGAGCACCACCCTCTTGCCACCACCAGGCTACCTGCAACTGTTTTTGTGTTCTTGCACGCTTGTTTTTGTAATAAACTCTGTACTTTTATCCGCCTGTCTCCTGCAATTTGGGTCCACAACAGTCTCCAGGCAGCCCTAAGAAGTCTGTCCTTATGAATGACAAGTTAAAACTGTGCTATTTGATTTGAAAAGAAGTCATACCAATATAAATCACATACCAAGATAAATCACATACCAACATAAATCACAAAACGATTTTGCGAGACAGAAAAGAGTATTGCATGAAACTAGCTCTTCACCTATAAAGACATATAAATCAGAAGCTGAGCAGAAACTGCTTAATGCAGGTTATAATATTGTAAAAACTGCAAAGAATTGATGTTGTCAGGTATATTTTCCTGTTTATCTGCTGCCTCCCCCTTTAAATCACATATGATAAAAGAACTGCTCCTCTACTATGGTACGGTCTCTCCACATGGCTGTACGTGTGCTGATGTGTGTTTCATCATCGTATGACTGTTACTCTTGACAACTTTGGGGGAACAGAGAGAGAGACAGTTCAGTTTGTTCAGCCAACCTGAACAATGAGCCAATAAGAAAGGAAGAGTAGGGACAGAACATGCAATGCTGGGCAGAAACACAAGAGTACATTCGTATCCAGTAATGTAATATTTTGGGCATATAGGTTGTCAGTAAAAGCAAAGGTTAGATAAGAAAGGAGAAAATGTTGATTTTTTTTTTAAGCAGGTCTTTCAACGACTTTGAGGCAGCATTGCATTTGTTCTGAAGTTTAATTTGGAAGCTATTAAGCTTCCTTTTCTTATTAAGCTGGAGAAGTTGTTTTAGCTTCTGGTGTGTCTGAGGTTGCAACTCATTAAGCTATCCTCATTCAGCCAAAATAAGCATGCTGCACACTTCACAAGGGAACCCTCTTACTTTGCTATGCGAAACTACTTCTAACGTTGGTGCATGTACAGTTATCACCACCAAAGTTGGACTCAACTGAAGGATATTTTTAAAGAGTGAACTAAATTCTAAGACTGAAAATTCTGTGTTTTGGTGTGCATTATGACTGTCCCATTAATATAGAAATCCTTCCCATTATATCAATCAGATTTCTACTGCTAAGAATAGCTTAAAGATTTTATTGAGAATGAACTCAAATTGACTTACAATTAACTTATTGCATTCAGTTAGTTTTTATGAATTAATTCTGACAGACACGAAACATTTGGCCGTGCTCAGATAATTAAGTCATGAGGATTTTCTTGTCAAACATAACACTTGAAGGCATCTCTTCAAGTTGGGAGTTTAGAGTATTTTAAACAACACTGAGGTTTAAAAATTACAACCAATTAATTTGAAAAGTGGTGCATCTAGTATAAACTATCAGCCACTTTAACCACTTATCAGCAGTAATCAGTAACATACATCTAATTGTAACTGGTATGTTCAGAGATGTTATCAGGGACTTTTAAATGAGGCTCTGCTGAGTAAGGAGAGGGTGCTTTTTTGTTAAAGGGAAACCAGTGAACTGCCTGATCTACAACTCTGATATCCTACATTCCAAACTTCTCCTATATCCTCCGTCCCAAGTGGAGCTAAGACATTACTCACTGACTACATTGTTTGCACAGGAATCCTGCCTTTCTCTAGTCATTAAAGTAACCAGGTTGTATTGGACACAAACAATAACTTGGTTACAATTACTTATACAGAACAGCATCTTCTGTTTTGGTGCACCAAAAAGACAAACCATTTAGATTTGATTGCCTGTAAAACGCATCCACAATACATCATATTTTTTGCAACAGCTGCTGGATTGCTTAAGTCACAGGAAAGACAGCATGGAGTGGGAATGACTATTTTAGCTGGTCTGTTTAGCTAATGTACTGGAAGTAACTGGGATATCTGTTTTTCTGCAGGTTTATTACAGTTAATGGTTGCCATTTATAAAATAATTAATTTGTGATATTCAAATCATCAGAAATACAAATGTACCATGCTACTACGTAGAAAATCTTTAAATTTGAAATAGCTAAATTGTAAAACGTGATAAGGCTATAGCCTACAGAAATTGTGAATCTTACATTTTGATATTAACAATGTTTAAGTTTTTCAATGTCGGAATGGAAGGTGTTGGAGAAAACAGGCAGAAGAAAAAATAAGGGATGCCAGAGGCTGACTGAGTAAATACTGTAGGTGGATGAAGTTTGAGTGCAGAGAACAGGTGGGGACGTTTGGAGGAGAGAGCTGGAACAGGAGTCATAGACATAGGGGAGCAGCAGGTTAGCATGCTGCATGAGCATAACTCAAATAATCTAAAACTTTGATTTAAATTTTAATATTACTGATTCTTTGCACTTACGCATGCAAGCAACACCAAATGGCATTTACATAATTTAACTTCTTCAGCAATTTATATCACATCTGAGTTTAAATTGCTGTCAGAAGTCTTATTTGTCCCATCTATCTCACCAAAGATTTCCAAAGTCATCTACTCAGAAACTTTAAGACTTGGATGGAGAAGGGACTTCTTTGATTTATCTGCCAAAGCAAATTTATCACCATTTTACACTTGGTAGGTGGTAATACTAGACCTGGATGACAGGAAATGAAAGCTGAATTACACCATAATGAGTTTATGGGCAATAACCAGGGTGCTATGTGTATTTGAAAGTGGAATA